>NC_091845.1:49697163-50009799 GCF_037783145.1 Equus przewalskii | reverse complement strand
GTTTGTTCAAAGATGGTTCAGTATTAGGAAATCTATTACTATAAGCCATCATATTTATAAATGTAAAGAGAAAAAGCATGTAATTCTCTCTAGAGATAATGAAATGGCATTTGGCAAAATTCAACAACCATTCTTGATATGAATAGATAACAAAAATATTCATCACATATATATAGATGGATAATGGATATTACTCTAACATAATAAAAGATGTTCTTCTCAGCCCAAATGTAAGCCTCATGCTAATAGAGAAACTCCAGAAACATTCTCACTAAAGTCAAGAATAAGATAACGATGCCTACTATTAACATTATTATATAACATTATACTCCAGGTACTACCCAATGTGATCAGACAACACAAAGATATGGCAGTATTAAAATTGGAAAGAATGATGCAATACGTTCACTCTTTATAGATGACATGATTGTTTACCTGGAACACCCCCTCCCCTAAATTAACCAAAAAATGACAACAAACAATGAGATTTTACTAAGTTATCAAGGGAAAATTTAAAATACAGAAATCAATGACTTTCAAGTAGTATATAAACACCCAACAGAAGATATAATGGAAGAAAAGACCACATACACATGAGAAATACACAACATAAAATAACTAATATTAGTCTTAACAAGCAATATTCAAGGAGTATTAAAAAAATTATTTCACATACTAGTAACTAACCCAAAAGAAGATTTGAAAAAATAGAAAGACATCATACCACATTCCTGAATAGGATCATTCAATACCATAATGATGTCAAATCTAAGTTAATTTATAACTTTAACAGGATTTCCATAAAAATATCAATGGATGCTTTTAGAAGTAGATATGCTGACTCTAATGTTAATATAGGAAAACAATAGCCAGGAAACTTCTGAAGAATGAAGAGCAACAAGAAACTACCTTCCAGATATTAAAACAGATTATAAAGCCATTGTAATTAAAACTGTGTTATTGATGCATGGATACATAAGCAGACCATTCAAACATAATGGAAGGTATAAAAATAGACCCAAATGATTTTAAGAATCCGACAAATGATAAATGAAGCATCCCAAATTAGTAAGGTGAAAGTGGACCACTCAATAAATGATTTCAGAGTAGTTTCTCATCCTCGGCACTATTGACATTTTGAGTTGGAAAATTCTTAGTTGTGGGAGGCTGTCCTGTGCACTGCAGGATGTTCCGTGGGACCCTGGACTCTATCCACTAGATGCTAATAACAGCCCACCCACGACATGTGACAGCCAAAAATGTCTCCAGACATTGCCAAATGGTCTTCAAGTGACAAAATTGCCCAAGTTTGAAGGAAAATGCTGGAGAGCAACAAGGTAGCCCTTTGGAGAAAAAAAAATGAGCTATATTTCATAAAAACAATACACTCAAAATATATCAAAGATAAAATAAAAAGAATAATATGATATAAATGTACTAGAAGGAAATATGGGTGAGTTACTTTATAACCTTAAATTGGGGAAGACTTTTTTAATTTTGACTCCAAATTCAGAATCGTCTTCTCCATCTCCCCACAGAATTTTAAGCGAACTATCCAATTTTGGTGAGCATCTTGCAGAATCAGATCAGTTTGGAAGATACAAGGAGGTGAGTGTAATGGCCTCAAGGAGACAGCCATGGGACATATTTTGAGGTTCACTCCTAAAATAAAATTCTGAAAAATCCTGAGCTAGGAGACTACTACACTGTTCCAAGGTTGGAGCAAAGGTTTTTTCAACATAAAAATGAGGAAATTGAGAAGAGACCAAGTTGGAGGGGAGAGGGTATGATTAAATTGAATTTCAAACATACTTCCATATTCCTTAGCAGTTGACTTCAAAAAAGCCACAAGAGAGCCATAGTGTTGATTTGATTCAGTCATTGACATTGCCAAGGCAAACGGGCCAATCATACTAGTAAATACATTACATTGCCCACATGCATTCTCATCTATTTCTCGGCAACTAACCTGCCAATGGTCCACCATAATGGGCATTTAGCATCGTCCACAGTCATAAAAATAAAACTGAAAGATTACGGTTTGGGACAATGTCCTGTTGGGCACCATCCAGGATTCTTTTCTTGCCTAGAGTTTGAAAATGACCTTATGATCAGTTCTGGGTAAAGCAGTCAGGAATGGATGTGGTACTTCCAAGACAATTCGCTTTCCTTTACACACGAGCCCTCCAAGAATCCTAAGATATAAGAGTAGCTAGTGCAGTGCTTATCATATAGTAAATGCTGATGTTATAGTCAGTTCTTTCCTAAATTTAAGTAAGACTCAGAATACCCTAGGCAGCGTGTTTAAACGCTGATGCTCAACCCTGTCCCCAGAGATTCTGCTTCAGGGAATCTGCACTAACACCTCCAAAGTGATTTGGATGTACGTGTTCCATGGACCTCACTTTGAGAAATACTACTATAGACTTTCTCCTCTACAAACGTGTGGTAAAGAACCACTTTTTCTTTAATTTCCAATCCATCACAGACTCATAGTTTCATAAAATATAATGAAAATGAATGACTAGAAAAATTAAAAAAACAGAAATTTATATTCAAATATAAGCCCAAATTTTTTATTATTAGATTCAGCAGTTACAAAATTACATACGAATAAATGTATCAATTCATTGATAAATATAATCAGAACAAATATGACACAGAAAAGAAGCAAAACTGTGCATCTTCTTCATTGAAAGTGTGCATAGAGGCAATGAGCACAGAGACTCATTATTATTGTCATAAATTTGTCATTTCACAGTCATAACTAAACTAAAAATTATGAGCTAGCGATATCCCATATTAAACGTTTGTGCATATTCTGAGCAAACACCATGTATATCAGCATTTAAAGGCTTTAATGTAACAAATGCATTTGCTACCCTAAATTGGATTGACAATGTTATTCACAGGGAATAAGGTATATCTAAATGATTTCTGTGTTTTGTTTTAATAGCGTTCATAGACTCACAGTAAATAAACCATTCTGTTAACAGAATTGGAAGAAGAAAGTTTAAAGCAATCTCAGCAAGCTCAAGATACACATTTCTAACATTTGACATGGTCCTACCGGGTGTGACTGGTTTGCAGCTCATGCCACATGTGACTCACTACGAACTCATTTCCAGAACTGGGCTATATTTCATTCAAAGATAAAGGAATTAATCATTGTTCAGATGGCAGCAGTGTCAAATTGTTACCAAAATTCTAAATACATTCTCTTCAGTTCCATACTCATCTCCTCGTGACCAGTCACAAACAGTTGGCCAACTAGCATGGTCCTCAGACCACACTTTGAATAGCACTGGCCCAGAGGGCCTGAAAAATTGGCCTATCAATACTTCATTCTGCAAAAACTCAAGGTAAACAGACACAGCCTTTTTTAAACATCAGTGATTCACTCAAAGGTTAGAGGCTTAATGCCTCTAAAACCATGAAGACGGCGAAAGAGCTGACAGACATTCATGTCTTCAGTTTTAAAATTATGCTGTTTCCATACCACACTAACTTAACATTCATTTATAGGAAGTATGTTTTTGTTTGAAATTCTTGTAAATAATAATTGTCATTTTACGTTCATAATGACAGCAGACAACAGTTTCAGCCAGATAAATCCAATTAACATGAACACATTGTGCTTTCACCAGCAAACAAAGGAGAGAGAAACCACAAAGATAAACTCTGATGCCCCAGAGAAGGAGCAGAAGTGAATTCTAAAGACTCATGACTCAATTCATGCCCCGCCTACTAAAACCAGAGCCACCAGCTAGAAAGCTCCAGCATTGTTGGGACAACCCAGCTAATCAATGGGTGTAGAGAGTCAGTCCATACGTATTCTCCTACCCCATGAAACATCAGGGAAGCAAGACATGGAGGCCCTAACTCAGTTTGGGAATTATTTGCAACCACTGACTCCTGTGAAAAAGACTTTCATGGAAATGTTTTTCTCTTCCACAGCACTGAATGGTGTCCATCTGTCTCTGTCCAGTTCAACTCCCGCTTTGGGGCTCTGCAATGTCTCTCTCTCCCCCATTTATCTAGCCAACAGCTCTCAACAAAATCAGCAAAATCAGTTGCTACACAAGTATGCCCCCAACTGTTGATCATTGTGTAAAACCTACTCTTCCTGCAACAGGGGACACACTCCAGTCCATCAGCTGACACTCTGAGCTATGCAAGACAATGGAGTGGGGAACACAACTGGCTGGGAATAATAGGTAGGAGGCACAGCAAACAGTATGCAAAGAAAGAATGCAGAGAGTGATGTCAGCATCATGGTGGAGTGAGCTCACCCGGGACTCTCTCCCCTCCAACATACAACAAAAAGGAGCAACCACATTCCAACAAAAAATATCCTAATAACACAGGAATCCTCAGAGACCCACAGCAGCCAAACGACAGAGGGCGGAGAGGCTGGAGACCCTCTCAGAGGAACTGGAATGGGGTAAGACAGAACTTCACTCCCTCCCCTAAAGACTGGCTCCGTGAGGGAAGGAGCAGGGAGGGGCCATGTGTCCAGGGGATTGTCCCAGGACTCCCATGGCCATGCAGCCCAGACAGAAGCCTCTAACTGGGTGAAAGCTTTTGTGTGAGGGCACCCCACCAAGCCAAGGCCCCAGGAAACCAGAGAGCGAGAGCTGATTGGGAAACCCAGGTCTGCGCAGAAGAGAAAGTGCCCTCTCTCCCCCAACCCGCACTGTGCGTGCCATCTCAGCTGAAGGCAGAGGGCTCAGAATGAGCCGCTTTCGACATCCACATAGTGGCAACAGTCTGTAACTGCAACCAAATAATAGCACTACGAGCAAAAATCATTCCTCTACCATCCAGCAATTTATAAAAGCTCCAGACCAGAAGGAAAACAATAAAAACACAGAATTATGTCCTGAGGACTTGGAAACAGGTAAACTAAATGACAACGAATTCAGAATAGCTATCATCAAAAACTCAATGAGGTAAAGGGAAATATAGAGAAACAAGTCAACAAGTTCTGGAGTTACTTCACAAAAGAGATTGAAATTATAAAGAAGAATCAATCAGAAATAATAGAGATGAAAAATACAATGGATCAGATAAAACAGAATACAGATTCCCTGAATGCCCATGTGGACACCATAGAGGAGCAAATTACCGTAATCAAAGATGGACAGGTTGAATGGCTCCAGACAGAGGAAGAAGGAGAACTAAGACTAAAAGGAAATGAAGAAAATCGAGAAATAGCCGACTCAATGAGAAAATGCAACTTAAGAATTATTGGTATACCCGAGGGTGAGGAAAAGGAAAATTGAGCAGAAAGGATGCTCAAAGAAATAATAGCAGAGAACTTCCTAAATATAGAGAATGAGAGAGAAATGTGTGTGGAGGAAGTTTTCAGATCTCCTAGATATGTCAATGTGAAAAGACCTACTGCAAGGCATATAGCAGTAAAATGGCGAAAATGAATGACAAAGAAAGAATACTCAGAGCACCAAGGCAAAAGAAAATAACCTACAGAAGAATGCCTATCTGATTTCTCTGCAGAAACCTTACAAGCTAGGAGAGATTGGAATGACATATTCAAAACTTCAAAGGATAAAAATCTTCAGCCAAGAATGCTCTATCCAGCAAAAATATCCTTCAGATATGAGGGAGAAATTAAATCTTTCCCAGAAAAACAAAAGCTAAGGGACTTCATAGCCACGAGAACCACCCCCCCACACACACAAGAAATCCACAAGAAGGCCCTCATACCTGAAAAAAGAAAAACAGAGAGAAAGGGGTCACAAAACACAGAGTAAGGAGACAGATAGAATCAGAATAGGATAGCAAATATTCAACTATAGCATTAGGATAAAGGGAATGAAATCGCCAAAAACAAAGACAATCTTATCACTCTAGCCACAAATTCACAACACAAGTTGGAATAAGAGACGAAAATAATAACTTAAGAGGGGAGGAGGAAAGGGACTGAATCAGTTTAGGCTAAGGAAATAAGAGGCCACCAGAAAATGGACTATGTTATGCATGAGATTCTGAATACAAACTTCAGGGTAGCCACTAAACTAAAAAACAGAACAGAGACACAAAAAAATAAATAGGGAAAAAGCTAAGAAACCCAGCATAAGAAATTGCAGAAGTCAATGGGTAGGCCAAAACACACAGGATGAGAAACAAAGGAAATGCAGGAAAAACGAGGGACAGAATGACAGCACTACGCCCTCATGCATCAATAATCACCCTCAATGTAAACAGATTGAACTCTCCAATAAAAAGACACAGAGTGGCAAGATGGATTAAAGAACAAGATGCAACAATTTGTTGCCTCCAGGAAACTCACCTCAGCTCCAAGGACAAATACAGGTTCAGAGTAAAGGGGTGGAAGATGATACTCCAAGCTAATGGCAAACAAAAGAAAGCAGGTGTCACAATACTTATATCAGACAAAGCAGATTTCAAGATAAGGCAGGTAAAGAGAGACATAGAGGGCCAATATATAATGATCAAAGGGACACTTCATCAAGAAGAAATAACTCTTATAAATATCCATGCACCCGACACGGGAGCACCAAAGTTCACAAAGCAACTATTAACAAACCTAAAGGAAGATATCAAAAATAACACAATAATAGTAGGGGACCTCAACATCCCACTCACATCATTGGACAGATCATCCAGACAGAAAATCAACAAGGAAAGAGTAGAGCTAAACAAAAAGCTAAAACAGTTGGACTTAATAGACATATATAGAACACTTCATCCAAAAACAGCAGAATACACATTCTTCTCGAGAGCACGTGGAACATTCTCAAGGATAGACCTATGTTGGGAAACAAGGCAAGCCTCTATAAATTTTGAAAAATTGAAATAATAACAAGCATCTTCTCTGATCACAATGCTATAAAGCTAAAAATTAATTACAAGAAAAAAGCTGAGAAAGGCACAAAGATGTGGAGACTAAACAATATGCTATTGAACAAGCAATGGATCATTGAAGAAATTAAAGAAGAAATCAAAAAATATCTGGAGACAAATGAAAATTATAACATGCCATACCAACTCATATGGGATGCAGCAAAAGTCATATTAAGAGGGAAATTAATCACAATACAGGCACACCTTAACAAACAAGAAAAATCCCAAATAAGCAATCTCAAACTACACCTAACTGAATTAGAGAAAGAAGAACAAACAAAGCCCAAAGTCAGCAGGAGAGAAATAATAAAAATCAGAGCAGAAATAAATGCTATTGAAACAAAAAGGCAGTAGAAAGGATCAATGAAACAAAGAGCTGGTTCTTTGAGAAGACAAATAAAATTGACAAACCCCACCAGACTTACGAAGAAAAAAAGAGAGAAATCTCAAATAAACAAAATCAGAAATGAAAGAGGAGAAATAACAACAGACTCCGCAGAAATATAACAGATTATAAGAGAATACTACAAAAAACTGTATGCCAACAAAATGGATAACCTAGAGGAAATGGATAAACTCTTAGACTCTTACAATCTCCCAAAGCTCACTCAAGAAGAAGCAGACAATTTGAACAGACCAATCATAAGGAAAGAGATTGAAACAGCAATCAAAAACATCCCAAAGAATAAAACCCCAGGACCAGATGACTTTCCCGGGGGTTCTACCAAACTTTCAGAGAGGATTTAATACCTATCCTTTTCAAGCTATTCCAAAAAATTAGGGAGGATGGAACACTTCCTAACACATCCTACGAGGCCAACATCACACTGATACGAAAGCCTGACAAGGACAGCACGAAAAAGGAGAACTACAGTCCAATATCACTGATGAACATAAATGCAAAAATTCTAAACAAAATTTTGGCAACCCGAATTCAGCAATACATCAAAAGGATCATACATCATGATCAAGTGGGATTCATACCAACGACACAGGGATGGTTCAACATCCGCAAATCAATCAATATGATACACCACATCAACAGATTGAGGAATAAGAACCACATGATCATCTCAGTAGATGCAGAGAAAGCATTTGACAAGATCCAACAGCCATTTATGATAAAAACTCTGAACAAAATGGGGATAGAAGGAAACTACCTCAACATAATAAAGGCCATCTATGACAAACTCACAGCCAACATCATACTCAATGGGCAAAAACTGAGCGCCATCCCCCTGAAAACAGGAACGAGACAAGGATGCCCTCTATCACCACTCTTATTTAACATAGTACTGGCGGTTTGGCCAGAGCAATTAGGCAAGAAAAAAGAATAAAAGGAATCCAAATAGGGAGTGAAGAAGTGAAACTCTCTCCGTTTGCAGACGACATGATCTTATGTATAGAAGGCCCCAAAGAATCCACTGGAAAACTTTTAGAAAGAATCAACAACTATGGCAAAGTTGCAGGGTATAAAATCAACTTACAAATCAGTAGCATTTCTATACTCTAATAACGAACTAACAGAAAAAGAACTGAAGGACACAATACGATTCACAATCGCAACAAAAAGAACAAAATACCTCAGGGTGAATTTAACTAAGGAAGTGAAAAACCTATACAATGAAAATTACAAGGCTTTTCTGAAAGAAATGGATGACGACATAAAGAGATGGAAAGACATTCCATGTACACAGATTGGAAGAATAAACATAGTTAAAATGTCCATGCTACCTAAAGCAGTCTACAGATTCAACGCAATCCCAATCAGAATCCCAGTGACATTCTTTACAGAAATAGAACAAAGAATCCTAAAATTCATATGGGGCAACAAAGGACCCCAAATTGCTAAAGCAATCCTGAGAAAAAAGAACAAAGCTGGAGGCATCACAATCCCTGACTTCAAAACATACTACAAACCTACAGTAATCAAAACAGCATGGTACTGGTACAAAACCAGGTGCACTAACCAAGGGAACAGAATTGAAAGCCCAGAAATAAAACCACACATCTATGGACAGCTAATCTTTGACAAAGAGGCTGAGGGCATCCAATGGAGAAAAGAAAGTCTTTTCAACAAATGGTGCTGGGAAAACTGGAAAGCCACATGTAAAAGAATCAAAATTGACCATTCTTTTTCACCATTCACCAAAATGAACTCAAAATGGATCAAAGACCTAAAGATAAGACCTGAAACCATAAGACTTCTAGAAGAGGATGTAGGCAGTACACTCTTTGACATGAGTATTAAAAGGATCTTTTCAGACACCATGTCTTCTCAGACAAGGGAAACAATAGAAAGAATAAACAAATGGGACTTCATCAGACTAAAGAGCTTATTCAAGGCAAAGGAAAAGAGGATTGAAACAAAAAAACAACCCACTAATTGGGAAAAAATATTTGCAAGTCATATATCCGACAAAGGGTTAATATCCATAATATATAAAGAACTCACACAACTCAACAAAAACAATCAAACAATCAGATCAAAAAATGGGCAGGGGTCATGAATAGACATTTCTCCAAAGAAGATTATACTGATGGCCAATAGGCACATGAAAAGATGCTCATCATCACTGATCGTCAGGGAAATGCAAATCAAAACTACACTAAGATATCACCTTACACCCATTAGAATGACAAAAATAACCAAAACAAAAAGTAACAAATGTTGGTGAGGTTGTGGAGCAAAAGGAACCCTCATACACTGCTGGTGGGAATGCAAACTGGTGCAGCCACTGTGGAAAACAGTATGGAGATTTCTCAAAAAATTAAAAAAAGAAATACCATATGACCCAGCCATCCCACTACTGGGTATCTATCCAAAGTGCTTGAAGTCAGCAATTCCAAAAGTCCCATGCACCCCAGTGTTCGTTGCAGCATTATTCACAATAGCCAAGATGTGGAAGCAACATAAGTGCCCCACAACTGATGATTGGATAAAGAAGATATGGTGTGCAAATATACAATGGAATACTACTCAATCGTAAAAAAGAATAAAATCATCCCATTCACAGCAACATGGATGGACCTCGAGGGAATTATGTTAAGTGAAATAAGCCGGATAGAGAAGGACAATCTCTGTATGACTCCACTCATTTGAGAAATTTAAACATGTAAACAAAGAGAACAGATTAGTGGCTACCAGGGGAAAGGAGGGGTGAGGGGTGGGCACAAAGGGTGAAGGGGTGCACCTACAACACAACTGACAAACAATAACATACAACCGAAATTTCACAAGATTGCAAACTATCATTAACTCAATAAAATTTAACTTAAAAAAAAGAAAGAAAGAATGCAAGAATTGTGCCCCCTGGGTATAGTCAAGAGTGTGGTCAGAGCAGTAACAGTTCAGCTCAAACAGCAGCATGGTTCCGAGGGGTAAACCAGACTAGTAGGGTGATGGGTGCTTTAAAGGCAGCATGAGACACTGTTATACCGTGGTGGGGATTATGCTGGAGTGGTCACTGGCTTGCCAGATTGATTCCTATTATCCCTCAAAGTGTACAGCCAAAAACTCAAAGAGGTGCTACAAACCCAAAAAGGTAAGAACTCTGCTCCATACATCTTTCCTCCTTCCTCCCCGGAGAGTGTTTCTCAGAGGCAGAAGGGAGGTCCTAGGAAACGGAGAAGTGATGCTTTAAAATGTAGATTCTCAACTCGCGCCCTAATCCAAACAATCAAAGTCTCTGAGAGTGAATCCCCCCAAGGATGGGTGGTTCTGGCTGGAATATGGAGGAAATCTGAGTCCTAAACCTGGACCCTGAAGCCCAGCTCTTTAGAGCTGCTGACAATGCAGACAGTGAGCCCTTCCACCTGCGGGCCCAGCTGCCTGGACAGGTCTCTTCTGTCCAAGGCAGTGAGGGCCATTGCACAATGCCTCACACTCCTATTAGGGACATTGGGGATTTACCCTACTGCCATCAAGTCTTGCTGCCTCCTCAGCTCAGGAGCTGACCCTTCCCCTAGCCCTTGCCTAAGTCTGATTTCCTGATTAGCTCTCCAGGGTTCAACTGGAACCAGACCTCCACCCCACAATGATTATAATAACCACTACTGTGTGTTAAGGACCTACAGTGTGCTAGATACCATACTGGGTGCTTTAAATACCTTGTATCTTGTCATCCTCACAACATCACTCTAAACCAGGAATTATCCCATTTTACAGTTTTAAAAAATGAGGACCTGTGAAGTTATCATACGATTAGGGAATAGTAAAACTGGTTGTCTTATCCCCCACACACAAAGTTGGACTATGGCTGAGACCCTGGAATGCCATCCAGTACTTTGTCATCCCCCTCCTCCTGACTTTGATCCCATTTCTGAATCCCCAGCTGTCCAAGGCCCTGCCCCAAACCAGGCAGAATACCCGGAACCGTGCTTGGGGCGCCTCTGTCTTTTGGGCCCACTTGCCTGACCGAGCACCTAGGATGTCAACCTGGGCCCAGATCACACTAGACTTTGTTTTCTTTCAGAGTCTGTTTGAACTGGCCACACCAGTAGAGAATCCAGTTAAATATCTGACTTAGACCCCCTGAAGTTTCAGGAAACAAGGTGGAAAAACTACATTTTTCTGGGGTCTTGGAACCTCAACCAACCCTTTCTGTTTAACAATAGGGCAGTAACTCTCAGAGTGCAGCCCATGGACCACCTGCATCAGAATCACCTGGGATGCTCTAAAAATGAACATTCCCAGGTGCCCCGAGGACTCCTGAACTAGACTGGGCAAGTGGTTATTTTCCTCTAGGTACTCTGTACATACTTCCTGAATTCCATTAGCATCCTCATTACAGAAACAGCTTGCCACCATGTTTTCATCTCTGAAATGCATACATGTGTGCTTTTCTGACGTAATTTATAACAATATTCATAAGAACTTCTTCAATTCACTCCTGTCAAATGCAAGACAGAGAAAAAGGAAACTAACACTACAGAGCTGCTATAAGGGATCAGGCATCTTGTATTCTTACCCCAATTAATCCTCCTAGCAACCTTGGAAGATGATTTATTACCACCTTCATTGTCAGTTAAAGACACTGCAACTCTAAAAGGTTAAATGACTTGTCCAAGGTCATGCAGCTAGACCAAGGTCAGTGCAGATACAAACCCAAGTCTGTCTGACCCCAGCCCCCAAGCTAGTCCCTCTACACTGCTCTAGTCTTCCCTCCAATATCATCTACAGTATGTTCTGCACATCGTCGGCTGTTTGGGCTCATTTTAATACTTAGTTACTTGGTTGTTTTGCCATAATATAGAAATTACTGCCTGCATTCATAACAGCTCCCCCACCTTCCCCTCCCCTGCCCTTAAGGAGCTCGGGGCCAAATTTTAGACTTGAGTCGTCTCACCTACATTAAAGGGAAAGCATGCAGAGCAGCATTGCTCAGAAACAAAACAAAAAAAGAAAGGAATTACTCATACCTTTTGCACACAGGAAGTTGTCAATCACTACTTGGCAAATAAATGAATGAACTCTGTGTAGACTTTTAAACCCATAACTAAATCGTATATTTCATACTGCCATACAAGAAATCTGCAAAAATAAAAAACTGTTTAAACTCTGAAATTTGACCCTCTCTATCACTAAAAATAAGGGAGTTGGCAAATTATGGAATGTGAGTCAAATCCGACCCACAGCCTATTCTTGTGCAGCCAGCAAGCTAGGAATCGTTTTTATATTTTTTAAAAGTCATTAAAAAAAGAAAGAAAAAAATATATGACAGAGACCAGAGACCATATACGGCCTGCAAAGCCTGAAATATTTACTATCTAGCCCTTTACAGAAAAAAATAGCTGAGCTCCACTACAGATGATAAAAAAATATTATGCTAAGATCATGCATTCTCAACAGGGGTGCCATCAGAATCAAATTGATTCTTAAGGGAGTGTAAAAAATTTTACTCATTTTATGTATAAACAAAGATATACAGATAGTACATAAACAGATATGCAATCTATCCATGGCTTGAAATTTCTTGGGGTAGAAGCAATTAGGAAAAAATATCTAAACAGACTACTTAAGGGGACAATAATGAATAAGAGGATGAAAAACACTGTGCTAAACAAGAGCTGAGAGTCGGGGGGGAATGACTTCATGCACGAGATGTACAGTGTTCTCAGACTTCATCTTCATGGCCAAGCCGAGGCTTTCCTCCAGGATCAGACTCACCCATTAGCACACACCTATTCAGAGCTATAACATGGCTGCCCCAACCCTGCCAGGACAGCCCAATGGGGCTCACACAGCAGCCATTTCTGTTATTAAAAATAAAGCCAAGAAATTCATTTTTTGAACTGAGAAGCTCACATGTGTTGCCCCCATTTTTAGCCTTGGAGGTGTCTAACAGCCAAAGATAAGCACCCCCAGGTTCTGTTGTAACAAGTACACAGAGATCAAGTGCCAAGCCAGAGAAGTAACTGGCAGCCAGAGAGGTAAATCGTTTGCGTCCCTTTCTAGCAAACATTCACAAAAGAGTTGTTCTCTTTTTTCAATCCAATCTAATCCACATCCTTCCCATAAAGCTGCTCTTGCTGGTCATCAGAGAGCTCTATGCTGACAACTCCAGGGGTTATCTTTCTCTTCTTATATTACTCAACTTCACAAAACCCTTTGAAACATCCTCTCCTTGTTGTATTCGTCTCTTCTTTACAGCAACTCTACACTTTGTAGATTTTCCTCTTAACTCCCTGAACAATCCTTTCATACTTCCTTTTGCAGATTCCTCTTCTTTCACCTGAATTTTGAATGTCAAAATTACCCAGGGCAGTCTTATACCCTTCCTCTTCTTTCTCTACATTCTCTCCCTGGGTTACATAATCCATCCCTAGCTTTAAGTGCCTTGTACAAGCTAATGAATCCTAAATTTGTATCTCTTCACCTCTCCCGTGAATTCTAGGTTCATATTCAGCCGTCTTCTTGATATCTCTACTTTTATAACTAAAAAATACTTCAAATGTCAGGAAACTCTTTATTTTCCCCTCTCCTTACAATGAACCTAGTCCAGACAGGACTCAGTTAGAGTCCAGTCAGGAGAACAGAATCACTCTAGATCTTTTCACCAGAGAGGATTTAATACCAGGAATTGGCCACACAGATGATAGAAACAGGAGATGGTGGAGCAACCCGTAGGTTAGCCACTATAGGAAGTCACCAACACTTGCAGGGCTGAGAGGAAAGCAGAGGTGGAGGAGTCATTAGAGTCTAGAAACCAGTGTCTCTTAGGGAGACTTGAGACCATGACAGCTGACAGAAGCTAGAGCCATCGAAGAGACAAAACCTCTGCTGGCGACACCTGCGGCAGAGGGAGAGGGGGAAGTACTCTTGGCTTCTCCGTTCCTGCTGCTAATCAGTTTTCTGCCATTGCCCCCGTTGGCCAAACCTACCAAAATTCAGCTGACAATGGAGCCCAGGAAATAAGGGGTCTTATGACATAGAGCATAACATAGGTAGGATGGGGAAAGGATATGAAGATAAACAGAAGTAACCAGTCTCTCTTTTCTTGGTAAATGGCACAAGTTCCACTGAGTTACTAAAGCCAACTTATAGAAGTCATCCTTGAAGCTACCCTTTTCTTTATCACTCACTTATAGTCTAATATAAAGTCCTGTCAGTTCTATCTCAGATATATATCTGTCTACTTCTACCCATCTTATCCATCCTGGTCCAAATCATCTTTATTTCTCAGCTCATCAGCTACAAGATCTCTTTACTGTCTGCTGCCACTCTAGCCTGTTTCCAGCATCCACACAGCAGCCAATCTGACATTTTTAAATTTGATACTAAATTATTTCATCTCTTTCTCCGAAACCTCAAATGGAGTTTCCACTTCTTTTAATGGAAGTATAAGTGATTCAGACCAATCTTCCTGCTAAAGATGTCTAAAAATCTGGGCAAAACATTTTTTTTAAGAAAAGAAGTATTAAACAAAGAAAAAGAGGAATACCTCTCTTGAGGAAGAGAACTAGCATACTAGGCACCAAATTAATCCTTAAAAAATTTCAAGTGTAATGTACAATACACAGCCAAAGAAAACTAGACACACAAGGAAATAAGTCACTATGACCAAGAACCAGCAGAAACAGAGCACAAATTCTCAAAAATGTCACATATTATAATTATCAGGCATAGGCTACTAGCTTACTGGTTCAAAGAGCTAAAAGCCAAGTTTGAAAGTTTTGGAAAATAACTGAAAACTATAGAAAGTGACATAGCAGATTCTGTAAAGAACCAAACACAAATTAAGAACAAAAAATGCAATAAACAAAAAATGAATGGCAGATTTGACCTTGCCAGAAAGACAATAGCAACTTGGTTTATAGGGAGAATGCATTATACAAAATACAACACATAGAGACAATATGATGGAAAATAACAGAAGACAGTACTTGAGATATAGAAGACACAATAAGAATGTCTAATATACATTTACTTCAAATCCAAGGAAGAAAATAGAGAGAGAGAAAGAGTGGAGCAGAGACAATATGTGAATAAAATAGCTAAAAGTATTCCAGAACTGACTAAAAACATAATTCACAGATTCAAGAAGTTGAATGAATCCCAAACATAATAAATTAAAAAGAAGCTCATACATGGACATATCATAGTAAAACTGCAGAAAAACAGAGGCCAAAAAAAAGGTTACAGCAGCAGCCAGAGGAAGGAAAAAAACCAATGACAGTCAACAGAAACCAGCAACAACAGAAAACAGAAGTGGAATGAGATTTTCAATGCTTTTACCAAAAACAACTGTCAACCTGGAATTTCATGCTCAGAAAAACAGATTCTTTAAGAGCAAAGGTAAAATAAAAATATTTTCAGACAAAGCTCAGGGATTGTGTTGCCAGCAGCCCCATTGAAAGTATAAAGAACATTCTTTGAGCAGAAGGAAAATTATTTCACATGGAATGTCAGGTGTGCAGAAAGGAATGAAGAGTAAACAAACATGTAAATATATGAGGTTAAGATATATAAAGACAGAGTGTCAGCCTGTGATCCCCTGGAAAGCAGAACCTGAGACAAAGACGTGCATGTAACTTATCTTAAGTAATAATTCCAGGAGAGAGATTGGGGGACTGGAGAGGGCAAAATAGGAAAGGAGGGAAAGCCAGTAAAAGGATTTATTATTGAGCAGGTCTCTTCTGTGGCGGAGCTGGAGCTCAATCTCACCAGGGCCTCCCAAGAAGCCACATAAAATTCCTACCAAAAGGGCAAAAGAGAGGAATACTTATTCACCAGTTTCTGTCCCCAGTGGGACATTAACCTCTTCATGCTTCCAGGCTATGGATGCAAGAGCGCTGGGCATGATCTTGCAGACAGGAGGTGAGAGGGTTGAGAACACGTGATATGGGGCATAAGAAGAGTTCAGTTTTCTTTTTGTCTTATCTATCACTTTACTGAGAAGACTTCTAAAGCATCCCCACTAAGTATGATGATTGCACTGTTCTTGATGAATACCTTTATTTTGGGGTTTTTTTTATTGAGATAGAAGTGTTCAATATTTGTTGTAAGATTATCATTCAAGTAAACAGAGGTACAGTGTTCTCAGATCCTCGTCTTTTCTGGAATGAGAATAAAGGTATCGCTTAGACTTTGATAAGGTAATGATTTCTAGAGTAATTTCTATGGTAACCACTAAAAGAATGTGAACAGTATGTATATCTTACAAACGGGGGAAAATGGAATTTTAAAAAGATTTAAACAAAAATAAAGTGTAAAAAAAGGCTATAAATAAATAGCAAATAAAAAACACAAAATAAAATGGTACATTTAAACCCAGATATATCTGTATTTATATTAAATATAAATGTATTTAATTTCCAGTCAAAAGATAAAGATTATCAACTGGAAGAGCAAAACAAATAAATAGTAAAATTTCACCATGGGATATAAAAGACTTGTTTCAGGTTATCAAATTAAAACACCTATTACGGTCAAGATGTCAATCCTTCCCAAATTCATAAATAAATTTAATACAATTAAAATAGCAACAAAATATTTCAGAAAAATTAACCAATAATTCCAAATTAATCCAGAGAATACTGAATAACATTCTCTAAAAGTAGAATAATGAGAGATGTTAAAACATCTATAAAACTACAAGATAGACATAACCGCACCCATTCAGGTGTGAATACTATTTAACACTTTTCTGAATGCATTTACATTTATTGTCTCATTTGATCCACGTAATAAACTTTATAAACCAAACAGGCATTATATAGAGGAAGAAACTGAGGCTCGGAAAGTTAACTTGTGCAAAGTTACCCAGCAAATGATGGAGCTAAACCTGAATTCCAGCTAAAACTCACTCCTCGTGTGCTGCTCTGGTCCGTCTCATCTTTACAGATGACTACAATCATTAATCAGCTATACTTTTGGAATTGGGTCATGATTTTATATATATGAGTAGATAAAATGGAGATTGAAGTGTGAGAAATGTCCCCGGTTTATTAAACGTTTGCTTTCCTTTGAGCATAGAAATAGCAAGGTGTTGACATAATGAAAATACAAGCAACAATCTCTGGTAAAATTCTCCCTTGGGTTTCTAAAATCTAGTATTCATCAACTACTTAGCGTAAGATTTCAGAGTTGGTTTTCCCCTAGACAACATGATAAAGTTGTGATCTTTCCTATCTATCTTGGAACCCCAGGATTTTTTGTACATCTTTTGCTACTATAATTTTTGTGTTTGTTTGTTTATAACATCAGCTTATGTTTAGAAAGCGTTTGAGCTGGCTCAAGGCATGTACCTTGCGCCAACCATATTCTGCTTGGTGTCCTTGCAGACTTACCTGACACTTTCATCTTCCCTGCAATGATGGCAGCTACTTAAAGCTGATTCTGTGACTCCACCATCTAAACAGTACTAAACAAATATGTCAAGTCTTAAAATTATGACAACGATGATGACAATAACGATGACACCTTCCTCCACAACAACAGAGTATAGTAAATTGTTTTACCAGCTTCCTACAGAGAGCAAACACGGGAAACTCTACAATATGGACCTTCTTCAAGAAGTATGATTCCTGTTCTGCAAACTTAAGCCAGCCCTAAAAGAGATGAGATAGAAAGTCTGTATAGCCAGCAGACATCTCTCACAGATAGAATGCAAGCTCTGCTTCAGAACCATCGAATTTTTCTGCTCAATAGGTCCCATAAAGGTTACAGCATTCTTCCCGGAATTAGTTGTTAGACTTCTAATGAATGGAAAATGAGAATGAAGAAGAGAATTATTCATTTAGAAATTCACAGTGAGCATCAATAACAAATATTTTTTCATGCTTGTCTCAAAAATATCCCATTTTTAACTAAATGATTCTTTTAAAAGATTTTTAGGCACAGAATATAGTCGTTTTCACATAGTATTATACATACTCTTGTATGTTTATTTTATATCCAAAACACAGTTACTTGTACAGTTTTATTACATAAAATTGACAGATTTAGTTATGTGACTTCAAAGGAATTTCATAAAGTCATAAATTCCTCAGCCTCTGCCTACCTATCTCATGCATCCAATTTTTTCTCACCATTAGCTAACTACGTTTTATGTTAAAAATAATGACAGGGAGAGAAGGGAACCAGACCTCCTGTACAAAAACAAACTCATATTTCTCTTCTCATAAAAAAATGAGGAATTGTCTCTCTCCTTGAGAGACCAAGCCATTCTAATGAATTATGAAACTCTGAAAAGTCCTGAACCTCTTTTCAACCCCAAGTTGATCATCTTTGTGTGAATCATTCACAGTAAATCTATGCCTGAACATTTTCAGTCTTAACCAAATGTTACCTCATTATCCCCAAGCAGAAACTATGCTGACAGCTCAGCCAACCTTTCGCTCTCCTTCGACAACTCACACTGCCAGAAATATAGTTCACTTCTGAGTAATCCTTTTATTTCTCCTTGGCTAGTGATTACTCTCAAACTCCTCTGCGTTTGAGATTGTGTTCTTGCTTTTACTATTTGCCCTCCTTTCCTCTTCTTCCCCTTTCTGCTAGCCCTCATTAGCTCTTGCACGCAGCGTCAGTTCACGGTCTTGGTCACAGTGCTATCGCTGATCCTTCCTCCAAAAATTAGACAAATCCAGAGGCTGCCAATGAAGTTGAGAGACCATCTTTTCCAGCTCTTCATTGTAAAGTAGGAAGCCCCTGATTTTAGGCAAAGGCCGAAAGGAATCCCCTTTCCCACCAAAGGTCAGCCTATCCATCCGCCCCCCTCTGCAAGGGTCTCTTGAGTACTTGAGTTGTTCTACCCCATACTGGGTTTCTGGAACCAAGAGGGAAATTCTGTTCTGACCCCAAGTCACTGACGGACCAAGCCCTGTTTTCCCATGTCCTTCAAGACAGTCCAGTACCTAGACTAGGTCCTATTTCTCCTCATTCAAGCTGTGACTACAGTCAAACAACTGATCCTCGCATTTTATCTGTGCTGCACCTGCCTCCTTTCCCAGAATCAGACCCTCTTCCTGTGTCCGTGCCTGACTACAAGACGAGTAGCCACGTTCTTGCTGAGTAGGCTGACCCTCACCAGGACCCAGGACACTGCTGTGTGCCAGGTTGTCTCTGTGCTTCTCCTGAGAGCACCCCCACAATCTGCCCTCCTCATCTGCTCTTGGCGCCTCCTCTTTGCTCCTGACACGCTCCATAGCTAGAGTCACTACCTCGCTAAGAGCTACCACTGCCTCAGAGACAATAACAGCAGCTATTTCTAGGGTAGGGTGTCAGAGAATATGTCTAATAAAAAGAAATTGTACCAAACTTCAGCCTTTAAACCAGGGTAACTGACCCTTGGCAGAAGGCCATGGGCTTCTCAAAGCCCAGGATAAACATGGCACAGCTTCTTGGGGCATCAATTTTATTTATTTAACAGCAATAACTTCAAACTTGTTAAATATTAAAATAAAGTATGAGTTATTGTGCAGTCAAATACAGAATGTATATTAATTTTTAAAAATAGGCCACTATTTTTTCAGGGCCACTAGGAAACAAATTTGAATGGAAAATATCAGCATAATTCCAGACCACGCCCCCGCATACTACCCCATCAACCCCCAAGTGTAGGCATTGCCTCAACTCATTCATTACTGAGAACATTGGAGAGACGTGGCTCTCTGATTGTCTCTCATGGCTCAAGGTGGTTCCTGTTGGTGGGAGTAAATTTTATATTTTATAGATATGGCCCTTTCCCCTCTGGCCCTGTCACCAACAATTTTCTTGAAGCCATTCTAGATGTTGTGCTTGAGAAGAGTTTGCAGGACTAAAGGGGCTTTACAGGGTTTTCTTCTGGACTGAGATTTGAAGTGGAATTATTTTTTATGAGTGTTATAAAGAAATTTATATCTCAATAATAATCATGGATAATTACAATTTCCATTTTTTTGCTATTATAAACAGAGCTGCAATGAACATTCTTATCATCATATCTGTGTACATGTCATTAACTATTTCTCTAAGGATAATGATGGAGGTGGCTCTTTATAAAAAATATAAACTAGACTAATATTTCTATATTTCTACTTTTATAAACCCCAGGACTAGGTTGTGAGTATGAAACAATCCTCTTATGCCAGAAACTGGTGTCTCTTTGAACACTGAGGTTGTACTAAGGTTTGTAAAGTGTTATCTTCAGGTCCCCTGGCTGCAAGTGACAACAGCCAAAATCACTCAAGTATCTCAAATATAACAAGAAACAAAAGTGGGAAGGAGAAGGACGTAGTGGGAACCTGGAACTAAATTCAAATACCAAGCCACTACCCCTGTGAACTTCCACTACTCACAGAAAGAAGTTTTAGTACATATATTTTAGCTGTAATACTAAAATCTAGCGGAATTGTGTATATAAAATGCTGCTGAGAGAGCAATGCACTTGAGGGCCATAAGAGTAGCTGAAATTTAGCAGGTGAAATTGTACCTTTCTTCTTCAAAATGTGGGTTTTAAAGAATATGGAATAGCAAGAGAAAATGTATGTGTAACCCATTCAACAATGGTATGCAGCCAATATTTGTCTGGTTCTTTCGATGCTCATCCTGCAAGCTCACACTCTTGGTTTGATTAGTTCTGGGCATCACCCTATACTGATAAAAACCAAGAGAGCTAGTAGTTACACCCCAGCACCCTTTCCCTGATCTGGGAGAATCTGTTGATTCTGTATCCTGGTGGAGGGAAGGCACTCAAACTGCCACTGATCGAGCACCAGTGTGCTGGTGCTTCATGCTTGCTGACCACTTCACCCTCATGAACACCATAAAAATTAATATTATTGTCATCACCTTCCAGATAAAGACGCCAAAGGTCATAGTAGGCATGGATTTGCTGAGTATATATTAAGTTTGATCCACAGTCCCAAACACAACACAGATATGTGACTGTGGAGGCTGAAATATGAGGCCTTTCTAAGATGGTATAAAGGAATAAATAGCTGTGAGCACAGTTAATGACCCATTGAAATAGAGATCAGTGCAGCCAGAGTTCAGAGAGGGGTTGCATTCCACTACAGAAAATGATGAAAAACCCCAGAGTCCATAGAAATCTCACAGATGCTCTGTCTGCAGTCTGTTTAGGGCCAAATTACAGCTCTCAATTTATCTGATGAAAGGTAACTCAAGTAATTTTTCAAGGTCAATACAAGCAGCACCCTCAAAGTCACAGCTCTGATGCCCCTGAATTAGGATGGAAAATAATTGCACCACATCTATAGCATCTTTGGAAAATAAAAAATTTGTAATCAGCAAAACTGAAAATAATGTTACCCCTCTCTGTTTCCCAAATTCCTCAGAAGATGCTAAGCACCAGAGGAACACATTGCACAGAACAGTGAAATAACTCAAATAGTGTGATTTTTATACTCAGGTTGATTAAAGATGTCACCTTGCCTCAATAAGCTTCAAGAACTGCCCAGATGGATCCTTTTTTCTCATGACTCATAAATTACACAGTTTGCTGAATCTGTAATTCACAGAAACATATCATGATGTCGGCCTTCTAAATGCCAATGCCAAGCCACCAGCCCCTTTCATTATCTGCCGTGACTATGGATTAAATGATTTCATAAACATATTGGTTGTTTCACATTTGGCCCGAGGAGTCTTAGAGCCCCTACAATCTGTCATTGCTATTAACGAGATATCGACCTCCTTGTAACCCAAGCAAAAAAGCTCCCCTTTGAATCTCAGCCAAGAAAAAAAAAAGCCTCCAGAATTTCAGCAAACTCCTCTCAAATACCATATTTGAAATGGCCTCAGGAAAAGGGCCAGCAGCATGACCAGATGACAAGGGCCACATCTGTACAATATGAAATATAGGTATTAGTGATGCCTGGGATCCTTCCTCTCCCCATAGCAACAAGGACCACCTTAAACAGGTGAAGCCCTTGGAGCAGGTTTCTCAAACATTTCCCTGAAGACCGCTTAGTAGCAGAAAATGGTAAACTCAACACCCAGTGGTCCTAGAGGCATGGCTACTGGATCCTACCATGATTTCAAAATTTCCTAGAAGACTTGTGTGATACTTTTGCAATTTTATTATATATCTTGCATCCTATTCCATATGTCTAGGCTTATCTAGTAGCTAAGTGAAACTGATATTCCAGGAAGTGGAACCCTGTTTATCCCAGACGTTAAGGAGGCTGTGGGCTTCACCCACACAAAAGCCGCAGGGATCCACATACCCAACTCCAAGATCCTCAATCTTAGGGAGCTTTTTTAAAATGGAACTAGCTTCATTTAATATCAAAAATGGGGAAACTGATAAGATCGAGCATAGTTTACAGTCACAGAAAATTCTAAATGTCTCCTTTCATAGGTAAATTAGGCCATTCCCCTATATTCTTGCCAGATTTCATAAGAATGTTGCCTTTGTGTTACTGTTAGTAGACTATGGGGCAAAGATATAGATAATTGGAGTTTTATATCTCTCTCTTTCTTAGCAATGAAAGTAGAGGTTGGGTGGGACATAGTGAGGCAAACCCAGAAAGCAGATCAGATGCACTGGCCTTCATATGTAGAACAATGCTTGCACTTGGGCCTTTAGAGTATTAAGGGTTTTTGTACTAAAAGATTTTTAAGATGTCCTCCAGTTGTATCTATCTGTGGTGGTGGTGGTGTTCAAACTTTTTGTTCTCATATACCCTGAGGGAAATTCAAAGAACAACGTACCTAGGGGCCAGCCCAGTGGCATAGTGGTTAAGTTCACACGCTCCACTTCAGCGGCCCGGGGTTCACAGGCTCGAATCCCGAGCGCAGACCATGCACCGCTGGTCAAGACACACTGTGGCGGCATCCCACATAAAATAGAGGAAGACTGGTATAGAATTTATCACCAATCAGAAGTTAGCTCAGCAACACTCTTCCTCAAGCAAAAACAGGAAGATTGGCAACAGATATTAGCTCAGGGCCAATCTGCCTCACAAAAAAAAAAGAAGAAAAGAAAAACAATGTACCCAATCACACATTTTTCTTTCTTCATAAATTTAAATAATTCCAAAGGATATACTATCTAGTATATAATAAGTATGGACATTTTTGAAATCAGACTATATCACTCATTTAAATATTTCCAATGGAAATTACATATTATATGATTTGATATCAACTATCACCCCATTTTTTTAAAAAATATGTAAACCAGCTCTCCTTGTATTTTGATGGCTTTTCTTGAACTTGTGTTTTCATTCTATTTTCTCCACAGAATTTTATCCAAATGCAATTTTATACTTTATTCTTGAAAGTCTTTTACTGATTATACTAATTTTATTCTCTGTAACAAAACAAGTGTACAAATAGAAGTTTTAATTTATTTATTTCATTTGGCATACATCTCTAAGTTTATTTGACAGGTTTTGCTATAATAATGCTACGTCCTGAACAGCCCCAGAATCTCAGTGGCCAAAATAAAAAATATTTGTTTTTCTTACTCCAGAGTCTTTATGTCAGTGGAGGTGACCTGCTCAGGCAGCAAGTCAGCTGGACTTGGCTCCAGTCCTTGGCTTGGTTCAGATCTGTTCTCCATCATTCTTGGACAAGGGTCACATTGGCCATTTTCTTATCAGGGTGGATGACATAAGTTCAAGAGGTGAGATCAAATCACACAGCATATTTAAACCTCTACTTGCATCACACCTGCTAAGATTCCATTGGTCAAAGCAAGTCACACAGTCAAGTCCAACATCAATGGAGTGGGGAAAAGTACTCCTTTGACTGCAAAGATAATGAGTTAAGAATTGAGAACATAAACCCAATTGCTCATTTAAGAATTAAAAACTTTATTCTGATTGAATTACCATTATAATTATTATTGAAAACAAGTATCAAAACAACAAAAATATATTACAGTTTTTTAAAATAATCATTAAACATAAAAAGTAAATTTTTATGGGAAACACATCTCTTAATGATATGAAATTTTTAAAATTAGATCTTATATCTGTGGATACGTATTATAAACAAAAACAAAGCAGAATTTAGCATTAATTTCTTAATTACTTTTTGTTTTTATCAATAAAAGCATTGAGAAATTTTGTTTACATAAATATATAAAAACAAAGAGGTTTTTATAGCAACTTGTTCAATTTTTTGAACTCTTTCTTTGTTATATACCAAAAATCTCACGATGATCCACCATTGAACACTAACTCTAATGACCTATATACTGATAACTTGAGTCAGTCCTTCCTCAGCTTTGCTGAAAGCAAAGAATAAGAAACTATGTGTTTTGCAGAAGATTTTATTACACAGACATTCTTTTTATTCACTTTTTCAACTTCTAGGATATACATGTAAGAGACTTTACCAAAATCTATCAAGTGACTATTAATTATACATGGTTATACCTGATACTCTCATTTATAGGCACCTTGTGTAGTACAATATACTCAAAAGGGATGGGAAAATATAATATGGCTAATTTTAACTTAACTGTGCTAATGCAATGTCCTTTGGGTAGGGAGGGAATTCTTTTACTTTATTATTAAATGTAGGGCAGCAGATAAATTATGGTAAACTATTTTCAGATAACCTAATGACAATGCCAGTTCTAACATCAAACCAATCGCCTAATCAGAGTTCCTTTCTATCCAAAGAATCTAATTTCATTTTTTAATTCAAATAAACATGTTAATATAGGACCCTATGACTTCCATCCCAATTTGGGGGGCAACAATAGTCTAGAATCTTTTTTTTTTTTTTGAGGAAGATCAGCCCTGAGATAATATCTGCCACCAATCTTCCTCTTTTTGCTGAGGAAGACTGGCCCTGGGCTAACATCCATACCCGTTTTCCTCCACTTTATATGTGGAACGCCTGCTACAGCATGGCTTGATAAGCAGTGTGCAGGTCTGCACTCAGGATCCGAACTGGCGAATCCCAGGCTGCCGAAGTGGAACGTGCAAACTTAACCACCGGGCCACCGGGCCAGCCCTTAGAATATTTTGATCCTAATTCTTCAAAGATCAGTTTAAAAAGACATGAGTTGAACATCCGGGATTTATTAATATGACAATTTTAATGGTATCATCCAATGGTATATGGAAATTGTGACTTAACGTTTTGGAAATCAAAGTTTGTTTGTGAGTAAAATTGGTGTTCCCAAGTCCAGGTAGGATTTAAACCACAGATATGAAGAATAAAACTGGTGTTTGCTCAGACAATGAAATAGCTCATGAGCAGAGAAACTTACACGATATTCCCACCATAAACCCAAACCAACTCAGTTATAGGACTGGGCACGTGCCAACCCAGATTAACAGAAGGGGACAACTCAAAGCACTCTGAGAATCAAACAAACAGTGACTCTGTAAACATAAAAATGGTTTACACAAATTTGGCTAAGCCTCTATCAACAGTGTAAAACTCTGATTATCTTACCAGAAAATTATTGTCTTTCATCCCTTTCCCTACCTTCATGGGACTTTGGCCTTCTAGAGTTCCATCCTCCAAAAAAAGAAGAAAATTAAACCAAATAGAATGATTGACAGCTGGCGAGGGGGATGAGAAAGCAGAAGGTTTAAAAAACTGAATAATCTGAAAGGAGTGTGGAGAGAATGGGACTCTTGAGGAGACAGCCTCCCCTAGGGCTGAGAGCAATCTAGTTAAAAGGTGGAAAAAGGGAGCGAAAGCCGAAGGCCACCACCTCTCCCCATTCTCCATTCAAGGGGGATTCTGTGCAGATGGTAGAAGGTGATTCAAGTCTGAAACAATTAACTGCTCTGAACATTTTTCTGGAGGCCTCATTAGTCACTGATGGACCTTTAAGAAAAGTCTTCTTCCTCTACTGAGCTTGGCTGTCCTGCTCATCAGATGTTCATGGCTTTGTAAATACACTTGCATTTAGGTTCTGCTTACAACATAACTGTGATTTGGAGAAGAAGAAAAATTCCAATGAGGTTTGAAGTTTTCACTTTTCCAGAAGGAGGAGAGAGAGTGGCCCCCCACACGTGGAAACTGCCTGAGATCCAATAACAGGCCACGGGGCCAGTCAGCTTCCGGGACTGGAAAGGCAGCACAATAAGCATCTGTTAAATACTAACGATGCGGTCCACACTGCACAAGTGAGTGGATCTTTCACATCTTGGTCACATTCAAGTTCCTACATCTTAGACTGAGATAGGCCCTGAAGGTTGGTCGTCTTTAGGAAAGTGCACCATGATTATCTACATGAACAAGTGAAGGCCAGAGACTTTCCAGGGTCACATAGTTAGGAAGTGAAAGCAGAGAGACTAGAACTCAAGTCACCTGTCTTTCAGGTCAAAGAGATAAGCACAAAGAACACAAAGTAGGCATGGACCATTTTTGTTAAGCTCCAAGAGCATAAAATTAATATGGGAAAATAGAACATTTGCAGTTTATAACTTCTTCAGCAATTTCTTTTTTCTTTCTTCCATCTTCCCTTTCTATTATTCTCTCTTTTTTCTATGGGGGGAAAATGATTGCGCTATAGTTTTTCTATTTTATAAAAATTGAACATTTTTATTCCTATTATACTCTGTACAGCTAAACATGAGATTCAGGACTCAAGTGATCTTCTTTTCAATGCACAGAGAAACTGATCACCACACTTAATCATCACCAACTGTGGTTGGCAGAATTCTAAGATGACTCTGAGATGACATTTGCCCATGTATAAGCCCTGCCCTTTGTGAGCAGATGAACCTGTGAATATAATGAGAAATTACCCTCATGATTAGGTTATTTTATATGGCACAGTTGACGTTAAGAAAGTGAGATGATCCAGATGAACCTAACTTAATCACATGAGTCCTTTAAAAGCCAAGAGTTTTCTCTGGCTGACGGCAGAAGGAGGAGTCAGAGATCCAAACATGAGAAGGACTCAAGATGCCACTGCTGGCTTGAAGATAAAGGAGCCCATGTGAAAAGGATCTGAGAGCAATCTCTAGTTGCTGAGAGTGACCCCCAGCTGACAGTGAACAAGAAAACAAGACCTCAATCCTACAACCACAAGGAACTGGATTCTACCGACAACCTGAATAAGCTTGTTTCTTCTCCCAGAGCATCCAGATGAGAACATGCCTTGAGACCCCGAGCGGAGAACCCAGCCATGCCTTGCTATAGAACTGACCTACAGAACTGTGAGCTAATAAACGAGCATTGTTTTCAACTTCTAAGTTTGTGACAATTTGTTATGCAGCAAAAGAAAACCAATACATCAATCTTGGATTTAAAATAAGGATATTCACACAGAGAGAACAAGATCAAGGGAAAAAAATTCAAGTAAATTTTGTTTCTTCTGATGGTTAAACAACTGCACGTGGACTTATGTCCCCTGGACATGCTACAATTGGCTTGGTGAAGGGTTATCTATTGAGAAAGCATAGTTGCTTTCAAATAGTACTTGTAGTGAATGATTACCTCTCTCTGTTTCTTAGTTACAAATGTTGAACTTTTGAGATGAGAAGAAAAGCTTCAAAAAGGAGTAGTAAATGCTTGTTGAGTCAAAGAGGACAAAAGAAAGGTTTCTTTCTGTGTATCATATTTGCATTTGAAAAACAGGGGTCATTAGAAGCATTCATCTTGTCATGGTTACATCCAAAACTCATACACCATCTCCTCTGAAAGGTACTTATTACTAAAAGAGAAAGTTAAATATGTAAAAACTAGAAAAATAAGATGCCAGATGTAAATCGATAATTTTAGCAGTGGGCAGTGAATGACAGGGAGACGGGTGAATATCTCCTGAAAAATATCTTTAACCATCACTACTGGGATAATAAATTCAAGTAACTGTAAAAATGTGCCTCTTACAGAAATGGCTTTCTAAAATTATTCGCTAGGAAATGTGAAACTTTATACATTCATTCCGTCAGAGGAGAATTTAAAACCACTCATATGTCACAAGTTTACAGATAATGAGAAATGAAGGTTCTGTGTCAGTAATAACAGATATGCTGCTAAGGTCAAGCTGCTTTTATGAAGCAGTGCAAAGAAGGAGCCCTGTGCCAGCCAGCCTCCCAGATCCAGAAACATCATAACAATAGAGAGGTTACTGGCTCACGAGGCAGACAATGCAGCTGTGCCTGCCTAAGAAGCAGAGGAGAGGATATTTATCAGTGAGACTGAAGAATCTTCTGAAACCTTCATTCTAATTTTCATTGGTCTTAACTTCCTTCTACTAGAGCTACCCAGTTATAAAATACCAGTAGAGATCTATGTCTTTATACCACATCGTTATATTTGAATTTGGTTCAAGTAAAGAGCAAAACTTTATTATGGTACATTGAATGAATATGACAAATATATCAAAGCATACTGAACGAATATAATGAGTTAAACCTTTCTAAATATTTCCAGTTTCATGTCCCCTTACTACTAAGTAACCCAGTTTCTTTGCCTGTACCGAATCTATTAGGCCTGAAAAGAGAGCAGGGAAAATGCTGTCTCAGCCAAGAAGAGGACACGATGGAGGGGAGCCCATGCTCAAGAACAGAAAGGAAGCCCACCCAGTCAGCTCCGGAAGACCCAGGCATTTCAAGCACCTAGCAGGTGAGGGGGCTCCAGAGGAAAGTTGGATCTGTAAGAAGAGAAAGAAAGAAGTTAACTTTTCTTTCCATATCTGAATTTGGTGTGAGTAAATTTGGAATGCTCTCCTACAAAAGTTTCACAATAATTTGAACAGAGGAAAGTAGAGGAAAAATTGAGTCATCCAATGGCCCACAGCAGCAGAGTCAGAATGAACTCAGAAACCTGCATCTTAGGATTAGGCTTAGTGCCTAGTTCTAATTGTGAGTCAATGTGAGTGACCCAGCTTGACCAACTAGTCCTGGTTTTCCTGGGGATTTCCTGGTTTCAGCCCTGAAAGTCCCATCTCTCAGGAAATCCCTCAGTCCTACACACATCCTGTCTCTGTGTATATCAGCTTGCAACCATTCACTACAAGTAAGTATAATAGTAAATGTAAGACAAAGAAATTTAATTGGATTAGATATCCGCTTAAGACAGATTTTAACAATGTGGCATTGCTAATCTTATCTTCAAGGGAACATCAACGCTTAATACTTCTCAACAGACACTCATTTAAGCTTCCTTTTGAGAATCGCTTATTGGCAGAGCTTTGGCATGAGGTCCGATTTCCTAAAGAAGAAAAAAAGTCTTAAACTGACCCATATGGTCCTGGACAAGCCCTTAAGAGAACAGTCATTCTTTGCATTAGAATTGGGCCAGGATAACACACTCGTACATTAATTTGTGTTTGCTTCAGCTGCTGCAGGACACCTGAAACATCCAGAATGATGGGGACCAGTGAGCTGTAATACCGCTAAGGCAGTGGCTACAAATGCATCCTGACAGGCACTATGTTGGGCAGGAGGGGAGCACAGGATGGGTGGATCAGCCCAGCTACCTCTGTCAACATCCTGTCGACACGCAGGAGGGAAGAGGCGATGGAAGGTGAGAATGGATGAAGGCCTGAAAGTCCCACCTCCTCCTTCCCCCACTCCAGAAGAAAAGAAGTCCCATGTCCTCTGCCTCCAGGCACTAAGTTTAGCTTCCGGAATTGATCAATAATGTGCCTTTGCTCTCATCCTCCAAAATCAATAAGAAACTTACCAATGACATCACTGCAAATTATGACTACTTTTAGGGAAATGAGTCCTGTTTAAATGTCACATTAATGCCAACACCACATCGAAGGGGTCAACATATAATGAGAAGGGGCCCCTTACTAATAAAGCTCATTTGAATTTTAGGCCCATTTGAGTTATAGCTTCTCTCTTTTCACCTCTCAGTCCCCTGATGGATGTGACAATTAAAAATAAATGGTATCAAACTGCATGGATAATTGAAAAACTAAATCAGCAACTTCTGGTAAAAATATATTTTTGTAAATATATTTTGTATATATTTCCAGTAAATATGTATTTTTTGAAACAAGAAATACACTCATCTGCTACAGTCTTGGGCTCTGACACAGTGAGAAGTGAAATGGGCAGCCCTACGACCTTGTAAATAGGAGGAAGCAATGGACTGACGGTCTCTCTCTAGAGGAAACATGCAAAGTACTGTAAAGTGTGCCTTTTCTATCTCAAGTATGGAGAGGAGAGGGGCTGTGGGCACAACCTCAGATCAGGCGAGAGAAATGAAAATGGAAAGGACTATCACAAAGTTAAACTCTGCTATAGTTGCCTCTAACCACCATGCACTCTCAATACGTAAGACTCTAAGGGGACATTTGCTGTCAGTGTTCCACCCAGATCCCCTGGATCTTCTTGCTAGTTAGGCACATCCCTCCCCCAGCCTCTGCATTCCCCACTCCTAACATGTTACCCCCGGGGATCTCTTCAGAGACCTACCCTTGGGCTACCGGAGCTGCATTGCCACAGTAAGTAGAGAAAGCCAGAGGCTCCCAGCGGTTTACATCCTCCCAATGACTGACTGACTGTGTGGGTATAAAAGCCTAGCTCCCTGCTCTGACAGTGGACAAACTCTGCTGTGTGGTTTATACTCCAAAGCTCCCTTCAGAATTAGGTTGACGCAGGAACTCCCTCTAAAATCGCACCTTTGCTTGGCTTCCCCTACTCCGTCTCCTGCTTCTCCTGGGAGAAGTTCTTTCATAAGTCATTGTACATGAATCCCTGTCTTCGGGTCTGTTTCTGGGGAATCTGACCCAAGATCCCCTTCCAAGTTTTTTTTGGAGAAAAGACTCTAAAGTTAAATGTTATAAGCCCACATAAGTCTCGGTAGCATTTCCAGTGGAAAGTCAAGCTGATTGAATTTTGCATGCAGACTTGGGGGCCTAAGAAGAGAATCCAGATATAGCCAACAAGCCAGCTTATACCTTGCATGTAGAGCTAAAGTTTTACATTATTCATAAATATTAAGGAGAAAAAATACCTCTGCCAGTCCAGATCATAAGGTGCTAAAAGACTCAATCCTCTAAAGGTGAACTCAAGGTCCAAAGTCAGGCTGCCTTCCAAAAGCTCAGAGAAGGAAGGTTCCAGCACTTCCCTTGTCCCAGTAACATTGAAAACATTAAATATTATCTTCATATCTAAGAACAAAGGCTCTTTTGCCCCCTGGTGCTGTCCGAAGATAGCAGGATTCAATGGGAAAAGCACGAGATGGGTTGGAATCAAAATCCATGTTTTATACCAGCAATGAACAATTGGAATTTGAAATTCAGTACACAATATTATTACATTAGCACCCAACAAAATGAAATATTAGGTTTAATCTAACAAAATATGTGTGACACACGCAAAACTTATAAAATTTTGATAGAAGAAACCAAAGAAGATATAAATAAACGGAGATAAATTCTAGTTCATGCATTGGAAGACTCAATACTGCTAAGATGTCAATTTTTCCCAACTTGTTTTATAGATGAATGCAATCCCAATCAAAATCCCAGCAAACTGTTTTGTTGATATCAACAAACTTATTCTAAGGTGTATACGGAAAAGCAAAACACCTAGAATAGCAATACAATCCTGAAGAAGAGGAAGAAGAAGAAGAAGGAGAAAGAGAAGGAGGAGAGGAGAAAAAGAGAGCTGGGGAACCCACACTATTAAACTGCAAGATATACTATAAAGCTACAATAATCAAGACAGCATGGTATTGGTAAAAAGAATACAGATAAAGATTCTTGGAAAAGAATAGAGAGCCCAGAAATAGATCCACACAAGTATGATTATATTGTGAAAAGGGATGAATAGGTGAAGCACAGGCAATTTTTAGGGTGGTGAAACTATTCTGTATGATACTGTAATAGTGGACACATGACTCTATGAATTTATCAAAATCCGTTAAACTTTACAGTGTAAAGAGTGAAACTTGTATGCAAATTTTAAAAAAACAATCATTTGGGATTGGGAAGGTCAAGAGAATCCTAGAATGGAAAGGAGAATATAGTAAAATAATCTAACCGTACTTACAAATGTAAGAAATAACTTCACTAAAGGAGTTAGGGGAAAAATGATGTTGACCTAAGTATCTTTGGAAATGAGCAGAGTCTGTAAAATTAAAGGCAAAAAGCTGTAAATAAACACCATACTCTGATTGATAAAGTAGTTTCCCATGGGAGTAATGAGTTAACAATTCTGATACTAGTATACATGTATACTGGAATTGAACAATTAAGTAAATGGATGGCAGACTGTGGGAGTCACGTTCCTCACTGTTGGAGGAGGAAGTTACAGATAAGAAAGGAAAGGAGGCTAGAATGATCCACGTTGTAATAGATTAGAGTTGGAGACGTCAGTATGAACTTACATTTAGCTTAATATAGATACAGATGGTTACATATAGAAATATTTATGGATATGTATATATAGTAAGTTAGTATATACACACATATTTTCTTGCTCTGTCAGCTTAGAAGACCTAGCAATGACACTCCAATAACAACAGGCACACCTAGCGCCCAGATCTTGGTTCCTAATGCCATTCTCTGATAAAAGGAACCAGTGCTCCTTGTAGAAATGGTTCATTCTAGAAATAGCAGGAAAGATACAAGATGAGCCTGGAGCATCTTGTAGTGCCAGAAAGTAATGCAGTACTTAAAACAAACAAACAAACTCACAATGATGACAACATGTCAAAGAGACACAGGAGTCAACTGAAAGACCTCCCAATAGCCAAAGCTGGAACAATTGCAGCAACAAAATTAAGTAGTATTAGATTATAATCCAAAGCATAAAGTAACTGTCCTTTGAAAATGACTTCACTATCCTTTGGAAATAAAGAAGAAATCATTTCGATTTTCCCTGATAAACAAAAGCTGAGGGAATTTGTCACCACTATACTTGTCTTAAAAGAAATGGTAAAGGAGGTCCTGCAAATTGAAATGAAAGGACACTAAATAGCAACACAAAAGCATATGAAAATTAAAGCTCATTGGTAAAGCTCATCATCTATAAATATATAGACAAATACAGAATACTGTTATACTGTGATGGTGGTGCATAAAGCACTTTTAATTCTGGTATAGAATTTAAAACACAAAGCATAAAAACTAACTATAACTATAAAACTATGTTAATGGACACACAGTACGTGAAGATGTAATTTGTGACATCAATAGCATAAAGTGGAGGTGGGGACATGTAAAAGAGTAGAGGTTTTGTATACCATTAGAGTTGAGTTGTTATCATCTTAAAACAGATTGTAATAACTACAAGATGTTTTATGTAAGCCCATCATAACCACAAAGAAAACACTTACAGAAGATACACAAAAGAAAGTGAGAAAGAAATCAAAGCAAGTCAACACAAAAAAAAATCGATGAAACATAAAGGAAGGCAGCAAGAGAGGAAAAGAGGGACAAAATAGTTTCAAGACAGACAGAAAACAATGAACAAAATGGCAGCAATAAGTCCTACCCTATCAGTAATTACTTCAAATGTAAATAGATTAAAGTCCCCAATCAAAAGACACAGAGTGGCTGAATGGATGAAAAAACAAGATGAAACCATATGCCATCTACAAGAGACTCATGTTAGATGTAAAGACACACATAGGCTGAAAGTGAAAAGATGGAAAAAGATATTCCACGCAAATGGTAACCAAAAGAGAACAGGAGTGGTCATCCTTATATCAGACAAAATAGACTTTAAGTAAAAAAAAAGTCACAAGAGAAAAAGAAGGACACTATATAACGATAAAAGGGCCAATTGACCAAGAAAATAACAATTATAAATATACATGCATCTAACATAAGAGGCCCCAAACATATGAAGGAAACATTGACAGAATTGAAGGAAGAAATAGACAGTAACATGATAATAGTAGATTTCAGTACTCCATTTTCAATAATGGGTAGAACAACCACAGAGAAGATCAATAAAGAAACAGAACTCTTCAACAACACTAATTGGATCTACAGACATAAACAGAACACTCCACCCATCAGTAGAAGATATACATTCTTCTCAAGCACACACAGAACATTCTCCAGATAGATTACATGTTAGGCCACAAAATAAGTCTTCTCAAATTTAAGAAGATTGAAATCATACCAAGTATCTTTCCAACCGCAATGGAATAAAACTAGAAATCAATAGCAGTAGGAAAACTGGAAATTTCACAAATATGTGGAAATTAAACAGCACATTCTTGATCAACCAGTGAGTCTGAGAAGAAATAACAAGGGAAATTAGAAAATATCCAAAACAAATGAACATGAAAACACAATATACCAACAGTTATGGAATACACTGAAGGCAGTTCTAAGAGGGAAACTTACAGCAGTAAACACCCATATTAAAAAGGAAGAAAGATCTCAACTCGAAACCTAACATCGCACTTCCAGGAACTGGAAAAAAAGAACAAACTAAACTCAAAGTTAGCAGAAAGAAGGCAATTATGAAGAGTAGAGCAAAATAAACAAAATAGACATAGAAAAAAATCAATGAAACCAAGAGTTGGTTTTTTAAAAAAGATCAACAAAATCGGCAAGTCCTTGGCTAGATCAACTAAGAACAAAGAAGACTCAAATAATTAAAATCAGAAGTGAGAGAGGAGACATTACAACTGATACCACAGAAATAAAAAGGATTATAAGAGACTACTTTGAACAAGTATAAGCCAACAAATTGGATAACCTAGAAGAAATGGACAAATTCCTAGAAACATACGACCTGCCAAGACTGAATCATGAAGAAAGAGAAAATCTGAACAGATTGATAACTAGTAAGGAGATCTAATCAGTAATCAAAAATCTCCAACAATGAAAAGTCTAGGACCAGATGGCTTCACTGGAGAATTCTAAACATTTAAAGAAGAATTAACACTTATCCTTCTCAAACTCTGTTAAAAAATTGAAGGTGGAGAGGCCAGCCCAGTGGCGCAGTGGTTAAGTTCACACGTTCTTCTTCGGCAGCCCAGGGTTCACCCGTTCAGATCCCGGGTGTGGACATGGCACCGCTTGGCAAGCCATGCTGTGGCAGGTGTCCCACGTATAAAGTAGAGGAAGATGGGCACAGATGTTAGCTCAGGGCCAGTCTTCCTCAGCAAAAAGAGGAGGATTGGCAGCAGTTAGCTTAGGGCTAATCTTCCTCAAAAAAAAAAAATCAAAAATGGAATACTTCTAAACTCATTTTATGAGGCCAGCATTACCCTGATAACCCAAGCCAGACAAAGATACAAGGAAAGAAAACTACAGCCTACAGCCCAATATCCCTGGTGAATACTAATACAAAAATTCCCATCAAAGGGGCTGGCCAGGTGGCATAGTGGTTAAGTTCATGCACTCCGCTTTGGAAGGCCAGGGTTCACAGGTTCAGATCCCAGGTACAGGCCTACACACTACTCACTGGGTCACGCTGTGGCAGCGTCATACATACAAAATAGGGGAAGATTGGCACAGATATTAGCTAAGGAACAATCTTCCTCAAGCAAAAGGAGGAAGATTGGCAACAGATGTTAGCTCAGGGCCAATCTTCCTTGCCAGAAAAAAAAAAACTCACAACAAAATACAAGCAAATTGAATTCAATGGCACTTTAAAAGGATCACACACCATGACCAAGTGGGATTTATCTTTGGGATGCAAATATGACTCAACATATGCAAATCAATCAGTGTAATACACCACCATTATCAGAATGAAGGAACAAAATCACATGGCCATCTCAATTATGCAGAAATGCATTTGACAAAATTCAACACCCTTTTATGATAAAAGCACCCAACAAACTAGAAATAGAGGAATATTATCTCAACATAATAAAGGTTATATATGGAAAGCTCACAGCTAACATCACACTCCATGGTGAAAAACTGAAAGCTTTAACATCAAACTCAATGGTGAAAAACCCATTCCTCTAAGATTAGGAACAAAGCAAGGATGCCAACTCTTGCCACTTCTATTCAACATAAAACTGGAAATCCTAGCTAGAGCAATTAGGTAAGAAAAAGAAATAAAAGATGCTCAAATTGGAAAGGAAGAAGTAAAATTATCTCTGTTCTTAGATTATACATGGTATAACATGGATGAACCTTGAAGGCATGGTGCTAAGTGAAATAAGCCAAACAAAAAGAGGCAAATACTACATGATTCCACTTACACACAGTACCTAGAATAGTCAAATTCACAGAAAGAGAAAGTAGAATGGTGGTTGCCAGAGGCTGAGGGCAGGGGGAAACAGGGAGTTGTCGTTCCATGGATATAGAGTTTGATCATGAAAGATGAAAAGTTCAAGAGGTCTATTGTACATCAATGTGCATATAGTTAACAATACTGTGTACTGTACACCTAAAAATTGTTAAAAGGGTAAATTTATGTTATGTGTTTTTTACCACAATAAAAAAAATGTATTATTATTTCAGTGGCAATAGGGGTGGAGGTGGTGAAGAAGCAGGACTTCAAGAATTTTAGATTCATGAGTCATTTTTCCTGTAGATATTTGAATAAAAGCTTTCCTTTATAGTTTATCCTATAGTTGCAAAATCAAGTATCATCAAGCACATGTAGAATTTTATTTCACGTGGTTGTTACGCAAGACCTGTGTGTATGTGTCCCTTTCACCATCAGCAAGTTTATTAGCCCTGGTCTGCTCATCCATTCTTATCACCTTTGTCCCAGTGGTAATCCACCTGTGCTGGGTCTTCTCCGCTTGCTGGCTACTCTCCAGCTCTTGTCCACACTTCCCTGCCTTGCCCTGGGCCCCAGAAGGCTGACTTTTGTGGAATTCATCACCCAGGCTCTTTTGTCCTCTGGCTGCTTGTTGGATTTGGCAAATGGAGGGCAACCGAAGGGCAGGGAGAGAAGTGACATGTTTATTCCCTGCTAGACAACACTTTGACAGTGTCTGCGTTTTTCCACCCAAGGTCACAGCTCCTCACGGGGAAGGCCTCTCTGACAGCTACAGCTCCTGCAGAGTCCCCATTACCATTCCCACTGCTTGACCATCATGGGAGGTGATGGATTCTCACTGATTTTGGTCCCACATTGCCTCACCATTCCTTGCTGGTGCCTTTCACCCCATCTATACCTTTGCAAACACCTCCTCATTAAAACTCTCCTAAATTAATTTACATGCACCATCCGTTTCCTGTGGGGCCCTGACCAATATGGTTAGACCATGGTTAGGATGAACTGAATACAGAGGCACTCCAGCAAGGTGTTTGAGCTGCGAGCAACAACTTTTTTCCCATGTTCATGGGGCAAGCTCCCTGCTAGAACCAATATCTCTCTCCACCTTGCAAACAGAGCTTCTTAATGAAGCTATCATACCATTCCCAATCTGCATGATGAAAGCTCGTGCTAAAGAGAAATCATGTTGTGAAATCCTGCCACAGAGGACTGAGCTGCATCAAGGAAGAAGTATTCGAACTCAGAGGAGAAGGAGGGTGGCAGGGATGGGGGAGCCTTGCTGGAGGGAGCCAGCCTTTAGAAGGTGGTGTCACGGTGGGTCAGAACCAATGATGAGGGGTTAACATGGGTTGTTCTGAATGGCTGGCCCCAAGAAGAGAGTACAGGACAGGTGACGTTCACAAGCAATTGGGCAGCAGAGGGTTCTCGTGGTGATTAATGAAAGTCTTGGCTTCTGACTTCCTTAAACTCAAAAAGAAAATTAAATTTCCCATCAGACCTCTCCCATGCCTGGGGCCTGGGAAGCCTGTTGTTTATCCCCACAGGATGCAGGCAGAGAAAAGAGTTAGCACGAGAAAATACAATACCTGGGTTTCCAGGCCTGCCTCACCCTTCTCTCCAGTGCCAAACCTTGGCTAACCCACAGCGGAGGCCAAGGGAAGAGGGAGAACCTGCAGGCAGCCTCCTAGCACACGCTGGGCACTTGGCACACTGTGTCTCACTTAGGATGACTCTTCATATAACCCTTCAGGACAGCTATGGATAGAGGGAGCCCTTCTGGCCTTCCTGATGAAACAGAAGTCAAGAGGCAAAGCTGCTCTAATCAATATTCCAGAGTCACAGACTATTATCCCGTCTTTCCTAATCCATTTGTCAAATCAGAGCAGGGGATTTGAGGAAGGGGGAGAGAAGGAGGAGACATGAATAGGTGAAGCACAGGAGATGTTTAGGGTGATGAAATCATTCTGTAGGAAACTGCAACGGTGGAGATATGTCTTTGTGCATTTGTCAAAACCCATAGATCTGCACAAAACAAAGATGTAAACTATGGATTATAGTTAATGTATACTATACAACAATGTAAACTATGGATTATGGTTAATAGTAATGTATCAAGATTGGTTCATTGATTGTAACAGCTGTCCCACACTAATACAAGATGTTAATAATAGGGACACTGGGGCCAGCCCCATGGCATAGTGGTTAAGTCTGGTATGCTCCTCTTCGGCATCCTGGGTTCGCAGGTTCAGATCCTGGTCGTGGACCTACAGTGCTCATCAGCCATGCTGTGGCAGTGACCCACATACAAAATAGTGGAAAATTTGCACAGATGTTAGCTCAGGGCTAATCTTCCTCAAGCAAAAAAAAAGAGGAAGATTAGCAACAGATGTTAGCTCAGAGCAAAGCTTCCTCACCAAAAAAATAATAATAATAGGGAAACTCTATTCCTAGGATTGGGGAGGAGGGGTGTTGAAGCATGGGTATTTGGAACTATCTGCTCAATTATTCTGTAAATCCAGAAATGTACTAAAAACATAAAGTCAATTTTTTTTGTCATTGTTGACGAAGATTTGCCCTGTGCTAACATCTGTTACCAATCTTCCTCTTTTTGCTTGAGGAAGATTCACCCTGAGCTAACATCTGTGCCAATCTTCCTCTATTTTGTATGTGGGCTGCTGCCACAGCATGGCTGATGAGTGGTATAGGTCCATGCCCGGGATCCGAACCCATGAACCCTAGCCACCAAAGCAGAGTGTGCCAAAATTAAACACTACTCCATGGGGCCTGCCCCCAAATAAAGTCTATTAATTGTAAAGAATTGTAACAATAGTCCCACCCATGAGCACCTGCCCTTCCTTGCTTTGGAGTGCACCTGGCCTTTCTCCCAGTGTGGGAATAGGCTATGTTGTGACTGGGACTGTGTGGCTGATCTACACACACTGGACGCACAGAATGGCCCAACACTGAGCATACAGCTTCAACCGAGCGTCACAAGATACTAAGAACTCCGTGGGAAACAGCGGGAGGAAGCTCCTGGCTAAACACCCCTCGATGCAGGATGAAGGTCGCAGTGCCAGAGGACTCCTTCCTGATAATACTCCTAGCGGGTGGCAGAGAATTGGGAAGGACTGTGAAACGTTCCCATGGCTACGTTTTGTCTTGTTTTTTAATGTAGGTGTGCTTCATTCATGAGTGAATATTTCTGAGGTAGGGAGAAAATAACTGTGTCCAGTTATTTATGTAACAGTTGTGGTATTTCTTTTTAAAAAAAACCTTAAAATTCTAGGATCCAGACCTGCCTCTGGATTTTAAAGATATTCCAGGAACCCAAGAAGTCCAGTTACTAAAAAGATTGTAGGTTACTTCTGGTTCTCAGGAGGGCAATGCCTGAGACTTGGGTGCAGGCAGTTTATTAGAGAGGTGATTCCCAGGAAGAAGTGAGGGCACGAGGAGAGACAGGAAAGGGAAGAAAACCAGTACAGGTGGGGCAGGAGGACTTGAACGCTGGCAACTGGTAACTGACAACAAAAAACTTCCACAGAATATCAAAAATAAGCAGACAAAGCCACTTACGATAGAACAAGAAAGACCACTCCATAATCATGACTGAGCACAAAGGTAAGGACACTGTGAAACCACAAAGATAATCAAATCCCCCTTCTTTCTAACACAAGTGAGTGCCATTTCTTTATCAAACACTCAAGCTCCACTTTGTTAGTCCTGCCTCTTAGATAAAAATTATTAAAATAACCAGTCATCAAATTTCCTCAGCACCCAATTCAGCACTGAATTCAGAAAAAAATTCACTTCCTACAATCCTCTTCAAAATTACCCAGCACAAGTCCACATCCTTAACGCTCGCTTAAAGTTGCCCACTGTATGCGTTCTCTCTGTTGCAGCAAACCAACCAACCTCACTTTGACTTAGGTAAGGTCCTGCGGTCTTCGGCTAATGGACGTGGACACTAGTAAAAGGTGTGTTCATGAGTTAATTGCCATTGTGGGCAAGTGGAATTCAATCCCACTACAGACACCGCAGAATTGCATAGAATGCATCTCGGAATTGTACCACCAGAAGACGGAGAGACTAGAGAAGTGATGGGGGACTCCCGTTCTCCTATACTTGAGAGCTGTTCCTGGGGATTAACTCCTCTGCATTTTTGGATTGTGCCTGCATGGGGCTGAGCAAACTCCCACAGCTTTGAGGAATCCCAGGAAGAGGAAAGCAGAGGGACATGTTGAGTGTGCTCTCAAATGTGCTTACTGTGGGACCCTGATGGTCTATGGAACCGTCCACCAGAGATGTGCAGACACCAGGTGGTCCAACGGGGTGTGGCACATCACAGTGCACTACTAGTGATAATCCGCATTTTACAGAGGTGGAAACTGAGACTCAGACAGGTCAGAAATGTTGAACTGGGCCGCAGAGCCGTTCTCTCACTGTTGAAAAATGGCATTGCTAAAATTTTCCTGCCAGAGACACATTTCTTCTCATCTCTTCTGGATGTGTTTCTGTGACACTGTAAACAAAAGAGAACGTGTTAAGTCCCACTTCTCACTTTATCAAATTGCAGAATGGGATCTGGGGATTATCTGCTACTACAGGCCGTCTTGAGGAATATGCAGAATCCCCTGGAGCAGGGATTTGCAAACTCCTGTTAATCATGGAACCCTTTTTTCTTCAGAGGAAATCCTACAGGGAACACAGAGCAGAGACAAGGCCCAGAGCCTCCCCTACTTGGGACTTAACCCACGACCTCAGTCAGCTCGGAGGCTCCTCCGAGAATGCCCAAATGCCACAGAGCACAGAAGCAAAGCAAGAATAAAAGGCAGAATTTTGGAGATTCGGGCCCTTAGACCAGCCTGACCTCTATCAGCTTGTTACCCTGAGTGAGTCACGTCCCCTTACCTATGGGATGGGGCTCCTTTCATACTGGGATTCAGTTTCTCTCTTACGTTGTACAGCTACCTCATTTATCAACCAACAACTGAGGGCTAAGTGAGCTGATCAACAGCCCAACCCTGCTGGCATAATTCACAACTAATCTTGTTATTCTCCAAGTACAAATTCAGCTGTTTGATCCTCAGCATGCATCAGAGGCACCTGCAGTGGCACCTACCCCCCTTTAGTACTTATTTGTTCAAACCCAGTGTCTTGTGCCTCCATGATTATTATCATGATAGGTACACAGCTGAACATAGAGGCAAGACAAAACAAACTACTTTATCCTTTCTTTGCAATTTCCCTTGGGAAACAAAGGAAAAGCATGGCAAAGCTACATGATTAGGTGCTAAACATACCGAGCAGAAACAAGAGGGTTTTAGGAGCCCACAGGATGGAAAAGATAAAGGACAGAGGAACACATCAATAAGCTGCTACGTGTATTTAATGTGAAATGATATGATGTTTGGGATTTGATTTAAAATTTCCAACAAAACAAAAAGTGGGAGGACAAATCAAACAAGATTGGCAAAATCTTGTTGCTAATTGTTAAAGCCAGGTCCTGGGTACATGCAAGTGTGTTTTTTTCTGTGAAATTCTGTATGTCTGAAATTTTCCATAATAGAGGGTGTTGTCCTTTTCCAGTTCAGTATGTGTGATGCCCACCTTAAACACTTTGCACATTATCTCATTTAATCTTTTAAAAAGCCAATTCATTTTATAGATGAAGAATCTAAGAGCCAAAACCATGAAGAAATTTACCCAAAGCGTCCCAGAGCCAGGATTTCCCTTGAGACCTCTCGCCCTTCAGGAAGCCCTCAGGCAGAGGTTGAGTTGGAATCGGACCTTGACTTCTAGGAATGTAATGGCATTCGGGAAGAAGGAGCAACATGGGCAAGCTCCTGAAATAAGACCCACAGGACGGGACCAACACTCTGAGAAGATGGTTTCACAACTCAGAAATACATATTTTATTACCCAGTTAACATGAGCCAATCAACCCTAAGTGAACTAGTGGAGGAAGATCCGTGAGGCTGAGAATCAGCTATTGAAACAAGACTGATGGATCTGAGGTCTCCAGGGTGTTGAGAGGACTTGAAACGATCCAATGACTTGCTCTGTCTCAGCTGTGTCCTAACTCCGCTGTGAGACTGGAGGGCATTGAGAACCCAGACAGCTGAATGAGGCAGAGGTTCTGGCTCCTGTCAGCTTTGGGAAGACTAACTTTCCTTTCTCCCTCCTTTTTCACTCCCAGCTCCTGGCCAAAAAAAAATATTTACTGAGCACACAAACTGCGTGCTGGGCACCATGTGGGTTGGATGTTGGGGATTCAGAGGGGCAGTAGATCTCTGCCTCCCTCCAAGGCTCCAAGCCCAGATCAGCAGCCAAGAAAGGTGAGCGATAATATAAGTTCAGAAGGGGATGTCTGCCCAGAGTGGAGCTGCTGGTAGGAAGCAGAACCTGCATTCCACCATGAAGTAAGGGAGGACCTTAGGCAAAAAAAACTCGAGAGGAGGGCAAGCCCAGTGGCGTAGTGGTTAAGTTTGCATACTGCTCTTCAGTGGCCTAGGGTTCACCAGTTCAGATCCCGGGCATGGACCCACACACAGCTCATCAAGCCATGCTGTGGTGGCGTCCCACATATAAAGTAGAGGAAGATGGGCACAGGTGTTAGCTCAGGGACAATCTTCCTCAAGCAAAAAGAGAAAGATTGGCAACAGAAGTTAGCTCAGGGCCAATCTTCCTCACCAAAAAAAACCTCAAGAGGGCTACCCAGCCAAAGGTGGGCCTGTTTAAGATGTATCTGTCTGGGGGGTAGAGAGGGAAGGGCCACAAGAAGTTGCAGAGGAAGGTAAAGGAAAGAATCTCTTTAGACTTGAGTGGCAGGCTAACAGTAATGCAGAGCCAGTGATGTCTCATACACACTGTGGTAGATTACACTTTGGGGGCCAATTTCTTACCCTTCCCTATATCCACACCCTTTCCCATCTGACTTTGCAGTTCCCCGTGTATGCAAGAGTGAGTGTATTTCCCCACCCCTCAACTTTGGGATCAGCCATAAAACTTGCTTTGGCCAATGGGATCTTAGCAGATGTGACACAAAGCCGGCTTTTGCAGTGGGGCCTTCCCTCATGTACTTCTGCCATTTCCATGACAAAGACATGCCCTGGGTAGGCTGCTGGTCCAGGAAGGATGAGACACACTGCCCAAGAGACCCACAGACTAGAAGCAGAGCTTCCCCAGACACCGCAGTCAAAGCAGAACCACTCAGCCATGCCTCGCTTAGATCAGTCAACCTCCAGCCAACTCATGATGCATAAACTAGCTGAGATCAACAGAGTCATATAGCTGACCTACAGATGCATGAGCCAAATAAATACATTTTGTTGTATGCCACTGAGATTTTTTTGTGCTTGCTGGTTACCTAGTAATAGCTGACTGATACATTCACCATACTTCTTTGCCAAAACAATTCAGGGAATTTTTTCCAGGAGGCTAGTCAATTCATGGACAATCATGGGCACCCGTGAAGTAGGGTGTAAGGTAGGGAGTATTTCTCTCTTCTTCTCCTGGAAGGAAGGGCAGGACAGTGCTGGGAACAATTGTGGAAAAGGCATGGCTCTCAGTAAGATAATATGCGTGCATTCCTCCTACGTATTCGACCTGGCCTAACATTCCCTAACCTTCTAAAAGAAATATTACTTCTTTCCTAGAAGTTAGGAACATTCTAGAAGGTTCTGAGAAACTTTCAGCCAATCCTGGGAAGTTGGCAAGCAAACTGCTTTAGAAAAGTAAACATTGTAAGTCCCAAAACTTTAGACTCTCTTACACACACAGACACACACATCTCCCAAACCTAAATATTCCTAAGGTTTTGCAGTGTGCAGGCATAAAAACACATTTTCATCACATAACGAGAATTTCTTTTATAACAAATCAGTCTTCTTCAATATACGAAAACTCATGTCTCTGAAGCCATAACCAATAGTGTGTCTTGGGTAAAATTAACACAATTTAGTTCTCTGCTTTTAAAATGTTGGCTGACCTTTAACTATTTTAAAAGGTTAAAATGGTATAGGCTGCACAACTGTCAGCAGCTCTGTTATTAGAAAAAAAAATTGTACCATTTGAACATTTCAGTCTGAGATCTTATCTCCTCTTCGTGACAGCCAGTTCCAGGCAAGCTCGGGCAAAGCAGCCCTAAGCATTAAATGCTTCCCTGAGCCAGGAATGAGGGCTGTTAGCAGGAGAGAGAGAGAGAGAATTAGTTGTCCCCAGGACTGACATTCAAACCCTAATGAACTTTCTCTTTCTCACAGACAGAGATTTGGGCAGAAATGAAGCCAGGCTGCTTTACACTCTCAAGTGTGGCCACAGCCCCCCAGCTGGCTCCATGCCCCCAGCCCACTGTCCACCAGAGATTCCGTTCCGGCAGATGCTGCTCAGCTTGTGTCCCAGTTAATCCTAGAAGAGATGCTCCCCGTGGCTGGAGATACCCAATGGATGAATCAAGACATTTCAAAACAGCAATTTGCCAAGACTCTTCTAACCATCAGGACATTTTTTTTTTCCAGTCTTTTATAACATCTACAGTCATGCACCACTTAATGACCAGGAAATGTGTCATTCAGTGATTTCATCATTGTGTGATCATCCTAGAGCGTAGTTACACAAATACAGATGGTATAGCCTACTACACACCTAGGCTGCATGGTACTAATCTTATGGGGCTGCTGTCATACATGCAGTCCATCGTTGACTGAAACATCATTACAAGGTGTGTGACTCTATAGCAACATGGACCTTATCAAAGTGTAAAAGCACTCTTTTTACATGTTGTGAAGCGTGTGCATAAGCCTCTCCCACAGCCTCGCCCCAGCCTTCAGCATCACTTGCATCTCAGCCTTTTCCCATTAACAACCCCATCCTCTGACCGCCCAGCAGCCTCAGCTCATCCCACTCCCCATCCCTCATCCAAGCTCCAGCCCATCCCTGGGCCTGGCCCACCACTCTCTGTCTCATCCTGACCTCTGGGATGAGGCGGTGCTAAGCCAGGAGACAAGATGAGGATCAGGCAGGGCCGCACCCTTTACAGCTTATCCATGAAGCTTTTCACTGCCAGGAGCAAAAACATCTTGACACAGTCCTTATCTTGTCCAACAGAAATATCCCATTTTGAGAGACTAAACCTAGCAGGGCAGAAAATGAGAAAGATACCAAACCCAGATTGTGGAGGAAAGCATTTATCAGAAGCCAGTACAACTCAAATCCGTCGGGCACAGGGTCAGGAGGCAGGAGCCAGGCCCAGGCCTTGCCGCACCTGGTGAAACTCGGTCACTCCCTGATCAGAGCCAAGCGTGCCCCTCAGGCCCCAGCACAGCGCCCTGGAGACAAGGACTGATTCCCAGATAACCGCTGCCTCACCTGGGGGAGGCCGGATGCGACGCCGCTGAGGGCGCCATCTGGTGGCTCCTCAATGATGTGGCAGCCCGCGGAGCCTAAAGACACCAGCAAAATCCCAGCCAAAAGGGTTCAGAAAAGTGAAAGCTTGGCTCTGCCTTTAATTCTTTCTCCCACTCACTCACTCTTTGAATTGTCAAGACTTTTCTGGTCCTGGTAATGAGCATGATGAGGAAAAACTCCACCAAACCCCAGTTCAATTTGAAATCAAGCAATTGACTGATTTTCTTGGCTGGGGTAGATTAGATATTGAACCAGCCAGAACCAGGGTTGGAAGGTGCCAGCCCATTGAGGGACGCAGCACTGTGTGTGACTGTTCCTGCCCTGGCCTCCCCCTCAATGACTGTGCACAGGCAGGGAAGGAGGACAGGGAGGGCCTTACCCGCCGTCTCTGGGACTGCAGGGTCACCTGACCCTCTGAATGGGATCTCTGAGAGCTGTCCTCAGCCCAGAACGAAAATCTACAACTGCCAAATTATTCAGTGGGCAGTGGCACAACTTGGAGGCCTTTTTTTGCCTTCTCCAATCCTCTTTCAAACCTCTCCTTACAATTAACGCTCATCTCAGTGTTAAAACACCATGAGGGGAAAATATCCAGCTCGCCTCAAAAATCTTACTGCAGACACGAAAATAAGAGTGGGGTATCTGGACAACAATGCCCTGAAGACGTGCCTCAGCTATGATCAATGGGGGTGTGAGGATGTGTTCTCGCAGCTCAACTGGGTACAGGAAGTGACTACCTCTAGGTAAAAATACTCACTAAGCTCCTGCCAGGATAATCCTGATCATGCCAGAGAAATCACAGCAGACAAAGGGGATCAGAACGTTCTGGAAAGTGAGCAAGAGAGAAAATTGTGGAGCATCGTAAGCAAACAGGCCATTGCAATATTGCACACATTTGGCAGGATACTTTTTTTGAGACATTAACCTATGTTTTGCCCGGTGCTGTTTTTATCTCCTCGGGTTTCATGAAAGCAGCCTTTGTAAGTCTTTGCCTCGGGGTATTTCTTGCAGAGCAGGATGCAGAGGTGACTTGAGGTCAGAAGCTTCTCACTCTCCTGCCCTCTGTAAGGCTCCCTGATGAGGAAATACCAGATGTCCTAGAGGTGGAGTGGAGTGAGGAGCACCTATGCCAGAAAGGGGACAGGGCAGGGAAGAGTTGGGAATACCTGTGAGTCCCACATCTGTGATGTTGGGAATGTCTGTGGGTCCATGAATTATGGGGACAGCACTTCACAGGGGAGAGTCACAAGAGGGCGTACTCAAGAGTGTACTGGGTTGAGGAGGCTAAACCCAACAACCCAAAGCTCCCGGCCGCACCATAGATTCTGGTGCTCCAAGCTGAATCTGAATAACCACTGGGCTGGGACAGTGAGTGTGTCTCAGCATTAACCAACGTGGACCCACGACTCATGACTGAGGAGGCCTCCCCTTTGCTTTATCTCTGTGAATGACCTCAGGACCTCGCACAACCCAGAGTGGAGAGATCCCACAGTAACCCCATGATGTGAAATTTCCTGTGAATCCAGCAAAATGTGGCTTCAGCATTAGAAGATGAGAACAGTGGTCCTCACTGTGCATCCCAGTGTAAAGTGTGGGGGACTAGAATTGGCCACCCCAAGATATGTCTCTTTGGCACAAGGATTATTTTGGGCTGGTTACTTTTAAAAACTGGAGACAGGAAAGAAACTCTGAAAAGTAGAATTTACTTACCCTTTGTAAGAGACGTGTACATTTGTAAGGGAAATCTCCATCTGTAAAGGTGTCTCCTTCTCTATACTAGGAAGAAGGGGGGATGACCTTATCTCTACAAACTCTTCTCAATGTGGAAGGCAAGGACTTAAATCTGCATAATAACCTTACTCTTGTGTACTGTGCTTACCTTATTTACTCTTGTTTACTTTGTTTACCATGTGTAATCTCCCATAACTGACTACCCCCACCCCCAACATCCTCCTTTGTCTGTAGCTGAAGATGATATTTAAGGTGGTGGCTTCAGCCATTTTGGTGAGTAGCTCAGTTTGCCTGAGCCTCTCCCATGTATACATGTTATAAAGCTTTGTTTAATTTTCTCCTGTTATTCTGTCTCATGTGAATTTAATTCGTTGTCCGGCCAGAAGGACCCAGAGCGGGTAGAGGAAGGGTTTTCCTTCCCTACGAAAGCCTCCCATTCACACCCCCTCAAATGTGTTGGCAAGAACGAACTTTGCAGAAACCTGCCCCTGGAGTTAGAAGGACCTGGGAGCAAATATAAAATGGAGACTGAAGACAAAGTCTCAGAAGTAAGGAATTAAAATCCAAGCATTTAAAGCCCAGAGCCACACGCAGTCCCCACAGTAGACACAGACAGGCCTAGTGTTTGAGAGGTTAGTGAAGGGTGACTCCCAGATGGTTAGTGAGGGCCACCTGGAAGCTCAAATCAGAGCACGGGATTCGTAGCCAAAGCTCCCATGTGTGGCCACCTTATCTTTTGAGATCTCAACAAAATTGGCCTGAGCATCTTCTCCCATGAGCTGTAGGAGGTCCAGTGAATTCCTGGGGAGGCACAGACAGGGATTCTTTCTCTTAAGAAGCCCAGGACAACTGACAGGGTCTCTGAGTTCCCTAAGTCTTTCTCCCTTTCCAGACAGGCCTTAAGAGAGCACAACTTTCTTTCCCTCAGATACAAATTGTGTTACTCCATCCCCATTAAGACTTAGATCTGTAGACCAAACTGAACACTTAAGATCAGTGCATTTTATTGCATTAAATAGCCCTCGACTTAAAAAAAAAAAAAGGGGGCTCAAAACTTGCTATGGGCATCCCAAAAACCTGGAAACATAGACAAATATATATCTCATCCATAATATCTTCAATCTTGGGCCAGCCAGGTAGTGTAGTTGTTAAGTTCGCACGCTCCACTCCAGCAGCCCAGGGTTTGCAGGTTCGGGTCTTGGGTGTGGACCTACACATGGCTCATCAAGCCATATTGCGATGGTGTCCCACATACAAAATAGAGCAAGAATGGCACAGATGTTAGCTCACTGACAATATTCCTCAAGCAAAAAGAGGAAGATTGGCAACAGGTTCTAGCTTAGGGTCAATCTTCCTGACAAAAAAAAAAAGAAAAAACTTCAATCTGTAAAAAGTGATATACTATTAGCTATACTGCCATAGTTTAGGACACCCTAGATTTGGGTTACGTTAATGAAGACTGAATATATGCAGTTATGCACAGCATAACAACATCTTGGTCAACAACAGACCACATATATGATGGTGGTCCCATAAGATTAGTACCATATAGCCTAGGTGTGTAGTAGGCTATATCATCTAGGTTTGTGTAAGTACACTCTGTGATGTTCACACAACAATGAAATCGTGTAAACAACGAATACATTTCTCAGAATGTATCCTCATCATTAAGTGATGCATGAGTGTTTACTATTCTCATTCTAGAGTGTGGGGTCAATCATTCTCCACACTAGAAATTACCTGGACAAGGCAGACCCAGGTGAGCAGCCCCGACACAGTGCTGGCATGGCAGCGTGCCTAGAGTTGGTGCTATGGGGGGCAAAATAGTCATTGTGGTCTTTGTTAAAGCTGGATTGAGAGAGAAAAGATCTAAACTCTATTACCCGCCCACGTGCTCCCTTGAGCAAATTTGTTTCCTCTCCTTGGGCATTAAGTGTTCAGCTGTAAAAGGAGTAAGATGGACAAGGTCATCTCTACATCTTAAATTTTATGACTGAGTCTGTCTTTGATCCATCCTGAAGCCCTCAGGGTGACTTTCATTATAAATCATATCCGTGAGGCATCCTTGAAGTGCCCATCCCTGGGAAGATATTCTAAGTTTCTGAATGGAAAACCATGACTTAGAGTGGCCGAGGCCACACAGCAAATTGAAAATAAAATGTCTTATGATCACCACACCATTGAAGAGAAATGCATGCTGGGTTTCCATTTGCTTAGGGTAAAATCACCATCATTGTACTTTTGGAGATCCCTTAGACTGGTCAAGGACCAAAGCAGAAGCGACTCACACCCCTGCCGTGGCAGCAGAATTAACCTGCAAGCCTGCAGGTGTGGGGCTCTGGAGCAGACCAGCTTGGAGAAATGGACTGCCTATGTCCAGGGAGGATACAAAATCTCCCAGCAAACCGTCAGCTGCGAGGCTGGGGCCAGGGCTGCTTTCACAGCCTGCAAAAAATACAACGTAGCCCGAGGACCACCCCACAGCTCCCTCACCTGCCTGCCCTGCATTGAGCTAAACTTGGCTGACTCGGTCCAGATAAGGTCATTGCAGAGAGGGTGTTTTCAAAAGATTTTAAAACAACAGACCCACTGCAATGCAGCACTAGCAAATTGTATCCAAAGCAGCCAAACGCTCCCAGCACAGCAGCCCCAGTGTGATTCCAAATGTCAAGAGCACCACCTGCTGCCCAGACTGTGAAAAGCCTCAGTTGTCTCCTGTTCTCTTCAGCAACATCAGTGCCGTGGGTCTCAAACTGGATGAGTAAGCTGAGGATCTGAAGTTCTCTCCAAGATTCGTAAGCTGGTTGCATGTTTTCATTTTTATGATAGCCTAGAAAAGTTGACACAAACATATGCCAGATCATCTGACTGAGAAAGGAAAGGAAAATCTTCAAACCAGGTTATTTTGCATTTGTTAGGTTAGTGCTGGGAGGTTTTGTCAGGTGCTACTGTTTTAATTGTTAATGAAGCAGAACAGAGGTCGACTAACCCCTTAGGGAAGCATTTGTTCTAAGTTAAAGTCAAAGGACTCAGCTGCGCGCTCCATAGGGATTGTAGGAAAGAGCTGTGAGGACTAAGTCATCACAGGGCTCACAATAGCAGGGGCACACCACTCAAAACAAGCTGAGACAGAACAGTAAAGACCATATTAGCAGTGCAAGAGACAATTTAGTGGGAGCCAAACACTATCCGTCCCACTGAGTTAATGTGGATTATTGATGTCGCTTTCTTCAAAGTTAACTTGTAATTTGGCTTTGCTTTTATGGCTGAGTATGAATTATAAAGATAAGAAATGGATACCTAGTATTATTTGAATTATTTTTTACACTATATAAAATGATTTACTTCTATCTGGTCTTCCTATTTCCATCTCTCTCGCTTATACACACACGCAGTGTTATTTGTTAAGTGAATAAATTATATCAACACAGAGGGTTTGCTAGAATCTCCTTCCTCTAAAAGAGGTCCATATATGACTCAGTATCAGTCAAGTTTGGGCTGCAATAGCAGTGTGCTGCATAACAAACAACCCCAAAATTTCAGTGGCTTACAATAACAACCATTTGCTTTCCTGAGAGGTGTGCAGGTCAGTTCGGGCTGCTCTGCTTTGGTCTGCAGACCAGGTGCAGGTCTGCTCCACGTGTCTCTCATCTTTGAACCGGGGTCTACTCTTTTTGTGGCAGATGGCAGCAGCAAAGGGGCCAAACTAAACAGGAAAACCCGTTTAAAGCCTCTGCTTACATCATATTTGCTCGCATCCTATTGGCCAAAGCAAGTCACATAGTCAACATCAATGGAGTAAGGAGGTATATTTGTCCCACAGAGGTTGAGAGAAAGCCGGACGAGGGCAAAGAGGGCAGGTCGAGCTGTGGATAAATCATACAATCTATTACAGACCCACATTGTAGAAACACTGCCTTTAAAGAAAGGGATTGTTCCCATTACTCTCTTAAAAAATTATAGAACCTCCAATGCAAGTCGTAATTAAGTCTATGAATTTTATTCTCTTCTCCTATTTCTGAAATTTCCATTAACTAAATGAAATTAGGTGCAAAATTCTAAATCATAACAGGAAACCAGAAGGGGAGCAACCACATGCCTAAAACTTATAAATTGAAAGATTGCAGACAAAAGGGATGCTAGAAGAAGTGCCAGCCCTTTCACCATTGGCTACACAAACTTCTCAGAAGGAGATGACATGACAGGATCACAGGAACCTGGCTTTCATCCTAGCTCTGAGCCAAAGTGGCTAGAGATAGGGTGGCTGGTGTTGCAGGCAGCCAAAAGCCAAATCCTCCAGGAATGGCCCCTCAACCTGCTGCCACGGCCCGCTGGAATGAGGCTCTCCTCAGGGCAGCCTCACTTCTCCTCAGAGCTCACCCGTACACGGTGCATGTGGGAAGTGAGCTGCATGGTGTGTGGGCCCTACTGAGAATGGCTCCTGCCCTGGGAAGCTGGGCTGGTTGATGAGGGGACCCTGATCCTGGCAGCTTTGGGCTGCTGAAGTGGACATGGAGGGGAAATGCTCAACGTCAAGGAGGTGCTCCCATGGTAAGACGCCTCCCTCTGTGGAGAGGAAGACCTCTGCTGACTCTCACTGGATCTGCCCCAGTGTCCAATATTACACAAACGAGGCCAGTCTGGTCGATGAGGATGAGCCATCAGAATAGTCCCAGGATGTACAAAAGGACTCTACAGTTTAAGAGAAGCAGCCCACAGTAATTTAAATCTGGTAGTTCTGGGACATGGGTTAACAGGCTACTGAAACAGAATATAATTTAGACACAGACTTAATGCATAAGAAAATTTAGCATATAATAAATAAGGTATTCTTTAAAGTGAAAAAAAAAATGAGTAAGTAAAAAAATCTGTGCCAGGGCAACTGGGAATAAAAACAAAACTGAATTCCCTCCCTAACTCCTTGAACCAAAACAAATTCTGGATGGATGAAATAGCTACTGTTCAAATGTTTAATAAAGGTATGCATATGAAAATGTTTTAACATTTAATCTTGATGTGGGGAAGGTCTCTCTAAGCAATATATCAACATCAGAACCCAAAACAGAGTCCAACCATCAGAAGAGGATCATGTTTCTTTGAAAGGGAAGTTTACCAGGGGCGTACCCCAGAGCAATGGACAGCAAGCAGAAAGTGGCGCATAGGGATGAGACTAGAGATGCCAATTGTTTCCTGCCCAGCCCATACCCTCCTCTTCTTAAAAGATCTACCCTCAACCTATTCTCCTCTGAAAGGGGCAGCCCCTGTACCATATGATTTTCCACCACCATCAGACACAGTTGATTGGGCTAGAAGTGGACACCTGACCCAAGCTGAGCCAATCAAAGTTTCTCTCCCAGGAGTTTGGAAGTGGATCCCTGAGAAATGGAGCCATTTAGCTCTGTGGAGATAGGATACTAGGTAATGGAGAATCAGGAGCCAGCGTGCACACCATGATACCCATAAACGTGAGAGAGCAAGAACCAGGAGCTGGTGTGAAGCAAGCTGGTGTGCAGGGGAAGAAAAGGAGGGGATGCCCAGTTCAAGACCTAGCTGAGGGCCCACTGGGCCTCACAGGGATAACCAGGCTGGAGAATCAGTGCAGGTGACCTCTGGTTCCCGTAAGACCTGTTCCGTGAGAGCCCCCATGCCCTTGCAATAAGGCCCCTCTCTACCTGAGTAGTGTGTGCTGTCACTCTTCCTTGCAGCGTCATGATGCCGGATGAAGATGCAGCTTATATGGATACAGGTATTGAGAAAAGTGCCTCAAGAAGGAAGGAACAAAGCAGAGGTAAGGGGAGGCAGGTGTGGAGGAGATGCCACTGCTGGCTCTGTTCTGTCTGAGAGGGGTGTGAAGCAGCAATGGAAACACAACCTGGGAAAACAAAATGAGTGGAAACAACGTCCAGGCACTCAGAGCCCTTGGAAGGGAAGCCTGTGTTGGAAAGCTTGCAAAAGAAAACACACGGAAGAGGCAAATGTGGGACAAACTGTCCCGTGGTGCTTCTATTATTTTCAAGGGACTAGGCAAAGCAGAAAAAAACATTGTCAGCCCTTGAACATTTTTATGAAGGCTGAAAAAGCCACGCCAGACAGCTTGAAAGCGGCTGCCTCGCGGGTACAAAGGCCCAGCGCCCTTCTGATTCCAGGCAGGAGAACAGCTCTGCTGACTTGTCACAACCTTATATTGTTTCCCTGGTGTTGATTTTTACCCCTGAGGGCAGGTTTAAAGAAAGAAATGCAGTAAAAAGAGTCACTCTCCAAATTGAAGATTCCGCTCCCCCTCTTTAATAAGAGTGCTGTGTTGGCGCCATTGGCAAAGTTGGGCCGTTTATAAAAATAGATGCAGACTTATCTGATTGCATTTTGGGGAATGAAGGCTATTCTTGAAAAAGTGTTTTTGGTTTTGTTTTTTAATGAGTACAAAAGTGCAGGGCAGCCCAGGGCTACCGCCAGAAAGCAAGCAGTTGAACCTCAAAGAAATGAGGGAAAAGAAACTAAGAGATGTCCAGCAGGTCATGAGCCACTATCATTTCTGTTGTGATTTTTCCAGCTAGTGAGGCCTTGTCAATTGGCCGTGTCTTCATAATCAAGAATCTGAGCTGAAAGCCATTTTAACTGCTGCTGATGACTGAGGTGGATGAGGGAACAAGTATCTTCCTTTTTGCACATCTATCCATGAGCTACAGTCTCGTCCTCTCCGTGGTGTCAGAAGCGCAGACGTGAGAGCTGGAACGAGCCTTTGAGATAGAGCCCAACCCTCTACTTCTGTGCAGGGTTCTCCTCCAAACCAAAGAGCTTCTTCCTGGCTTGGGGAAATAGAGAGAATTCTATAGGCTCTGGGAGCCCCCGGGATCCAACTGGAGACCTAGCAAGAGGCCTCCAAAGCAGAATCATCAGTGTGACCATGGAGGTAGGCCTATGGAAAGTTGTACAAAGGATTCCCAAGCCTTAGAGGCAAGGGAGCAGCAGAGAAGTGGGCTGGGACAGTGGGTGTCAGCAGTAACCCCATGGGAACTAATCGCTAAAGGATGCTCCCCATGACTTGGCACTTCACAAGACCCCAGAAATGTGGTCCACCGGGGAGCAGGTGACTGAGATCACTGCCCACCAGCCAGCAGGATGGAGGACACAGTCAAAACGTAATTCAATTGACAGAAAATAAAATTATGCAATACTTGTTGCACCCTTGTAATTTCAGACTAACGTTAATACCTGCTGTGCCCAGTTAGGAAAACTGAAGTCAAAAGGTAAATTAAGTGACTTGCATTAAGATTGGATTAAAAAAAAAAAAACTGGGTAAATCTACGTTTATTGGAGAAACATCAATTTCAACAAGTCAATTTAAAATGACATCCTATTTAAAACTATTTAGGAGGAATGCTTATTAAAATCACATTTTCTGTTTCCAGAGTTACCTCTGTGATGCTCTGTGTAAATCTTCTCTCCCTGTCAAATGCCTGGGAGGGTTTGGTGATGGTTGATGTGAAATGAGGGCAATCTGAGAGCCGTCTGCCTTCCCGTACCCCCACCTCCCACCAGAGTTCTTTTGGGAAGTTGGAACTGAGAATTTATACAATGTGCTTCCTTCTATCAGATCAGGAAAGAGCCCAAGAGCTCTCAAGTGGAATAAACTTCCAGATCATGATGAAGTTATCGGCTTTCGTTGACATAAATTACACAGGTACCACAATAGACGAAGCATCATTTTCTCTGTGCTTCACGGGTTTTGTAATAGCAGCTGGATTTCTCAATGCAATTTTTCTTAAGGTCACATTTTCTTCTCCAAGTATATTCAGTTATATGAAACTTGTCAAAACAAATCTAGAGATATCTTTATGTTCTTATGTTATTCAATTCCCAGATTCTATCAGGAAGATAGACAAGGAGAAAAACGATATACCATTAAAAACAAAATAAATATCTGACCCTATTCTGTACAGTATCTGTGTAAAACAGAAAGAATACAACCCAAGGGAAAGAGAGAAATTTCCAGTCTTTATTCCTAGTACCACTGCTTTCTAGGAAACAATTACAGAGTTTTCAGTGCAATTTATTTCCAGATTCTAGGACACCATTACTGTAAGATATAACCTAGGTTCAACAAGATCTTTCAAGGGGAAAAGGAAACTAATTGAGTACTCATCAATTGTAAAATGCACTCCAATTGAAGAAATGCTGAAATATGAAAAATTTCCATCTTAGAATGGAGGAACACAGCTATGGAGTATCTGTCTTACAGCAACTCAGTTATTAGTATATGCCGTAACGGGATGGTCATGGTGATAAGTCATAAGGTCAAGGTCATAAGACGTGGGATCAAGGTTCAGAAAAGAGGAGAGGTGTGCTTTTCCAGGTTCCCTGGGCAAGATGGCATGGAGGGAAGAGCTGTAGCCTTTGGTAATTATGGCTTCAGATCCCAGCTCTGCCATTGACTACCTGTGTGGCCTGGGCCCTCAGTGTCTTCATTGGTAAATCAGGGATTTCTTCATTCACGCAACAAGTATTTATTATGAGCCTAAAATTTTCCAGGCACTCTTCTAGACATGGATGATACAAGACCGAGAAGGTGCCTTCCCCACTGGAGTTTATATTTCATGGGTTGGGGTAGGCGCAGACAAGTAGACAAGCAAAATAAGCAGGAACGTTTCAAATGCTGAGAAGTTCACTGAAGGAAATTGAACAGAAGGGCTGGGACAGCACCTCAGGGAGGCAGCTTCTTGGAGGAGGCAGCATTTGAGCTGAGACCTCCAAGAGCTGGAGGAAAATCATTCCAGAGAAAGGAAACAGCCAGTACAAAGGCCCTCAAAGAAGGAGTGGTCTGTGCTAGAGAAGTCACAGATGTGTTTGTGTGACGACGGCAGAGCTAGCCCTGGGGAGAGGGTTCGGGGGATGAGGGGAGCCGTGAGGTAGGGAGGGCCAGCTCATTCAGCTTCTGTAGGCCATGTTGAGGAATTCTGTTGTGTTCTAAATGCAACAGGAAGTCATTTTCAACTGAGGTGATATGATCAAACTTTTGTTTTAAAAATTCACTCTGGCTACGGTCATTCATGCATCATTCAGCATTAAGGGAAGCTGGGAGGGGATAGTAATGCCTATATCATGAGGTTGTCTAGGGATTAGCTGAGAAAATATCAAGGACCTGTCACAGGGCCTGGCTCTGCATGTGTGCTCCTAAATGACCACTATCAATTATAATATACATGAAACTCAATGCACATCACCTTTATGCCATTTAATGCATTGCATTAAATTATCGGCTTCAAGCCTGTCTCTCCCACAAGATGGAGCCCCTTGACAGCAGATGCTAAGTCATATCCATCATTGTGTTCTCGGGACCTAGTCCAGGGCCTGAGTCATGCCAAGCACTCAATCATATTTGCTGAGTAAAGAGCTGAATGCATGAACAATTTTTTCCTGATGACTGAGGAAGAAACCTGGCACAGTTTCTGCTCCTCCACCATGAGTGTTAAGAGATGGAGATTCAGGTTTGGCGAGTAGGTTAGTAAGGAGGATGGTTGATCCAAGCAAGGAAGATGTGGTAGAATGCCAAAATGGCCACAAATTCTCCCATCAAGCTCCTCCCATGGAGAGGTGGAGGTTGTTGCCCGACTCCTTGAATCTGAGCTGGGTGTGTGAACTGGGTCAGCCGATAACGTGGTGGAAGCCATGTTATGCAAACTCCAGGACTAAGTCTCAAGGAAACATGCAGCTACCAATCTCATGCTGGGAGCCCTTCCACCACCCTGTTATCAAGCCCAAGCTAGCCTGCTGGAGCATGAGCAGCCACGCAGAGTGAAACCCCAGGCATCCCACCTATTCCAGCCAAGAACAACAAAGCACCGCCTGTACCAGGACTGCCCAGCTGAGCCCAGCCCACAATCCCAATCCACAGGTTCATGAGAAATAATAACATGTTATTGTTTCTAAACAATTAAGTTTGGTTGTTGTGCATCAAGAGGTAACTAACACAGAAGACCTGGAGTAGAAATTCTATCCAAGGGCAAGTCAGCAGGGAAAGAAGACCAAGACAAAAAGAGAAGAAAATGCAAAAGTCTGTTAACTCCAGAGTATGAATTAAGACCAAGACTCCTCCTTCACTCCTAAATGCTAATGGCACCCCACTCTAAACACTTTTAGAATGGAGAGGGTCCTCATATTTTGCTGCTTTGCTGAGATGGCGGAATCCTCTCCTGTCAGTTCCTGTGACTGGTTCAATTTGCCAAGAACCTGTCTTTCTCCAGAAAATTACCCTGCCAAGCCCCCTCCTTCCTACCTGTCCCTTTATAATAGGCTGAGCGCTATCAGTCCTAAGATGTCAATGATGGCACCTGCCTTTAATTCCCCATCACAATGAGTAAAGCCCCTCTGCCTGGCTAGGTTGGAAGAGATAGAAGCCATCATTTTTCTATGTTCTCCAAATCAATCTCCGAAAGCACGCAGGCAGAAGCCTAAGGGCCCAGTCTCTCTGGGCCATTTAAAAGCTGTCACCAAAACAGGTCTCCTCCAGGGATCTCATGTGCCTCCGAATCCGCATGCCTGTGGAAATAGACTGCCAACCCCAGTGAGCAACAATCCCAGTCAGAGAAGAACATAACAGCATCCAGGGGCAAGCCGCAAATGCCACAACCCCCATTGTAACTCCACAACCCTCATTGTAACTCCACAACCCCCATTCTAACTCCACCACGCTCATTGCAACTCCACCACCCTCGCTGTAATTCACAAGAACCATAAAATCTCTCCAGAGCTACTTTGATGCAGTTTTTTGTTGTCTTTGCAATGCCCCTGCCCTGCTCCCATGACTCTGAAGTCTTGAAGGGAAATCTCAGTCCCGTGCAAGTAACCCACGTATAACGGCTCCTGCTTTTCCCAACCTCTCACCAACACCGTGCTGGTTTTCTTCAAATCCTAGAGGTCCTGACTCTAGGTTACCCATGTGTAGCACCCCACAGCATCCTGTCAGCCACCCCAGAGGCTACCTGCAATAGCTGCTACAGGTGCCCACAGCTTCCTCTGACTCTCTCTCTTCCTCAAGCCATCCCCTAGCTGCAGAAGCTTTAGAGCAAAACAGGCCAGAGCGACAGGGAGTTAACACACCAGGAAAATCCCTCCACCAACGAAGGGGAGGAGTTCATGGATAAAGCCCCAGCTTTCTTGCCGAGAAGTGGGATGATTCTGAGGTGTACTCTACACAGTGTCTTAGAGGGCTCTGAATGGGAGCGAGCCTCAGTCGCCTGAGTGGTCCTCGTGCATGAATGCACCATTTCTTGGCTTTCCTCCCTTCATGGACTCACATCCCCACTCTCCCACCGCATTTCCTGGGACTGCCTCCCAAAGAAACTATCCACTCAAGTCCTTGTCTCAGGGTCTGCTTGGGGAACACCATGACTCCAGAACTGCCCCAGGCGGGCTTAGCTTCCTTGTCCCCAGACCAGAAGCATCCAGCAGTGCCTGCTTGAGCTCCCCTCCACTCCCCAGCACAGCTCGAGGATGGAGCCTAGTTACTCACACAGGCCTTGAAAGTCTTACTGACACACTAGAACTAGTTCTAATCTCCCTTTTCAAGTAAAGGAAACCACAATCAATTCTGCAACCCCTTTCTGAGTTTGCTGGTCCCTGGATTACATGACACCACCACAGCATCCCCAATGTCACTAGGGTCCACTCACTCAGGAGCCCTGGAGCCAGAGCAATTCTGTGACCTGGCCCCCTGGGATTAGCCTGAGTCTGGAGAGCCAAGCATTAAGGGGTCCATTCCGGGCATGGAGGGGTCCAGGGAAGAGGAGCTGGAGAAGTTCCCCGGGTCTAGCTGCCTCCTGCTCACATTAACTGGATGTGACAAATTCACAAGTTGGTCTCCCTGGGAAGCAGATTCTGAGAGCAAGATCTGTGTGTAGGAAGTTGACTGGGACTGTTCTCAGTATTGACGTCTGTTCGGGAAGGAGGTGTAAATTACGCAGGACTGGGGAGAAGAAGTTAACTGTGTTATAGTTGAAGCAAAGGCCTTGTTTGGTCTCACAGAGAGATATGGGATGGCTCTGCAGAGCTGCCCAAGTTGAAGCAAGGAGGCCGGACCTTTGTAACTCACATTGACCAGACACTGGATGTGAGATGCCCAGAGGGACATGAATGTGTGTATGGAGACTCATCTCAGCCAAGAGTAAGTCCAGGAGAGCAGGTGCTTCAGTCCTGGAGCAGGACTCTACGAGGCAACCACAGCATCCACCACACCAATGTTACGAATTTTCAGGGGGAGAAATTATCAGAAACAGAGGAGCTGGAGCTAAACCCTGAGGAAAGAGCACAAGTCACTTGACAATCACCCCTGGAGCTTCTGTGCTGGAGGCATCCCCCCTGGTAGGACCAATCATGGCTCTTAAGCCACCTCCAGACTTACCATCAACTCCCAACCAACTGCAGGTGAGTGGGTTGTCTGAGATGCCCAAGGCCCCACAGCACTGGCCTCTAATTTAAAAAAACCTTTCAACTCTCACAAAGCAGAACTGGGAGGGAGTTAATGGAGCCTCTAGATAAACACCTCTGTTGCAGAAAGCAGTGTGTTCGGAATCACTCATCCACAGGCATTTGGGACCCAGCCATGCAGGATCAGAAGCAGAGCAGAGGCTGCAAACTAAAGAGATGGTGCCATTCTGCATCGGGGTCCAACACTGAGAAAGTGAACCAATGGGGACGGACTGGATATGAGGTGGGGGACAGAGGTATCAAGGATGCTGCCTGTGTTTTGAACTTGCTCAGCAGAACCATTCCGTGAGATGGACAGCAATGGAGGAGGGCCAGGTTTGGGGGTGATGATTGCACATTCCACCCTGAAGGAACTTTTTTTTTTAAAGATTTAATTTTTTTCCATTTTCTCCCCAAAGCCCCCCAGTACATAGTTGTATATTCTTCATTGTGGGTCCTTCTAGTTGTGGCATGTGGGACACTGACTCAGCATGGTTTGATGAGCAGTGCCATGTCCACACCCAGGATTCGAACCAACAAAACACTGGGTTGCCTGCAGCGGAGCACGTGAACTTAACCACTCGGCCACGGGGCCAGCCCCCACCCTGAAGGAACTTTTGATGCTTACATATGGATGTGTCACATATGTCGTATGGCCAGTTGGACAGATGGTCTGAGCTCCGAGAAGAAGCCTGAACTGGAGATGCAAATGGGAGGAAGGAGGAAGAGGATCATCTGCAAATAGATAGTGAGTGTAGGTGAAACTGCCGAGGGAGAGTATAGAGTAAAAGAAGAGGCTCTGGGACTGATCTTGAAGGAACAGCAACTATATTTTTAATAGCTTTATTGAAGTATAATTGACACACAACTAATTATACACAAAAGTATACAATTTGATGAGTTTTGACATATATACACCCATGGATTCATTATTACATTCAAGATAATGAACATATCCATCACCTCCAAAGTTACCTTGTGTTCCTTTGTAATCCCTCCCTCCCTCCTCTCCCCAAGTAACCCCCGATTTGCTTTCTGACACTATCGATTAGTTTGCATTTTCTAGAATTGTACATAAATGGAATCATATGGAATGTAATCTTTTTTGGTCTTCTTTCATTCAGTCTAATTATTTTTAGTTTTGTCCATGTTATTACATGTATCAAGAGTTCATTCCTTTTTATTGCTGAATATTCATTGAATGGATGTACCACAATTTTTTATACATTCACCAGTTTATAGACATTGAGATTGTTTACACTTTTGGGCTACAAATAAAGCACCTATGAATATTTATGCACAAGTCTTTGTGTGGATATATGCTTCATTTTCTCTTGTAAATACCGAGAAGCGGAACGGCTGGGTCATATGGTAGGTATATGTTTAACTTTTAAAGGAACTGCCAAATTGTACTCCAAAGGGGGAGTACCATTTTACATGCCCACCAGCAACGTACAAGAGTTCCAGTTACTCAGTCCCTGCCAATACTTGGTATGGTCAGTCTTTTCATTGTGGCCATTAAATTTTAGCCATTCTAATAAGTGGATAGTGTTATTTCATTGTGGTTTTAATTTGTATTCCCTAGTGAGTAATAATGGAACTACAACTTTTAGCAACTGGAAGAAGACCGAACCTATACAGGAGACCCCAAGGATTAGCCAGCATTGCACAAGGAAAACCAGAAAAATGTGGTATCCCAGACGTCAACAGGAGAAATGACTCAAAAAGAGAGAGTGGTCAATAGAATCAAACGATGCTAACAAGAGGACTGGAAATTCCATTTTGGATCTTGTGCCTTTGGTGACTTTATCAAAAGATGTTCCAACAGCATTTGATTCCAGCTTCCAAGACTCTTTCCAAGGAGTCTCATTGTATTACCTGCTGGGCAGCACCCTCTCCTTGGGTGTCTGGGTCCCAGCTCCCCGGAGCCCCTCCTCAGAGCCCCTGAGGTTAAAGCACCAGCTGGTATCTCTTTGCAGCAGTTTCAAGTGTCTGGAGAGTCGCAGGCTCTGTTCTCTGGGGAGCTAACTCTGAGACTGAGATTAGCACGCAGAAGGTTTATTGAGGAGTGGTCCCAGAATCATCACCTCTGGAAGAGAAGGGAAAGAAGCAGGACTGGGTGACGGAGAAGTTGGGCTGTGATGCAGTCTCAACCCAGGGCTAGCCCTTCAGCATTGTCCCCACTGGGGACAAAGGGACCAAGCCTTCCCACTCTACATGAACCAGTTATCGGATGTAGCCCATCCTAGGAAGTGGGTGTGATCCTGGGTGAGGAGATTCTTCCCAGCTAAGGGCAATTCCTGTAGATGGCGACCATGGAGGGCTGTCAGCCAGCAGCATCCTGGCAGCTTATTCCTGTGAGTCTGGAAGGGGGATCCGGGTGGCACACTTAGCATCCACTACAAGACGTTTCTCCTGCAAGCTTGTGGGCTCTAATCACCCATCCTCTTCCCTTGGTTCCCCACCTAGGATGGGAAGCCACTTCCTGCAGTTACTATCTAAATACCTTCAGCACCTCCTCTGTGCTGTTGCATTCCCCAACATCTCTTTCAGCAATTCCTTCTACCAAACTCTCTCATGCTCTCATGTTTTCCTGACTGATACTTGCCTCCACCCAGAGGCCCCTAACACCGTTAGGGAAGGGAGGGGGGTGGTCAGAAGCCCACACTTTTGACTTTGTGACTCTGTGTCTTATTGACCAGGTTGCATATAACCCAGAAAGGTCAATTTGGGAAATATCAGGATTATGTCTTGCTTTCAGCTCATGCATACTCCCAGAGTCATCTGCAAAAATCATCATCTCAGTACAGAAATCTGGACTGAGATAATCAGTGAACAGGCCTCCTGAGGCCCCCACGTGTCTGCCCTGCAGGTGGGAATGTGCCTGAACTCTCGGAGCGCCTTCATGCCTGAGCGTAAGCCACTTACTGCATTTCTGACACGTGAATGCACTCAATGGCTCCCTTGTGCTCTGAAAATGTTCACACAGTCACAGCCTGACTGCCTAACTTCATATGGAAGTGACTCAGGCTCAGGGATAATCAGCTGAAAGCAGTAAAAATGGGACAACAATGAATCAACGATTTCTCCTTTCCATTTTTCAGACTGCGCCAAATCTGATTTTCAGTAAGACTGAACGCTAGAGATCAAGACCAGCACATCCTAAATAAGCAGATGGTGCCAGTTAATCAAGTGTCCATCACAACACTTACATGCAGTCATGGCGGCTTCAGGAGGCACGTCGAAACCATAATTCCCTGGCTTCATCACCAGCAATCAGAAATAATCAGAAAATGACCCACTTCAGTCATTCAGAGCACATTTTATTAATGCAGAAAGACCACGATTCACCTTATTAATCTCACAGGGGGAGTTTAGACCCTGGTAAGCACCACTCATGTCGTAGACCATGAACTTGGTCACAAGGAGAAACAAAACACATCATTATTACTAAAAATCCCTCACTGATAACAAGTCCTCCCCCCCTCCAGAAAAATGTATTAAAGGCTTCAAATATACAAATCTAAAAATATGTTACAACATTTAACATTAAGACTCGTTTATTTTTTCAATATGCTTTAAAATATACTGAGCGCCTCTCCTTCCCCTGATTTTCCAATTATGTGAAGAAGTCCTTTTCCTTGTTTTTCTCCTAGACTTCTCTCCTTTTCTCTGTCCTTGAGCAGAACGGGGGGCTGAACAGGTCCCCAAGGAGGTGACTATGAAGGCTGCTCTGCAGCCCGCTTGTGCTGGCTCCGGAAGTGGCCCTCGCTGCTGGGGGCCACCTCCTTCTGTAGGTTTGCCGTGCTGGCCTTTCCAACAGTTTCAATCCAGGGGTGCTGAAGAACCTGGTGGGCTGTGTAGCGCTTTTTGGGGTCTACCACCAACAATCGGCTCACCAGATCTTTGGCAGCTGTTGGAGAGACAGAAAGAGGGAAAGGAGATGAACACAGGTGGCCCTGACTTTTTCTTCCCCATGCACGAAATAACACAAACATCCACATCAGCACCAAGCCTACAGTAGAGCAGTGCTGTCCACCAGAACTTTCTGCAATGATGGAAACCTTCCCTATCGGCAGTACCCACTTGGGACTACTGAGCATTTGAAATATGGCTAGTGCAACGGAGGAACTGAATTCTTACTGTATTTACTTTTAATTAATTTACACTTAAATTTAAATAGCCATGGGCAGCTAGGGGCTATTGTGTTGGAGAGCACAGCTCCAGAGGATGTTTCTTCATTTCTCCAGAGTCACAGGGCAGGCCCACCACTAAGACCCACAGCGCCCAGTGCAAGAGAACAAATGGAGGCCACGTACCATATGTCTATATATTATATATTTTAAATTTGTAAGTCAAACTATCAAGTTGTTAAATAAAATATATTCAATCTTCCTTCCTAAGTTGATAAATATGCCTCTATATTGACAAAATTGAAAAATGTGAAAGAAATCTAAGTAGTCAATGGTGCAAATTCAAAATGAATTTCATTTTCCACCCAAGGCCATGATTCTAAAGAAAGGTGGTGACAACTGGTGGGCCAGGTGGCAGGCGGCAAGGAGAAAAGATTTCTCCATGGATGCTGGCTCTCTGAGCCCCCTCTTCCCATAAGTCAAGAATGCACAGGAAAGAAATCACCCACTTTTCTTTGCCTTTATTGGGGGATGGATGACTCTTGCTCAAGGTCAGCTGCTCACCCACCAATCACCCTCTCCTCTACCCCACTGTCCAGCCACCACGTGAGCATGGAAGCCACAGGATTTCTCCTACCCCACCTATTTCAGGCTGGGCAAATTCTGCCCACAAAGTGCCCCGGAGCCTGCCCCCACCAGCATCACTCCTTCAAGGTCCTCAAAGGACTCAGGGGGTAGAAGGCCAGGTTTAAACTGGGAATTCTCAGACTCACATGTACATGTGTGGACAACTGGACACCCCACCAACATGTCCAAGTTCTCTCTACCCACCCCCCAAGACAGCCACTCCTTGGCCACCCTATGGCATTGTGGGGAGAGGCTGGGAAGAGAGGTCTCACCAATCTTGGAAGTGGGCCTGATCCGTTTGAGCAGGGAATTCTAGGGTCCCAAATAAGTGATCTAGACTGGGAGACCTGGGCTCTGGGGTGGGGCACGGTTCCTCGGCCTCACAGTCTCCTCACTCTGTGGGGAGGAGTATAACCAGAGCAGGGCCCCCTAAGGCATGGGACCCAGGGCAGGGGCCACCCATTCCCAAGTCTAAGGACAGTACTGCACAGAACTTTCTAAAATTATCTTTAGTCCTTCAATTCCCAAGTTGCCATTGCCTTGATCAGCTCAAGACCTTCACCCTACCAGCAGTAAGCCGCCCCTCCACGTATCTCATTTAAGGGGAATAAAATGAAGCTTTTCCCTTCCCTCAACCTCCAACCCCAAGTGAGGAGACAGAAGCTAGGGATGAGGGCAGTTCAATAACTAATCTTAGATGACATGTTTAAGAGAAATTGGGGAAAAAATAGTTACCACTCCTAGTCTACTTTTTAAGCTAAAGACTCCAAGACTCAAAACCCCCAATTATCCAGTTCCCAATTTACAAGGGCAGTGGGTAGAACAGACAAATCAGCGGAAACGAGGGGAAAGATTCCATTTAAAGGACCAAACAGGGGCGGACCCGGTGGTGCAGCGGTTAAGTGTGCACGTTCTGCTTCTTGGTGGCCCAGGGTTCGCCGGTTCGGATCCCAGGTGTGGACATGGCACCGCTTGACAAGCCATGCTGTGGCAGGCGTCTCACATATAAAGTAGAGGAAGATGGGCACAGATGTTAGCTCAGGGCCAGGCTTCCTCAGCAAAAAGAGGAGGATTGGCAGTAATCTTCCTCAAAAAAAATAAATAAATAAATAAAGGACCAAACAGGAGGAGGCCCACACATGCTTCTGCTCCTCTAAAAATAACTGAGACCCTCCCCCATCACTGTCCAGAGCCCTTGTGCTCCAGGCATGCCCCACAGGACCCCTGATTGCTTATATGAATAAAATAAGCACATCCAGTGTGTTCATAAACACTTCTATAAGATGCCTTTGATCTTTCCAAATGAGTGTCACATGTTTCTGATATTTTTCAGTTCTGAGGTTCCTTAACTGCCTTAAGGAAAAATGTTTGCTGACTGCAACTGGTGGTTAGACTCTTTCATTAAGTCTCAAAGTAAGTCATGTTTTCGGAGTGCTACATAAATCTACACAAAGCCAGAAGGAAACACAGGATGAAGCCCGACATGTCTACAGCCCAGCTCCTTGCCACGCACACAGTAGGGCCCTCTGTCTTCTGACACATCTGACCTAAAACTTGCATTGCAGTCAGAACCCAGGAAGGGCCCCAGCTCTTCATCCCTCCTCTCCTGCCGGAGGAAGTCCCAAATCTCACCGTCAGAGATATTGTCCCAGTAAGGGGCCAGGAACTCAAAGTGGCCCAGCTGGATGATGTTAAAGAGCTCGTCCTGGTCCCTCTCCGGGCTGCGGAAGGGGGGAAAGCCACACAGCAGGATGTAGAGGATCACACCCGCGGCCCACATGTCCACCTCCAGCCCGTAACCTGTGCAATAGAGGCAGGGACACAAGTGAAGCTGAGACCAGGCTGGATCAAATGTGACGAGATACATGTTGGAGAATCAGAGCTCCAGGTCACAGAGGAGCTCAGCTCTCAGTAAGCAAGAGCCCCTGCCAAACACATGGGTGGCCTTGCTGCCAACTCCTACAAACCTGGGGTCTACACCAGTGTTACTCAAAGTTTGGTCCTCAGACCAGTGCCAATTTGTGATCCTTTATTACTGGCCTGTGATAAAATAAGCACAGAAATTGAGAGCAAACATTTGGAAACTCTTATAGCAATTTGACACGGCCATGACATCCAATTACATGATCAACGGACACATCTCATGGGACAGGGTATAGATCAGCTCAGGGGTTGTCGGACACACATGATCAGTCGCATGTGGCATGAGCTGTGATGTTGTCACGTGCAGCAGGACTTCATATGGATCCACACAGTATCAGAAATTTTAAAACCTGGCCCTTCGCCAGAGATAGGCTGAGAACCCAGGTCTACACCAGCAGCCTCAACTTCCTATTCATTCAATGCTTTCTCTCACTTTAAATATATTATTTACTGGGTCTTTTCTATGATTATAAAAGGATTGATATTAGTAGCTATACTCCCCATGAACATGCAAACACACACACATTTATACTTTCTTTAACAGAATTAAGATCTCATAGTACATATTTTATACCCCATCTCATTCACTTAACATTATATCACAGCATTTCCTATACAGGAATTTCCCATGATGAATATAAAAAAATATTCTTCAAAAATACGATTTTTTAATAAGGTTTTTTTTTGAAGATTGGCAACTGAGTTAATTCTTCTCCCCAAAGTCCCCCAGTACATAGTTGTATATTCTGGTTGCAGACCCTTCGGGTTGTGCCATGTGGGACACCGCCTCAACATGGCTTAATGAGCGGTGCCATGTCCACACCTAGGATCTGAACCAGTGAAACCCTAAGCCACCAAAGCAGAGCACGCCAACTTAACCACTCGGCCCCGGGGCCCATCCAAAATTATGATTGCTAATAGCTGTTAGTATTCCCTTCACATAATGAATCTTCTGTTGTAACTGAAGGTTCTTCTAATATTTTACAACTGTAAGTAATTCTGCGATGAACATCCTTACATATTAAATATCCGTGCACATCTCTGATTATATTCTTCAAATAGCTTCCTAGAAATGAAATGCACAAAGTAATATACAGTAAAGATTTTTGATACATATTGCCCAATCATCCTCCCAAAAGTTTATAACAGGAGTATATATGTTTTCAAACACTTTCTCACTTTTTACCTTTAGAAAAGGAAAACATTTGGCAGCTTTAATTTGGAAGTCAGATATTTGTTATTATGCCCCAGAGCAATGTTGTCAAGACACAAATCAGCAGGAAAATATTAGGGGAATAATCACCAAAGACCTCTTTCTAACCAACTTTAATGGCCTTTTCTCAGTTCTCACCCGCCTTCCACTCTCAGGAGGGTCTGGTTCTGCTGGGCCTCCCCTCTTCTTGAAATCTGCCCCTCGGCCTCTGTGACACTGTACTTTCCTCATCCTCTTCCTGCCTCCAGCTGCCCTGTCCTCTGCTTCCTTGTCTCATCCCCCAACTCTTGGCTTCCCTCAAGAATCTGTCCTTGGCTGCCCTTGTTGGCATCACTAAGGAGTTCATTATCTCGCCAGCTTTGGCTGCCAACTCTGAGTTCAGTAGTCTCAAAGCCACACGACCAGCCCAGGACTTCACTTGCTTGCCAACCAGACGGTCCATGTGTCCATCCTGATATCTCTACAGTGTCAGTGTGTTCAAAATTTCACTCACCCCATCCCCATCTCCTGAAAGAGCTTTCCTTCCCAACACCCTATTTCAGTTGGCGCTACCATCAATGTGGCGGTTTCCCTAAGTGTTCATGTGGACTATTTCCTTTCCCTCTTCTCCTATCCAGTTCATTGATGCCTCCATTAAAATGTCCATGGTTGCTCAGTATTTTCCTCTCCCACTGTCACCGCATTACCATGGCTCCTATGCTGGCCACACTGAGTCCAATTTCCTCTGCTCAGCCTTCCCAATTGTGAGTAATCCAGGCTCAACCTACTCAACCAACTAAACTGCCCTCTGCAACACTGAGGCTAGTCTCAACGTCTCTACCACCCAACCCCACGCACATTCTAGTCTCCTCATCTTAGCTTCCCTGATGCATCCACTGGTGGAAAACTATCCCTCCCTTCCCCCTACCACCAACCCTATACCCATACAGAGCCTTCCCACACAACATAGAGTTCCTAAACTGATTTCTCCTAGAGCGCCACAGAGGCTAAACAGTCATTCATATATTTGGAGCCATATAATAATAATAGTGATTTCCTTTTTATATACTTTACAGAGTGGGTCACTAAAACAGTTCATTGCATCCTTATACAATATAGAAACAGGTAATAAATATTATTCATGGGGTTTGAAATGGGACCCCGTTTTCCTTAAAATGCGTGGTTGGTGGAGGAATTTTTAAGCCAACTATCACAACTGCTTCCATTCTCTCCCATTAGAGGTAGCCTTGGGTCAGTGGCACAAATAGCATTGCTTGCTTAAGTTCCTTCCCAATTCTCTATCATCTTTCATCTCACTGTCCTGCCAATACACACACACAAACACACACCCCCCCCCCAATCCCTTCTCTGTAAAAAGGACAGCCCTGATGAGGGAGAAGTTCTCATACTTTGGTCAAGGGAGCTTGCTTCAAATATTTCCCTTAAAATCCAAGTGCAAGCTTAGTGCCAACTCTCTGAGATTTTTGACTGCTCCATACTAAAAAATATTAAATATTAAATATTGAAAATAAAACACTTGTTAGTAAGTGAGCTAGAGTCCCACAGAGCACCGCGTAATACTTACCTTTCTCAGAAAGAATTTCAGGAGCTACATAAGTTGGAGTCCCACACACAGTAAATATAGGTCTCACCACGTGCTTTGCAAGGCCAAAATCAGCCAGTTTCAAGGTGGTAGATTTGTCCTCATTTCGCTGAACCTGTAAGAAACCAAAATCCCCCAAACCACCCAAATTGTGGTGAGAACAAAGAAGGAAAACTGAGACAAAAAAACATGCAAAGTCAGGATAAGCAAACAGTAGACATCGTTTAGCCCAACATGGACAAACTCAACGTGATCTCAGTGACAGATGCTCACATTTTAAACTACAGAACCAACGAGTGAGGATTTACTGTGCTGTCCAATGTGGTAGCACCATATTGCCGCAGTTGGCTATTTAAATTTAATTAAATTAAAAATTCAGTTTCTCAGATGCACTAGCCACACTTCAAGTGCTCAAGAGCCATTGGTGGCTAATGGCTACCATAGTGGACAGTACAAATAGAGAACATTTCCATCATCACAGAAAGTTCTCTTGGGCAGCATTGAGTCAGAACAAAGATCAATGATACTTTGAGCACAGACTAGCTTTAGTGAAGACTAGTAAATGCCTGTGGGTAACGTAAAGTCTGGGCAGAGGGAAAAAAGAAAGGAAAAAGAACTAGGAATTAGAGTGAAGAAGTAGACAAACAAGCAGTGGAGGAATGTTAAATACAAACCCTAATTTGGGGGATGGCGGGAGTTAAGAACCAAACAAACCAGGAGTCTTTCATTCCAATTCCCAGTCTCGTGGCTGAGTGTCTTAGACAAATTTCTCTACTCACCTAACAGCAAGGAGGAGGAGGAGCAAGGGGAGGAGTAGGCAGAGGCGGGGGAGGAGGAGGAGGAGGAAAAGGAGGAGAAGAGAGAATCTCCAGCAAACAGGATTGTCAGGAGTTCCATTCAATGTGTATAATCTGCCCAGCAAAATGTTAGCCCTAAAGTGAACAATCGTCCCAGATTGCCTGGGACTGAGGGGGCTCCAAGGATGTAGGACTTTCATTTTTAAAACAAGGACAGTCTCTGGCAAACCGGAATGAAGTGGTCATCCTAGTTTGCACATTATACAAAAAATTAATGCCACTGAACTTAAATTTATTCCTACATATTGAAACTGATAAACTGGGTTCTGTTAACTTTTTTGCATAAAGGTGAAATAAATTATCTCTGATTCTTCCTTTAGACCCCCAACTTCCACCAGGTTTTAGAGCACAGTAGAATTAGTCATTTTTTAAAACAGAGAAAAGACAGCTACCTTCACTCTGAAATGACTACAGCGAATTGACTGCTCTCTTTTGTCCTCACCAAAACATATCCCGCCTGAGTCTACTGCTTCAAACATGTGCAGGTAACCAGCTTTGTGATCTCTGGCAAACCAGGTCCCACTGCCATGTCAATCTGTCCTGTCCTCCTCCACCCTCAAGGTGTCTGCATGCTAGATGATGACTGTTAGGAAAAGGTGGGTCTTAACCGAAAAGAAACGAATCTCGAGATGTGACCTGAGCAAGTATTTAGACCACCATGCAAGAAATAAAACTAAAGATATGTTATATTGCACATAAAAAATGGAAACAAACAAAGAACCAATGGGGGGCAATCCTAGCATATGTTGCAGCAAGCAAAAGATGCATTGGTGCTATGGAGGCGGGTTTTTACTTTGGGAAAGGTTACATAATCAGGCACAAATCAAAATTCCAACCTTCTTCAGTACTCGTTGGTACCCAAACGAGTAAGATAGAAGGGCAACCCAACAGGAGGTTTGGCCTCCAAACATCAGAGAATGTGAAGACTCAGAGCAGCTGCCTCCCACATAAGAGTCTCACCTTGACAGACGTTTCAGGACACCAAGAAATAAAGGCACAAGCCAAAGGGTTCTCACAGCCCCTCATTCCCAGGATGCAGGCAGCTATGCACACCTGGGTGATACCTGCCTGCTTCTGACTCTGGCTGAAGCAGCTCTGGGCCTGAGCTGGCCCTGCTCTGTGCTATCCCAGGCAGCCGCAGCTTGCAGCTGGTCTGTGTACACGCAGAAGATGCTGGCTCCACACCAGGAAGGTGTTCTGAGTCCTTTTAGCAGCCTTGCCACCCAATCATCACTCTGACCTCTATCGGTCACAGAAAGTAGCCAGCACAATCTGTAAGCAAGGAGCTTTGAACAAAAGACTCTGAAAGTGTGGCATCGTTTCCTCCCTCAGTGTCATGTGCCTCTTGGGAAAGGTGCAGCCCACTCAAGACCTGTTGTCACATCCTGCCTGGCCCCTTTCTTCCTAATACAAAGGACAAAGCTCGGGGGTGTCAAGTATCTCAGGCCCAGAGAGGAATTTATCCATAAGAGGGCAGAGAGAACAGTGGAATCAAAAAAAAAAAAAGTTGAATTCATAGAAACAAAAAGTAGAAAGGTAGCTGCCAGGGGCTGGGGGACATGGGAATATATTCGTCAGAGGGTACAAACTTTCAGTTATAAGATGAATAAGGTCTGGGGATCTAATGGACAGCATGGTGACTAGTTAATAATTCTGTATTGCATACTCTAAATTTGCTAAGAAAGCAGATCTTAAGCATTCTCACAAAAAAAAAAAGGTAACTATATGAGGCGATGGATTGTGAATTAACTTGATTGTGGAAATCCTTTCACGGCGTACACATATAGCAAATCATCATGTTTTACACTTAAATATATTACAATTTTATTTATCAATTATACCTCAATAAATCTGGGGGGGAGAAATTAATGCACAGTTTTAATTAAAACATAAATTTTGTTAACTATAAGATTAAATAAATTTATATTTTTGGTTTTTTTCAAGGTACATTCTCAATAAAACTTTTATTTTCCACTTAAAAAAAGACAGAAAACAAAAAAAAACACAATGGCCACTATTGAGATCTTTATCTTGAAACCCAGACAGCCAGTGTTCTGGGGATCTTGGCCACCCAACAGAAAGGCTCCCAGGGACACAGCCACCCCTCCCCCTGGAGGGACCCCCTCCTGGACCCTGTACTGCCTGATGGATTTATGGCAAAAACCCTTTTGTAACAACATAGTAAAATTCAGGGCTGAGCTCCTGGAAGAGGTTGGCCTCTGGTCCACTTGCCTGTGGTTCTCTTGGGGACCTCTGGATAGGCCTCCTCACCTCCTCCAACAGAAATAACCCTTTGCTGGAAGGTTCAGCATCATGTAACAGTTACAAGCACAGACTCCAAAAGCCAACCATCAGCGTTCAAACTCTAGCCCACCACTTACTACGTCCTGGTCAAGTCACTTGCCCTCCCTGTGCCTCCATTTCAGTCTGGAAAATGGGAATGTGAATGATCCTACAGGACTATGATGAGGATTCAATGAATTAATATTTGTAAGGTGTTATAGACAGTGCCCAGCACCCAAGAAGCACGACAGAAGGGTTTGTTAAGTAAACCGTATTGCTTTAGCCACCATAACAGTTCACCTCTGAAGAGCATGACTGACTTCAGGGAAAATGAGAAGTACAGGAAGTCAGCCCTGATATCTTCTGGCTCCCCTTTTAGGATCTCCTCATCCAGGCCCCTGGATCAGGCATGGCCCTGGTCCATCCCCTTCTGTCAAAGCTCCCACCCCCTCCCCAACTCTTACCTACCCCACATCTCATCATAGAAGCTGAAGGCTCAGGCCAAAGGCGAACTGAGCAGTTAATTACAGCTCTATGATAAGACTAACTGGGATGAGCCTGGATGGTACCAGCCAAGGAGAGACTTGCTGGGGCCACCAGAGCTATAGGAGAAATTATCAACTGGTCTGGAGGCACATGTCCTCACATCTCTATTGGAATGGGGACAAAGATTCCCAAAGTTCCTCCCAGTGCTTGGGGGGCAGAAGGGCAGTGGGGAGGACTCTGGTCTTCCCTGTGCCCAATCACAGCCATGAACACAGCAACACCAGAAAATGGAGGGCAGGCAGCCACTCCCTGGTCTCCCCAGACGAGTTCTCTGAACCCTCATACACAGCTGGTGGGAATGTATTTTGGTGCTGCCACTATGGAAAACAGTATGGGTATTTCTCAAAAAATTAAAAACGGAAATACTATATGATCCAGAAATTCCAATGCTGGGATATATCCAAAAAACATGAAAACACTGATTCAAAAAGATATATGCACCCCTATGTTCACTACAGCATTATTCACAATAGCCAAGACTTGGAAGCAACCTAAGTGTCCATCAGTGGATGAATGGATAAAGATGTGTTACACACACACACACACACACACACACACACACACACAGTGGAATACTACTCAGCCATAAAAAAGGTGAAATTGTACCATTTGTGACAACATGGATGGACCTTGAGGGTACTATGGTAAGCAAAATAAGTCAGATGGAGAAAGACAATTACTATATGACTTCACTCATATATAGAAGATCAACAAACAAACAAACATATAGATACAGAAAACAGATTGGTGGTTACCAGAAGGGAAGGGGATGGGGGAGGGTGAAAGGGGTAAGGGGGCACATATGTATGGTGACAGATGACAATTAGACTTTTGGTGGTGAACATGATGCAGTTGATACATCGAAAATATATAAAGAAGTCAAAATATAATGATGAGCACCCGAAATTTACATAATGTTATAAACCAATGCGACCTCAATAAAATAGATTTTGTAAAAAAAGCTCTCCAAACTTCCTTTGGATCCTGCCAGTGAGCTTACATCTCTGTAAGCAGAATGTGTCTTAATTACCGAGCCTGAGTCACTGCCAGGCAATCTAATCAATGTCTCCATAATTAACCCAACCAAATGGAAAGGCAGAGATGTAGAACGACAATGCGATTCTGCGTTGGTCTGTGTATTGAGACAAACATAGCCCGAAAGGAGACAAGGGAAGTAATTATTAGAATAATTTAGACTAGAAAATGTAGTTTGGAAGGGAAAGACAACAAATAGTGTAGTGCCTAGAGTTTCCAGATGGATCATCTACATTAATCACATTGGCTGGGTAATTGCTGAAAAAAACATGTCCCTCACAAATATTTGTAAATATTCCCAACCAAGCGATCAGCATTAAAAGCATTTGGCTGATTTAATAGACCAAAATAAAATATGTATTCCTATGAGAAATAACAAGCATTCCCTTCCTCATAGAAACGTCCCAATTCCAAAACCTGGCTCCATGGAGGTAATAGCAGATTCAACGCTTGAAAACTCAGTCTTTTATTCTGGAAATTTAGCATGTGAAATGTCCATGTGCTGATGGGTCCATTTTCACATACCAAATCTGTTTTTTAAATTATTTTATGGCCTTTCTAAAACACCTTACGCTTCTTGTCTCTTCACGGTTAGCTTTTCTGAGTCTCAGGATCACCGCGGGAGCACCCACGCCAGCAGGAGAAGAACCTGGGGGGTGGTTAAGATCTGTGGAGTTTGTTCCTTCCAGAAAGTGGCTCCAGACTGCTCAGTGTTTTTAATTCTTCTGTCTCCAGCTTCTGCCATCAGGAGTTATGTGACCTCCTTCAGTGACTTGAGACTTCTCATTTATTGCACCTACATAAGCAGCTCGTTGCGTTTGAGGTCATGCACTGACTGGGGGAGTGTTGTTTTGGTTTGGTTTTTTTCCAACAGGCACCTCCCATTTTTGGATTCAGAACAGCTCCTATCTTAATCCTTGAAATCAAATGAGTGATATCTTTCTGGAATAATTCTTCCTCCTAGAATCTGTGGGACTTCTGGAACCATCAAATTTTCCACCCAAACTGGGAACTTGTCTAAAACATCCTCCCACAAGACTATTGTTCACCTCTGATTAAGATCTCAAAATGGAAAAGATTCCACAACTTTATGCAGCAGCCCATCCTAGCTTGTATGGAGATTCACCTTGGTGTTGATTCAGAACTCCACCCCCACCCCTGTTTTCCAAATCTGCCCTCTGGGGTGACACTGAATAAGCACACACCCCTCCTAAAGATGGGAAACAGTACCATCATGCCCCACCACCTCTGGCTCCTCTAAGTTCACCACTGAGGACCCTCCAGCTGACTCTTATAGGACCTGGTGTCCTGACCAGTCACCCTTTCTGGCTCCCTCCTATGCTAAGTGCAGCGCCTGAACCAGCAGCATCGTGACACTCAGGAGCTGGTTGAAGATCTCGGGCCGCCCCAGCGCCACTGAACCTGCATCTCTCCAAGACTTCAAGGTGACTCCTGTGCACAGCAAAGTTCTGGATGATCCTCACTTCACTGATGCCTCTTTTAACAAAGAGCATCCAGAAATGACCACCACACACCAGGCGTGATTTGATCAGGGCGATGGGCCTCAGGACCTCACCTGCTGGGGCACTCGGTGGCCATCAAGGAAGCCAAAGACCCCAGTAAACATCCCCCTTCAATGTCCTTTCCTCAGAAAGCCTTTGTGAGGGGTCAGAACATGCCACCCCAAGTTATGCCACTTTGACATATTGATTATTTTGAGCCAAAGGTATTTGAGAAACAGCAGATGCAGGACCTTCCCCTCTCTGCCTAAAAGCAGGACATAAACTTTCCCCTGACGAAGGTGCCCTCCCTGTACCAGGAAGGACAGAACTAAGTCACCAGAGACTCTGACCAGTACAGAGATCAGAGAGAGGAATCCACATAACAAACTGCACTAAACAACCCTTCTCTTCCACTGGTTCCCGCCATGCATTGACCTTCCACAGTCTGCTGCCCCTAAAAGCCTACACTCCTTCCTTTGTCTTGTTATGTTTCTGAAAATTTGGTGCTCTTCGTTAAGATGCTATAGAAGCCCCAAGTTCTAACTACCTCCTTGAATTACTCATCACTGAGTTTCTCCCATATGTATGCACACTGCACACGTAAATAAACTGTTTGTTTTTCTCTTGTTAATCTGTTTTTTGTCAGTTTAATTTCCAAGTCCCTAGTCACAGAACCTAGGAGGGTAGAGGACAAAGGGTTTTTCCCTCCCCTACCCCTTCTTTGGTTGGGTCTGGTTGAGGGTCCTCCCATAGCCCCAGGGCACATATCTGACCCTGCCTCACCCACATCTCCATTCGTCTATCTTCTGGTCTAACTAAACTCACTGCTCTGGGTCACATTCCTTCTGGGGCTCTGTTTTCAGTTGCCCTCTAACTGAAGGGTGTTTCAGACCAATTTACACAGCACTGTAATGACTGTTGATCCATCTGCATCCGTCAACTCCTTTTCCAGCTACACCAAAGTGCCCTGCTTTGAATCCAGGCAATCTATATTATCTAAATAAGCATCCAGATAACATCTGGATGGTCTCAAAGCTTCCAGAGGAATCTTTATTTTTCTGAACAATTAACAGCCTCTTTGTCTCCTTCAATGGTACAATTTAAACGTGACCTTGCAATTTTCAGCTCTGACCAGAGGATGGCAGCAGAACACAGACCAAAGAGCAAGCAGCCACCCTAAGGAAAATTAAGATGTGCGCAAGGCTTATTTCTCTTTGCCAACCACTATTTGTCAACTACGTACTTGATCCTTTATGGTTCCTCCTGCCTTTTCCCTCCAAGTTTCCATTTTCAACTGGCTGTGAAGACTGAAATGATCTTAGAAACCAATTCACCTTGAAATGCCAATGCCTAAACTCAATTTATATTTCAACAGCAAAAGATATCCTAATACAAAGAGTGACTGAAAAAAAATCAGTGGGGACAAAGTTTTCCCTGGGAATCTGTCACATGACAGGCCTATCACATGTTTTTGGTGTCTACATATCATGCCAGTGCTTTTCTACCAAATTAACATCTCATATGCATTCAACAAATATTAGTTAGATGCCTACCATGTGTCAGGCACTGGTCTGGTACCAGGAATAGAGCAGTGAATGAAGTAGATAAACTCCTTGCTCTTATGAAGCCTTCTTTTTATTATTCAGTAATATTCACATGAATATGTAATGACAGATAGTGATAAGTGTTATAAAAAAGCAAAAGAGGGACAAAGGATGTGTTGTCTAGTACAGTCTCCACCAGCCACACGTGGCTTTTATTTTTAAATAAAATTTAAACTTCTTCCTCAGACACCCAAGGTACATCTCAAATGCTCACATAGCTAACGGCTACCTACTGGGCAGTGCAGATGTAGGACATTTCCATCATTGCAGAAAGTTCTGTTGGACAGTGCTGGGATAGACAGTGGCAGGGGCTGGTATTTTTAAAGGGTAGTTAAGGAAGGACTCACTGAGGAGGTGACATTTGAAAAAAGTCAGGGGTGCACCGTATTAATATCTGAGGAATGAGTTTTTCAGGTGGAGAAAATAGCAAGTGCAAAGGCCCAGGGGCATGTTTGACCCCATGTAGGAACAGCAAGGAGTGGAGTGAGTAGGGGGGTGAGTGGTTGGAGAGGAGCTTTGAGAGGAAGCAAGACGCCACATCATGCAGGACCTTCTAGGCCATGGAAATGAACTTGGCCTTTATTTGAGTATAACAGGAAGCCAATGACAGCTCTGAGCAGAGGAGTTACGGAGTCTGGTTTTCTTTTGGAGAATATCATTCAGGCTTCTGTGAGGAGTACGGCCTTTAAAGGAAGAGGGAGGACCAGTGAGGAGGCCACTGCCATAGTCCCAGCAAGACATGGCGGTGGCTTGGTCTTGGGCAGTGCAGTGGAGGTGGGCAGAAGGGTAAAGACAAAACATGAGAACAGACTGAATGTGGTGGATGAGAAAGAAAGGACTCAAGAGTGACTGAGGTTTCTGACCCAAGCAGCTGGGTCAGCGGTGGCCCCATGGTTCCAACGGAGAAGGATGGTTTCACCGCAGTTAAGGGGTTGAGAGCCTGACTGGAGTTCAGCATAGAATGGGAAACTGCAAATGGTGGGTACAGACACTTCTTCCAAAGTGTGCGTGTGTGTGTGAAGGACATCATAAAAAGATGGGTAATAGCTGAAGGGGGATGTGGAGAAAACAAGGGTTTTGTTTCGCTTTGTTTTAAGCTGGGAGATGTTACATTTTGTTTCTGGGATGATGGAGCTGTTCTCTGGGTTGGGGAGATCTGGGAGAAAGGCAGCTTCCAGGGGAATCAGTTTCCGGCATCTTGAGCTTGAGATGCTCGTCCCATGAGACGACTAGGTGATGATGTGAAGTGGGCTGCTCTACAGGAGGCTACTGAATCAGACCCAGGAAACATCTACAGTTCAACATGCACTCCTTCATCAGCTGGGCTGGCCACAGCTGAACCAGACGCTGAGCTTAGAAAGACAGCACAACCCAGCAACTACAACACGGGCTCTAAGGTCAGACACACCCAGCTGGGGGACCTCTGGCAATTCCCTCAGTTCAGAATCCTCGTGTGCACATGGAAATAATGAGGCCTTGCTCACAGGGTTAATGTGAGAATCTAGGAAAACGTAAAGCACAGAGATTAGTAATCAACATGTCGAAATGACATGCCAATGAAGTTAATGGTACTCTAACGAAGTGTGGGCTCTAACAGGGTGGGAGCCATGTCACAGCACATCAAAGTGTAGGCAGTGGTTCTCCACCAGGGACAATCCTCCTCCCCCGCCACCACCCTCGGATATCTGGCAATGTCTGGAGACATTTTTGGTTATCACCACCGGGGGTGCTGCCAGCATCTACGGCAGAAGCCAGGAGACTGCTGAGCATCCTCTAGTGCACAGGACACCCCCGAGAAAGGACTCCTCCTGCCCAGATGCCAGCAGCGCTGATGTGGAGAATCCTAGTGTAGAACAAGAGAAATAAGGCCGTAATCCTCAGGTTCAGGCGAAAATAATCACCCACTAGTAAAAGAGACGATTAAGGTAACTAACAGGATATTTCCAAATAAATGCTTGGCCTAAAAAGAGATTTCCACACGTCTCTATTTATTCGTATGGAAACACAGAGTATGTTCCTCCCCACTAGCTTCTCAGTCTCCCAGATACTGGCACCCATGCAGCTCCCCCACCCTCAAAGGACCCAAGTCCACAGTCAGCGTCAAACTTGCTCAGGAAATACATCATTTAATCCAAAGTCAGTAACTGAACCATCAACACGTATTTTGCAAAAGAATTCAGAACTAGGATTGAAATTACCTGGACCTTTGTTTTAGCTCTGCTTACAGCAAACAAGCCAGAGGGCCTCAAACTTGACTTTTGCTGAGCCTGTTTCATCACCTACAAACTAAGGGAGAGGTCTCTAGACTGCCCCAGCAGACCTAACTGACAGTTACCCTAAGATCTACTGGGATTTGAAACCTGCAGCAAGAAAGCATGCCTTTCATCTCAGTGTTCACATTCAGGGACAGCAAATAAAAAGTTAAGATGGGCTGCTGAGCACCAGCCTAGCAGAGTGCCCAAAGCATGGATGTATCCCGGGTTCAAATTCCTCTTCTCCTTATTTGCTGTGTGACTCTGAGCAAGTTACTCAGCCTCCCTGTGCCTTGGTTTCCTCCCCTGCAGAGTGGAGTGAGTGTACCTACTACACAGGGTGTATACAGCAGGCAGCACGAGTAAGGGGCCTGGAGTGATGCTGGCCCAGCAGTGAGCACCATGCCCCTATCACCAGCGCAGTTCAGCTCCTTTGAATTCTTTAACTAAGAGGAAATGAACTTTACAGTCTTTGATCCCCTCCTTCACCACCTTGAGTCACTGACATTTGTTAAAACTAAACGTTTAGCTAATACAAGAAACATACCACTACGTAACCACACCTAAGGACCTAAAAGCTAAACAGCTTTCACCTGCCCCCAACTACTGATGGTGGGTGGGGCTTGATTTGCCTGTAATAGACAAACTGACACATAAAATTCAAACTTGAAAAATAGATAAACTAGGGGAGGGGAGTGGCTGGAACCACAAGGTCATTCTTGGCAGAGCCCTTTGAATAAGCAAGATTTGGTAAGGCAGGACAGAATCGAGGTATCAGGGAGGGGAGTCTGCTTGTTCCCCACCCAGGCCCCAGGCCCCACCCATGTGGGAGGGGAGCCAAGCTCAAAGGTCATGGCTATCACAGAGGCAGCCACAGCTAAGCAGACCAGCCATAGATCAGGGCAGGAGGACTGGGGCATCCGCATGCAAAATAACAGGTTCACTTCTCCCCCCAGAGCAGGGGAAACAAAAACAGGCCAAGAGGAAGGGAAAGCATTGAGAGACACTTTGTCCCATAGCTCCAACAGGTCTTTCTATGAGGTTGGGGGCCCCCAAGAGATCCAGAAGAATTGCCCACGAGGTTTGAGGATTTTGGAAACAAGGTGCTAGTAGGCCCTTCTTGTCTACAGTTTACTGAAGGCTGTCACCGCCCAGATTTACCCTACACCAGTAGTCCCTAAAAGCCCTGAAAGAGGACTCCGAAGCATCCCCATGACTCCACACTGGGGATGGGGAGAGGAGTGGGGACAGAGGTGGCAGGCCACCCCAGAAATGGCCCAACGCCTGAGCAGAACCCCTGCTGGGCCCTGAGCCAGCCCCACGCTGAGGCTGAAGGGACCCAGACAGGGCGCCACGTGGGCAAAGTCTCCACTTCCCCTCCCACATCAGGAGGTCCACTGTCTTCAGGGACCTCAAGAAATAGCTGGCAGGCAGTTTCTACTTCTGTCCCCAAACTTTCCCTAAGGGGAGGGGAACAAAAGGCATGGCTCCTGGACAGAGTTCCCAAGAAAAAACGAAAATGAACATCTCAAAAATGCTAGGAAAATGTATCTTTTGAAAGTTTCCCATGCCCCACCCACTGTACCTTGAGGGGCCAAGATGAGCCTAAAATACAGGCCAACACGTAAGCCACAGGGCAAAAAAATGCATTGGCCAAAGAACCACAGGGCCATCTGAAACTCAAACAAACAAACATATAAAGCATCTACTCTGACTGCCTGGCACCCAAAGATAAACAGGCCAAGAGGACACAACCATCAAGCCGTATCGCCTCCCTATCCGTCTAGCCGTCCTTTGAGACACAGAAGTCTGCGTAGTCTCACAGGAGAAGCCCACGCAGTGTTGGCGCCCCGTCTCCAGCACAGGCGGTTCTCAGAGTCACTGTGAGGCGTAGGACGGTGGCTGCAGGTGCCTTCCCGTGAGTGCCTTCCTTGCCCACACACCCAGATTCCACACCGCTCTTGGGCAATTCACATCCCGCAAGGCGGGCCCCGCCCAGGCGGCCATCGTGACTGGGCTGCCATCCATCACGGCAACCAATCCTCCTCTCCGAGCGAGGCCACGTGACCCATGCCAGCCAATGAGGGAGAACAGGAAGTCCGCCGAGCAGCATCTGAGCAAGACTTTCCTGCAGTTTACAAAGGGAGACCTCGACCAAGAGCCGCCCCATGCTTTCCCTGCATTCTATGTGAGTGTGACAGTGTGATACGTGGTGTGGTAGACATTTGGGGGTCATGAGGGAAATGGCAAAAACTGCCTTGACGTCTTTGGCCTGCTCTGTTAACCATCCCTGAAATTGCGTGTCTCCGGGCTTCTGGTTATGTGAGATGACTAGATGTCTTTATTGTCTGAGCTCTTGCTCCTCAAAGTGTGCTCTGCAGACCATCGGCATCATCTGAGAGCTTATGGGAATGCAGCATCTCAGGCCCCTCCCCAGGCATACAAAATTAGTATCTGCATTTTATCAAGATCCCGGGTGATTCCTATTCGCTTAAAAGTTTGAGAAGTGCTGATTTTCACCACCCTTACTCAGGTAATCCTATGGCAGCTGGAAGGTAGTTCAGCTGTAACAAGGAGAGCCAGTAAGGGTGCTCCCTCCCTCTCCTTATCCTCTCCTCAGCCCCTACAATTCATTCCACTCCCTTGGATGTAGAGGCAGGCAGTATATTGGTAGGCACATATCTTTATGTTCCTGCTTCCAACTCCCTCCTGGGATAAATAATGAACCTACATAGAGCACCAAGCTGATAATTATATGGCCATGCATGTAATTTGTCAAAATTTCCAAGGTTAAGGTCCTACCCAGTAAAGCCAAAGCATATTATTACAAACAGAATTATCATTGTTGTGGTCACCGTTAACTCCTCATGGGCCTCCAGTGGTGCTGTGAGATCTGAGAAGGTCAAAACATCAGAGGCGCTCCCTGGAGGGGAAATTTACCATTTCAAGCAGGCACTATGGGCCAAATGCCTGGGGGTACAGCTCACTGAGATCCTTAGACAAATAATTCTTTAACCTGACTCTACACATTCTATCCAACTGACTAAAAGGGATTTTAAGAGTTTTCGTCTCTATATGAAAAACTGGAGCGTCCTTGCCAAAAATGGTACATTAGAAGTTAAAGGTTAGAGAGGGATTAACAGTATATCCGTGTCCACATAGAATGTCTAGTTCTGCTGAGTCCTTCATCAGAAAGGCTCCGTCAGAATATTGCAATCAACGTGGCACGGTTTAATGCATGAGAGAGTGAAAGAAGCCAGGACCAAGGCTGAGTTTCCTCTTTCTCTCTCTCTTTCTCTATCTCTGTTTCGACCTCTCCCTCTCCTTCCTTCCTTCTTTCCATCCTTCCTCTCCACACCTTACATGACCCCTAATATACAGGACATCTGAAAGAAGCTGAAACAGAGACAGGGGGGTTCATGTTATTACAATAAGACAACTAGACCTTAGACCTTCGAAACTTGTTGAAGAGATTTACTAAATTGCTTCCTCAGATTAAGGGCATTTTGAAAATACAGAGTTTTAAGAAACTTAATCTTAGACCCTCAAATGGCTCACAAGAAATCACTCTCTTAGAGAACTGACAACACACAGGAATACAGGTATTAAGGAAGAGGATAAGGGAGATTGTTGTTATTTACTAAATGACCTGAACTTTAGGACCCCTTGGGGGAATGGAGTCACAAGTTTAGAAGATACTCAACAACTTCAATAAGTGTGAAGCATACTTTATAGTTACCCTTGTTGTTGATAATTTATTGTCTGCAGTAATTATCAAACATCTACCCTTTTAGGTGACTATTTCAAAACGAACTAGCAGAAGAAAGAAAACCCCAGTTATCAAGATGACCCAGTATCTGGAATTCTGAAGACTTTAAGAAATTTCCTGAAACTTCTGGCAATGTGGTCAAACCCTGGACAATATGTGGGTTCACTGACTCTACGTATACTTTTTATTTTCCTGGAAACTGCTGAAATGGACACTGAGGGCGACTCTCACTGATACAAACTTAAAGTCATAACTGGGATGTTTCCTGACAGAATTCACCCTGAGATTCTCGAGATGAGTTCTATCTCTTATAAACGTGTCTTCTCACTGACTTGCTTAATATTGACCAATGACTTAAAGGCCTGTATCACTGTAGTTCTTCTTTAGGGATTTCATGTTACTGCTAAAAAGCACATTTCTTGATTTTATTAGGTATACGTTAATGAGATATTCTTCATAATTGTTATCAATTTTTTAATTAAGGGAATTGGTATAAAAATGCATTCATGAATACTCAGACCATTAACGGGAGGATATGGATACCTCTGTCTTAGAAGCTAAAGGGAAAGGAGATTAAAATTGGAGCTGTTCTAGAAGAGAAGTCGTGCTGATCAAGGAGAAGTTTGCATTACAGAACCACCGACTAACACAGCAATAATCGTTGAGCCCTTCTTATATATCAAAGTAGAAGTGGAAAAAGAACTTAGGGAATTAAGATGAACAAAATGATAAGACAGGTTTATTTGAGACGGAGAATGGGCAAGGAGTATATTTGGCCATTTTTTATCCTTCTAGATTCTCCTTGTCATCCTTGGGGACATCAGTCACTGCCCTGTCCTAGTCACATTCAGCAGTTAAATACCTAGAGATATATCTTCCTTCCTAGAGCCAAAGAAAGGCCAGAAAGAGGGTACAACCTTTGTCCTTGACCAGGCTGTCCCCACAACCCCCTGCCACCATTCCTCCTAGATTCCAAGGGTCTCTGCTCCAAGCCCTCCAGAGCTATAGCACCTGCCCACCCATCTCCTTCCTTTCAGCCCTGTTGCCAGAGTGGGAACCTGTCCCTTCTCTTCCTCTTATTCTGGGACAGATTTTCTCAAATGACCTTGCTGGTGTCTGATATCTCTTCAGTCTCTTCCCCACCCCACTCACTCAGCTTTCTTTTCTGTAGGTAACACCCAAGCCGTTGGCCGTAAATAACCTGGCCTTTTCCACTTCCCATGCTGTGTGGGCTGGTCTGATCATCAGCACCTCTCTGGCTCCTGTTTCCTTCCTCCCCTCATCCCAGGGCCCAGTCCTCACCACACAGCACATTCCAACCCCACCAAGGGAGCACACACTGGCACAAGGAACAATCACACTGATATTTCTGCAAGCTGGAAATTCTCATAATTAAAAGTTCTTTTGCAAGATCTCAGGAGTCTAAATAACCCGAAGGGGAGAGGAGCACTAACATCTTATCAGGAAATGTGATCAGTAGAAACAGATAAACTCAGTAATAGAGGCCTACAGTTTTACTCTAGGGCCCAGTTATCAGATATAAATATTTCTTTTGATTAAAACAACATGATACGCTTGCTATATTCATTACATACTCCTAGCACATTCAGAAAGTCTCTAAAAGCAGCAACAGTTAGAATCAGCCATGTAATCAAAAGTTAGTTCTAACATAATCACTTTCCTAGCTTCACAAAGACAGGTCTTAAGACAGTAGCCATCCACTGAAGGAGGAAGAAACAATTACTTTGATAAAACAAAGCTCAACACAAGTGTAAAACACTACATTAAAGACAAGCGAAGCACATTAACTGATGGGCAGCAGTCACCATGGTGATATTTACTAATAAGAAATCTTAGAAGATCAACTGAGTTTGCCATATAATTATCATAACAGCAAGTGTAAAGATGACACCTTTCTAAACGCAGACAATGAGACCATTGTCAAGTCCAACACTATCTAGATCTCCGTCTGGAAAACCAAAAAGCACTGACATTAGATAGCATTCAGACTTCTGACATCACAACGTGTTGTACTTTACTCTCCCAGAAAAAGGACAAACATGGTTTATCAAGGTGACAGATCGTGTTCATTTTGATAAATGCAAGCTGACAAATTATCACAAGAGAGAAAAGATATTAACCTTTTACACAAAAGATGGCTCAAATATGTAGCTTTTTACAGTTTCTGAAGGACTCATACCACCACGAAAAAAGACCTTTATTTTCTTTAAAGTGGGCTTTCTTCAATATCAGAAAAGAGGAAAAGGTCTAAATATCAGTTAAAATCAACACCAATACACAACTCATGTATTTAGGTAGAAAATTATAGCTACTCTGCAGTTTTGCGTCCCTCTCTCTCAGAACAGAGACACACAACACACAAACACACTTCACTGCCCTTAAGGGCACTAAATACACGTGTCCTGATATTTAACTCCGTGACGAGCTGCCAGATGACTTCTCAGAGGCAGTTAGCTTGTCCGTTCTAAATGCATTCCTGGCAGTTTTTCTGCTTCCTGAAGCAAACTTCCTGCAATCTAACCAGTGCTGACCTTCTCCACTTTAAAATTTGCCGACAAATAAGTCCCTTAACACAAGAGAGAGTCTCTATTGCCCAAGAGATGGGCTGGCTCGACAGACTGGTTCCAGAACCTCGTTGAGAAAATGCAAGCTCAGATGACTGTTCCCAAAAGAAAACAATCCTATACAGTAAATAATCTCATTCCACATCCTCAAGAACGTGTACACCTGTTATAAGGCTTGATTAGGCACATGCCCAAAATGTTCAGCTCAGGGGACCCACCCAGGCCTCTAATCAGAATCTCTCCTGCTGACAGTTCAGTGAAAACATCAGAGGGTCACTGAAGAACACTGCTCTCTTGCAGTTCCAAAGTGGTCATAATAAACAGTGCACAGGGCACCACACGTGGGGCTCAGACCCAAAAGATGGAAACAATCAAAAAGTGAGTGAATGGGCCAGCCTGGTGGCATAGTGGTTAAGTTCACGTGCTCCTCTTTGGCAGCCTGGGATTTGTGGGTTCAGATCCCAGGCGCGGACCTCCACACCACTCATCAAACCATGCTGTGGCAGCATCCCACATGCAAAATAGAGGAAGATTGGCACAGATGTTAGCTCAGCAACAATATTCCTCAAGCAAGAAAAGGAAGATTGGCAACAGATCTTAGCTCAGAGCCAATCTTCCTCACTAACAAAAAAAAAAAGCAAGTGAAGAAAGGATGGGAACACTCAGCTAATGCAAAAATGAAATGTTTCAAAGGAAGAATGATTTGACGGTAATTGAGACCACTCAGGCAACCAGATTGCTTCTGAAATTCTATGAATTTGGGGAAAAAACAAGGTTGCTTGACTTAGTGGTCAACATAGACATTTCGTCAAATAATTAGCTTGACTCAGTGTTTCCTTTTACCTGCTGGAGCAGTTTACACAGAGGTGCACGCACTGGGATAATGTTTCCAGGCCAGGTCTACAGCCATGGAAATTAAAGGAAACAGGCTAAATCCCTGCCAAATAAATAAATAAATATGGGAGGGGGGTGGCTCATGGAGATCGTTGTCTCCATTCACTATCACTTCATCTGGAGCAATCTGGCTTTGGATGCTGACTTGTGCTATCCACTTTAATATCAGAGTTGTTTCTAATGTAGTAATAATGATGGTAGCTGCCATTGATGGAATGTGTGCCATTTCCCAGGCAGCATGCTACAGTCTGTATTCATTCATTCATCCAATTAATATTTAAAGAATGCCCACCATGTGACAGAACTGGTATAGGTTTTGGGGTACAGGCTGAATAAAACAAAGTTCCTGCTGTCACAGAACTTTCATTCCAGTAAGAGATGAAATAAAACAGAAGAATAAATATGGAATGTACCAGGTGGGGATTGGGGCTGTGAAGAGGAAAGCGGGATAAAGGTGCCAGAGGGTGACGGGGTGAAGTATGCCATCCTAACTAAGACCACCGGGAACATACTTGTAGTTCAGGAACACAGTAGGTTTACTGACTCCCTGCAACAAGGGAGAACGCACCCCACTGGGTTCCAGACATCTAAGTAAGGGGTGTCCAGTGAAATTATTATAAGATTTGGGCTGTGTTAGGTGATTGGGGGGGTGGTTCAGGAAAGCAGGATTTTGCTCCAAATTGGATACTATCAGGAAGTGAGGGTAATTCTATGATTGGGTATCTTAGTGATTCTCATCTAGAAGGTGGGAAGAATGAAGTGAGGCAGTCCCTCACAGTAGCCAGAAGGGGGATATGTGGCCATAGTTGTGGTTTGGACAATCTTGGTTTCATCTGCATTTGGACATGATTATAAAGGGGTCTTGCTTTTGTCTTGACCAACACAGTCAGAGAACAGCCTTATCAGATGCTGGTGTTCGGTGAATTATGTTCAACAGGAGAACGCCACAGCTGAGCTGTGAGTGCCAGGCCAGCTCCCCGTGGTTAGCAGCTGGTCTTCTCTTTCCTATGCTCAATCCTCACTCAACCTCCCAAGATCAGTAATATTACTATTTCTCTTTTATAAATGAGGAATCTAAGGTCCAGAGAGGTGAAGGACTTATCATAGAGCAAGCAACTATAAGAGCATGGATCCAAACTCAGGTTATCTGACTCCAGAGCCAGCCTCTTATCCACCCCACACATGGGCCCGTGCAGTGCTGAGCCTTTGAATTCCCTTGACAAGATGTTATCTTCGAAAGGGCCAGGTGGTTTCAGTGGGAGAGGGGACACAAAGCCTACAGGGGAAGCTGCTACCAGTAGACACCCCTGGTACCTAGTCCAGAGGATGCGCAAATGCCACAAAACTCCACCTGGTCATCATCAAGACGAAAGCATTTTTCTCCCAGTGATGAGGAAACATTTTCCATTTTATTTAAATTGGAAGGCTTCTCTTTCAATAATTTAATAAAAACCAATTTATCTCAGCCACTTATGAAGTAAGTTTTAAATACTGGAACGAGTATGTTAAAATACCATAAAGGTAATATTCTAGCGTGTAAGAGCAAGAGTCAGAGGCAATTAATATTGTATCCTCTATTTTATAAACACCCTCTCCCACAGCAGCAAAATCGGGGCTTACCAGCAGGTTTTCTGGCTTGAGGTCCCGGTGGACAATGCTCTTGTCATGCATGTGGACGAGCGCCTTACACAAGTCCATGAGCATGAGGGCAGCGTCACGCTCTGGGAACTTCACACTTTCTATGATGGCATCAAAAAGGTCCCCTCCCTGCACATACTCCATGATCAGGTAGATTTCCGTTTCCGTTTCGTACACTTCATGCAATTTCACTATGTTGGGATGAGAGAGGCTCTGGATAATTAAGATCTCACTGTCAACCATGTCCTCCTTACCCTTGAGTTTGGACTTGTCGATGATCTTCATGGCGTAAGTCTGCCTGGTCTCGCGGTGCCTGCACTCCTTCACCACGGCAAAGTTCCCGTCCCCAATGACCCGGCCCATCTCATAATGCTTCTCCACGTTGGCCGTGATGATGCCCGGGGGCCGCCGCTTCCGGCCGCTGGGCCGCTCTTGCTTCTTTTCCTCCAGCCTCGTCTTGGGCTCCTTTTCTACCCTTGCAGGTTGGTCATCTCTGGGAACCATCTTTCTCCCTTCTGACACACATGGCTTTTTTTCCTTCTCTGGTTCCTGCTCTTCCCCTCGGGTCCTGGGGAGCTTCTCGGGGTTGGCCTGGCGCTCCCACAGGAGCCAGCCACCATGCTTGGTCCTGCAAATGTTCCTAGTGTCCTTCTTCACATCCCTCAGCCCCTCCTCTCTGACGGGCTGAACTTCCATGAGACCCTTCTTAGCCTTGGCTGCTGCTTGAGGATGACCCTCCTGACCTTCAGACTCTCTGTCCTCTTTCTTGTCCGTGTTTTTGCTGGGTCTCCTCAGCTCCTGAGTGGGGTTCCCGGGACTGCTCCTGTGGCTGTCACCCTTCCACCCTTCCTCCCCACTTGGAGGGTTTGCTTCGGGGGACCTCCTGCAGCTTCTCGTCCTCACCAGCTTCTCCACGTCGTACCTTTGGCACTTCCCCATGTCCAGCTCACTGGTGCCCAGGGAGAGCCTCTCCCTCTGCAGGCTCTGCTGGAGCTCCCTCTCTCTCTTGCACTTCTCGCATCTGATAATTTCACCCGAGGTCTTTTCGACCTCCACCCCCAGGTGCTTCTCTCCACTGGCATGCCTCTCTAGAGTGGCTTCCCTGGGCGGCTTGCTGTCTGGTTCAGGCTCCCGTTTCCCCCTCACCCACTTCTTCTGGGCCCTTGCCCTGTCCTCCAGCACCGGCTCCACGGGGGTCTTCCCCTGGAGTCTGATGGCTGCCTTGGACCCAGCAGCCTCACTGCAGTTCTTGGCGGTCTCAGTCTCCCCACAGCAGTGACCCTCCTTCAGAGCCTTGCTATAAAGCCTGCTTTTCAGCCTTGGAGAAGGGACCCGGCTGTGCTGGGTCAATGTCAAGGTCCGGGCTTTATTGGGGTACAGTTCCTCTAAAGCCACCTGAATGTTCTTCAGTGTCAGCGGTTCTTTGCCCATGGCTATGAAAGCATCGCCTTCCCTGAAGAAATCGGAGACGCTCTTGATCTCCCTGCCCTTAAGGTTAAACAGTTTCCTCACGCGATCACTCTTCCATCTTGGAAAGCCCAGCGCCTCTGAGACGTCTGCCAAGAGCTGCTCGAAGGTCTGCACTGAGCGTCTGTTGAGGAGCAGGGTGATCTTCCGGAGGGGGTGCCCGCCCAGCTTCACCACGGTCACAACCCTGGGCTTCAGCGCGCTGTTCTCAGCATGGACAGAGGGAAGGCCACTCTGAGGGCCGAACACAGGCGCGACGGAGCTGTGAGGTCCCAGGAATGGTTTCTCCAGACTCCCTCGGCCAGCAGGCAGCCACGTGCCCTGCAGCTTCCGCTCCGTGATTCTCGAGCTTAAATATTTTAGAGAATGGTCACATAGGCCTCGATGTCCTGCAAGAGGAAAATGACAACACAGTATTAGACAAGAGGGGTTCAAAGAGCCGTTTGGCCGTCACCGGAACTTTGCGGGAGATTACTAAGCGTGATCTTTGAGGATCTGCTTGAGACGATGGAGCCTTTAGACTTTAGGGCTAATCCCTAGTCTCCTCTATGAGACACCAGGAGCGCAGAACAGAGTCGGACTGGGCCCAAGGTGGCTCCTCTAGGCCTGCCAGGAACCCCCAAGATGGGCCACACCTCGGGAGCCCTCTCTAGGCAAGGCCTGACCCTGGGAACACAACTCCAGCTACCCCAAAGTGAACTGACCTTCAAGAATCTACAACTGAGATAAAAGGTCCAAGGTTTGCTGCTCAGGAAACAACCAAGGAAAGGTCAGAACATTCTGGAACTTTAAAGAACCCACCTCATTGCCAAGAATAGTTTTCTCAGCTTGACTTCCAACTCACTCCAGGTGAGGCAATCTGTGAAGAGGTCATGATCACAGAGTCTGAGACAGATCTGGATTTGAATCCTGGCATGGCTACTGACTATTTGTGTGAACTTGGGCAAATTACTCATGTTTCAATTTGTTCATCTCTGAAGAAGGAATGACTAACACCTTCCTCCCAGGGTTTTTGTGAAGAGTAAATGAGAAAATGATTACAATTCACTTAAAGGAGTGCTTGACACACAGTAAGGGTAGAGTAATCGCCAGTTATTAATACTATCCTTATGATCTTAATATCTCTTTTGTATTAGACTTTCATTTGGTAGTAATGTAATATCTTGATAAAGTAGAATTCGACTGTACACAGTGTCACCTGGCATCATAAGAACTCATGGACCAACATGCTATGGTGGACATTTCTTAAAGCTCTGAGATTCTCTTGCACTGGGGGTCATAAAAAAAAAAAGAAAGTTGAAGGAGATTTCAGTCTAGGTATAGAAACTTTCTCCTCCAAGTGGTTTTTCCTCTCATTATTAAAAAAAAAGGAAAGAAAGAAAGCAAGGTCATATTAACATTTAGAGCTTTAATAATGAGAATATGCTTGTTCTCATTATATTTCCTGATAAACTGAATAAATGAATAAAACAAGACTGTATCTCCTAATCAGCTGTACTCAGCCGGAATAAAGTAGTTGAAACAAAAGTGGTTGCGTTTTTATTTCTGTCCAGGTCAGTAAAGGAAACAGGAAAATGACAGAATATGCAACTCGGTTAAACCATGAGCGTGGTCTGCAAATTATTAAAGTTACCCCCCCAGGATCCATATGTCATATCCTACATGTAGGAATCTACTGTTTATGCTTCCTTTAAAAAAAACGTTCAAACTAATTATTTTTAAGTGCATTTGAATGGTGGCAGAAACTCCAGGATGGGCAATGTGGCCTAGCATATTTACACAGAATGTTTTTTGCTTTTTAATTATAGCATACAATCTGTTCTGAGATGATTTCCATCTAGACACAGGTGTCAGATTAGATGACAAGTAGTGGCTGGTACTGATCTTCCCACCTGCCAGAAACTGATGAGCTTAACAATCACACTTACAGTTAAACTGTTTATTTATGGACATCTGTTATTCCTTTTCTTCTCATAATCTCTCTAATCTGCCTCCATTTTTGTCTGAGAGAGTTGATGCTGAGAGAGAGAGAGAGATCAGCAGCAGTAATATCAGACTGTGTTCCCTCACTGGAAAAATTGAGGCAGGGTGCAAGGAAGGTGGCCTTCAGGTGCGTATGTCATTTGTCTTCCTGATGGTGCTTCCCACAGAGCAGGACCCTCGATACACAGGTTTCAGGCTAAGTCAATGGAAAAGAACTCTCTATTCCAGGGCAGGGAGGGGAGGGGGATTTTCAGGGGAGAACCAGGAGGACAAGGGAGCATTTGGTAAATACATTAGGGAAGGGAGAGTTTAGCATGGAAGGGGGCTCAGGAGGGTCCCAGAGAAAGATCCAATATGGGATGTCAGGGAGGCATACAACAGTATTCAGGGAACAGGAGCGACACTGGTGGGGCTCACATGTTGAGTGGTGACGAAGGATGACAGAGAGGCAAGTCACGATGGGACCAGTGGTCTCAAGGTCCCAAACAGTGAAATTGTGGAGCTTGGGTGTGGTGACAGATGACTTGGCCCTGTGGTACCCAGAGTCAGGGTGAGGGAGGGAGGTGGCGTGCTCTCTGGGACGGCTGTGCGCAGCCAGTTTCAGCAGACCCTATCCCAGAACCAGTCCTGAATCCTGGTAGTTGTCCTCCTGTCCTCCTGGTGGGAGCAATCTGGGAGCACTCCATCCCTGAACCCAGGAGAGGCTCCCCAACAGTGGCCTCCATCCCAGGGCACGGACACAAAGGGTGTGAAGACACGCAGCTCAGCCTCTGCGGCACCACCAGCAGGCATACTCAGTCCACTACCAAGATACTTCACGCAGTGAAAACCTCTGCAGTCTGCGGCAAGAGTGAGAACTCAGTCCCGCTCCTCCCGAACACACCTGGGAGCTACAGAAATGGCACTTCTCATTCTGTCTGCATCAGGCTACCAGGGAGCGCCAGGAAAACACAACCTCCAGATGCAAACATTTTTATCTTCTCTTCCACAAGCCCACCTTCCTCCTTTAAAATTCTTAGTCCAGAGCAAGGGTTTTCTTCTTTAAAGGGAAGAGAAAAAATCAGGACACTCTGAATGCCCGGTCCATAGGCAGGGGGAGCAAACATAGGGAGAGCAGAGCACATCCCGCGGGCCTGGGCCCTGTCTCCAGGAATAGTGTCATCTCCCAGGGACAACAGCATTTTCAGGCTATCTGTAAGCAGCATTACTGCAGTACTTACCCCAGTCACCCTGACCAGAAAACAAAGGCCAGCCCGTGTCCACTCATCTCCAACAACAACTTACAAAATCGATTTAATGGAACCACATGAAATTGCCAGTAGTTCTACCCATTACCAAAAAATGGAAATTCCATATGGCTCAGGCTAATATGATCTAGGATAATAAGTCCTACTCTGTCCCTACATCGACAGTAAATAGTTACGAACGTGGCAACAGTAAAGACTGAACATCCAAATTCCCAGGCCTCAGCCACCAAGCCAGCAGCTTCCCAGGAAGGGACAGGGAAAAGATGCTCTTGTAGCACCCTTTCTGTTCACTTCCTACAGCAACATAAATTGAACTAGCCTCGAGTTGACAGTACTGCTGCTTTGCCTCATATGCCACAAATACAAATGTTTATAGGGTTTCTCCCCTGCACCAATCTAACCCCACGCATACAGCAGGACAAGCACTGCTTTCTCTGAGCCACTCCTCTGCTCCAAAACCTACAGTGGCTCCGTATTACCATCCTGCAGGATGCCAAACCCGAACTCCTCAACTTGATATGTAACGCCCTCCAGAATCCAGCGGCCCCCATCCATCCCACCCCTACTCCACCCTCACTCCTCCCACCCATCCCAGCCTCACCATCTTGTAAGACCTAAGACCCACAGCCTCCACCAAACCTTCCCTGACCTCACAAGCTCACAGTCAGCTCCCTCCTCTGGAGCTCTGTTCATTCACTCAAGCAACATTTAGCCTGAATGCTTGAGACCCAATACCAGCACTTGGCTGCAGAACACCGGGTCTCCCCTCCTGCTAACTGTTGCCAATCTCAGCTAATTGTTGCTTCATCTTCACAGGTGTAAATCTTCTCCCTCTCAACTTAAGCTCCCTAAAGGCAGAGACCATGGATTATGCAAATTCCCCTTCTCAGCCTTATTACATAGAGCAGGCACTCCAGATTTGGGAAACTAATTCCCAGCGCTAACATCAAACACGTGTACCCAGCCTCAGTCCTCCAGCTCCCCTTGTAAATAATGGAGTGTAACTGCTTTCAGCTCTGGAAGACATCACACGACAGACCTCCCAAACAGATTAAATAAACAAGGTGAAATAAAACATGATCCCAGACGTCCATTTGCCACAAGGAGATTTGCCGCAGCCGCATTTATAAAGAGCGACTATATGGGTGGGGGGAGCAGTACATTTCTTCAGAGTCTGTGAAAGCTTCCTTTTAGAGTAGTGCCAGGAACACCGAATACAGCGTCGGAAGACCTAACTGAAATCCTGGTTCCACCAGGCTCTTATTAGCTGTGTGACCTTGGGAAGGTAACATAATCCCTCTGAGCCTCAGTTTCTACATCCGCCAAATGGGATAGCTCACTCATGCTGAGGATGCCCAGCACGCTGCTTAGCAGAGTGGGCACTCAAACTGGGCTTATTTTCTTCCCTCTCCGAAAGAAAAGAGGCTTGTAACCTTGGATTTCCCCAAACCCATGTACGTACATCTCAAGGGCAAAGAGAATGCAATGCTAAATGTGACTCAGCGGGGTGACTGTGTCATTCATGTAGCAATTGAAATAGAAAACCAGTAGGGACAGGGAAATAAGAGAAACACTCCAGCAAATCTAAGCCTACAGCTCTTCTGGGGAGAGAAAAAAGCTCCCTACTCACTGATCCTAGGACTCTTGGTGTGAGCCAATAAACTTGGTAAGTCACAGGCCTCTTACTGTCGTTGCCTCTAATGGGTTTGGCTCCTGGCAATCGTGTCTTCTATCTGCTGCCACAATTCAGATGAATTAACGTAACCTGATTCCACAAGGGTCAGAGTGACACTTCATTCTACTGAAAAGGCCTTCAAAATGACTGGAAGTCACATCAACCCAGTTTCCTTTCTAATCATTTAGTATTACTTTGTTTAGGCTGCTAATCAGCGAATTTAGGATCAAGAAAAAAAGCAATAAAAAATATATTGCTGAAATTAATCTTTTACTTGTCTTTTTTAATCAGAACAAAGAGAGTGCACCTCTTCCTAGTCATTTTTTAATCCTAACCCATATGTCTAATAACAACACAAAGAAAAACTATGTCTGAGGTCAGCACAAACTTTGGAATTGTTACCTTGGCTCCTAAAAAGCTGTAATAACACTCTGGAAAAAGAAATGGGAGAATCACACCCAAATGCTATAGGACGTAGGTAATACATCATCACTCTTTAAGCATTTACAAATTATGAGTACTAAAGGAAATGGAAACTGGGGTTTTAAAACATCTGGAAATATGCAATACAACGATAATAACAAATGACTGGAAAATAAAAGTCAACGCATCTAATGGCATGCAAACCCCCTTCCTGGCAGGGAAGCTCCCGTTAAAATACTTCCCCTTTTATCAACTTTATTCCTCTTGGTGATTTCCCAGGTTGATCACTGTGGCCTCAGCAGGCGGTGCTGAGAGGCCATTCACGTCTCGTCTTCTGTGGGAGACGGAGGAGGGCTGGCTGGAATCATGTTTTTTTTCACTGAGTAATCATTCGTCCTGGGCGTTTTCCAAGGGGCTGTTTGGGAACAGATTCAATTTGTTCATGTGCAGATATGAGGCAGGAGAAACATTTGCGAACTTAGATTTGATTATGCAAACATCCCAAGGAGGGTTTTCTAAACGAATAAAAACTTGGAATGCAGCCTCTCGCTAAGCTTCAAAAATGCTACTGTTTCATAATAAGTCAGAAGCCTGACCAACATCCGTATTGATCAAAGCTGGAGAAATTAATAAAGGTAAGGTAATAAAATAAAACTGCCATACTATTGGCTGTCATTGTTGCTGACACTCCTATGTCCAATTAACGTCATCTCTACCTAATCTTCTTTATTACCAACAGGACACTAACCAAGACCTCAGAAACAGAGGAAGTAAAAAGACTTCCTCCTGCTCTCATCTCAGAAGGGCCCTGTTCTGGGTTGTCTTTTATCTGCGGACCAGTCATGCCAAGTTCCTGGAGTGCCCCCAGCATATTGGCACAAGCTCCCTGTGTGGTCTCTGAGTGAGGACTATTCGCCAGTCCTTGTTAGAGCCCACCTAACGGATGTCTGATACTTTTTTCCTAAGCTACTCAGTGATTTAAAGATGAAGTTTACGCGGCCAGCCCAGTGCATAGTGGTTAGGTCCACGCCCTCCACTTCGGCGGCCCAGGGTCCCTGGTTCATGGGCCATGGACATACACACTGCTTATCAAGCCATGCTATGGCAGTGTCCACATACAAAATAGAGGAAGACTGGCACAGGTGTTAGCTCAGGGACAATCTTCCTCAAGCAAAAAGAGGAAGACTGGCTACAGATGTTAGCTCAGGGCCAATCTTCCTCACAAAAAAATGAAAAAATAAAGATGAAGTTTACTGTCCCAGCTACTCTGGAGTTACGATGAGTTTTATGGACTGCCTCCATTGTTTACAAGAGTATTTTAAAGTGACCAAGCTTACACGTCTTTCCTTGCTTTTGATGCTCATCCTGATCCACTCAACCATTCCCGTCTCCCTCCCGTGATTTTCGCACTCACGCTGATCTAGTCCCGCCTATGCTACCCATCTCATCATCACATCACGGTTCCCATTTCCTCCTCTGCTATAGTTGTATTTTGTCACATGGAGCAAGAACCCTCAGGCTCCCTGTGAGCCGGAAAGCATCTTCCTCTCTCCCCAGACGTCCCAGGACACAGCACAACAGAAAGGGCCCACGCCCAAGGTAGGAACTTTTCCCCACTGTCACTGATGTGCCTCATCTGGGCATCCTGCAAAAGTGGCTAAACCGGCGTCTCCCGTTTCTGATGTACTGTGTTCTCCAGACAGGGCTTGTCAAATGTTACTGTGCACACACACCATCCGGGGACCATAGTAAAGTGCAGGTCCTAATTCAGTCACACAAGGTCTCGGGTGGGGGTGGGGCTGGAGATTCTGCATTTCTAACAAGGTCTCAGGTGATGCCAATGACGCTGGCCCAGGGACCACACTTGGAGAAGCAAAGATACAGAGGGAAGTTTCGGAGTATCCTTCTGGGCGTGCTGGTGTACTATAAGCAATTTCAAAGTGGCCCCTAAACCAATTCCTTAGGGTGGTCTTATAACAAACCGCATCTTGATTTTCATAATGTGAATAAGTAATCAAAACATGACATCACCAGTGCAAAAAGTCCAGTCATGATTTCCTCACCAAAGGATTTTCTCAAGTATGATAGATAGAAGTGGGGGAGGGAGTGATCTAGAATTTGACCACCCACAGTGGACCAGCAGCATCTTTTTATTAGAAATGGAGAATTTCACCCTCCAACCCAGACCCACCAAATCAGATTCTGTATTTTAGCAGGATCCCCGGGTGGTCTGATGCACATGAAAGGCTGTGAAGCACTGCTATAGAATACCTCTTGCTTCACCCAAGTGGTCAGTGAACCAGAACATCCAGACCACGGTGGGAGAGATCACCATGGGACACAGCCACTTGGTTAACCCTGCAAGTGTGACCCAGCTCAATCCAAACTGGGATCCAGGGTCGGCTCTGGCCCAGTGCTGGGATTATGTCTCTGGGATCTCTTTGCACCAGTTGGCAAATGGGCAGGAACCGGTGGGGGCCATGGGAAGGCAGCAGTGTTTTGTGCAAGACACTGGTGGACACCTGGGAGAAGATAACAAGCATAGGAGGTAATGACAAAAGAGTGGAAGGATGGCATCTGCGCCAGCCCTTCTGGTCCTTGGAGCACAGGGTTAAGGATGGATGCTGAAGGAGCTGGGTTTCAAAACCCTGTCCTGTGTGAGCAGGTGGGGCCGCTGGGACTCCAAAGTGGGCATTAATATCAACGGCCTCATTTGCTACCAGGCTGGTGAGGCCTCGGACGTCCCAGCAACCACAATAAGAGTTTCTCTCCCACTGCTCTTCCTCCGGATGAATCCTCCTCCCGCTTTCTGACTAGTTTGTCATGCGAAGACTTTATGCTCCTCTTTTTGCCGGCGGCTCTGTGTGCCACTGTTTGGGGAGCCTCTCCAGATGCCATTCTGTCCCTCCCGTTGTCCTCCTTTGCAACATCTGATGCCGGTTTGTTTTGACCAAAGCTTCTCCTGGGGATAGCTTATCTTTCAGTCTCATCCCTGGGTGTCATGTTTCCTCCCAACGCTCCCCGACTCACCCTCACCGGCGACCTCATCCCTGGGGTGTCACCATGGACTCAGTAAAATTCCAAGAGGGCACAGCTCCCAGGCGGGCTTTTGTTTCCTACGACCTGGATTTCTAATCCCAGTTGTCTGTTGTAGCTGGAAGATCACAATAACCTTGATCTGGGCTGTGGGGTGTCACCACGGACTGAGTAAAATTCCAAGAGGGCACAGCTCCCAGGCGGGCTTTTGTTTCCTACGACCTGGATTTCTAATCCCAGTTGTCTGTTGTAGCTGGAAGATCACAATAACCTTGATCTGGGCTGCGTTTTGCTTTTCTGGGTGCTGCTTAGGGAGGCGCTGTGGGTGTGTTCATTTGAAAGGGGAACACAAAGTACATTCCACCTTGGGAGCAGTCTCCAGCTGACTCGATGCCTGCAAGGCTTCACATTTTCCTCTTTCTTTCTGGTTATGGCACCCCGAGGCCTTCACTGGCCCATCAGTCTCCATCGGCCTGTGTCATCACAACATTTAAACACTGGGCTAGCCAGAGCCTCACCACCTTCCATCCCTATGGGTGAAGCTGCAAAAATCATTCTGAAAGCAAACTCTTCCATCTTTTTTTTCTAGAGGGACTGAGCACATCTATTTTATTTCTAATTCTTCCTGCTTTGGTTTGAACGGATCTTAGATCAATGTAAAGACACTTGGAATATTTGAACCATCTGTCAGAGCCTGGCCCTGATGACTCTCACCCCTCATTTATCAGATGCTCATCTGAGGGGCAGGCGGACACCTCCACCATCCGTTATTACACAGGACAGAGGAGGCAGGGAGCCTGTGGATTCTTTAGAAAGCAGTTTTCAAACAATTTTGACTTCTTGATAAGACAACCTCCATGAACAACATATAATTAAATAGAAAGCAAGTAAAACAATTCAAGAGGAAATGTTTCCAAAAAATATATAGCTTTCATTCACATTCAGGAGAGATGACACATTTGAAAACACAGGGCTATTTATGTACAATAATAATACGGGAATATTATGAATACCTTATGCCAATAAATAAGACAACTTAAATGAAAGGGATGAATTCCATGAAAGAAACATATTACCAAAGTTCACTCAAGAAAAAATAAATAATCTAAATAGCTCCACTGTGCCATTTATCTGAGGTTTAGGTACACCAAACTCGGGAAGAACTTTCCATAAATATTCAAGACATGATCATTTTACATGATTGATTAGATTTACTGGTAAAAATCCTCATAAATTGCTTATGCTGAAAGATGCATCCTTTGTAAACAAAAGTAATGCCATGGATCCAATGGAAGAAGGATGCAAAGAAGGATCCTATGGAGAAGTCGTGTGTTGGATGCAAAAGCTGTGTGGGTGAAAATCGTTGCACATTAGAAATGAAAGGGCCAGTAGCCTAACACACTCAATTTTTAGATAGAGCTGTAGGCCATAGAAGGTAAGCAATTAGCTCAAGGCCACACAGCTAGTTAGTAAGAACTGAAACAATCCCTGCACAGATCCTGAATCTTTTTGAACAATGGCTAGGACAGGTTTAGGGGTGTCACTTGTAACCATGGAATAAAGCAAAGCTCATGGGATCATCCACAGGAAACAGAGCAAGACTCAGACTCATCAATGGGCATCAATACCTAAGCAAAGCAGCCTAGTTTAGCTCTGCCCTAATTGTTAAGCCAGCCAGCATCCCAACTAGGCAAAATAAATTCACACAGTCTTCCTGCAGCTGGCAATAGCTTTTCCCTGACATGGCCCTAGACAGGATGATCTAAAAAACTCCCTGAAGTGTATTAAGATTCCAAACAAAGAAGAGAGATGTTGGGGTAAAGCAGATTAAGGTGCAAACTTTTCTTCCTTCAGGGAATTCAAACTGGGTTTGGTTTTCCTCTAATTTAAAAGTAGGGAAGTCATGGTGCCAAGACCCTGACTGCAACAGAGATCCAACAGGCACCACAGAGCTCCAGCCGTGGCCCCAGTACCCACCGTGAATGCCAGAGCCAAGAGGGGCCTCACCTACATCTCTGCTGGCAAAGTGCCTGGTGGTCCTCACTGCCATGGGAGCCTGCATGACTACCATGAGCATGGCTTCCCAGGATGGCCAAAAAGACTGTAACAAGATGACGGGCATAAGGTTGCCTGCAAATGGTAGAACTCAGTATGTCACATTGTGGTTAAATCAGATTGACAACAGTGGTACCAAGGCAAGCAGGCTCCTCCGCTGAGAAGCCAGCCTCGGTGGGCAGAAACTTACATGGTTCCGGAAACAGCCCAACTGCTGCATTTGGCCTTTTGAGAGCATCATACACAAATGTTTTAACAAAGGCTACTGCCTTGTTGAGGTAAACATTGGCAGCTTCTGGCTTCTCCAGCAGTTATGGTTAAGCTTCTTTGGGATCCCTCACGATGCTATCTCTTGGCATTTGCCAAAAATATATAACTTACAGAGATGGAGTCTACTAAATAAATGGGTTCTTGCTTAGCAAGATTCCAAATACACAGACCTAATGCCAGGCATGTGGTAGGCTGACAATAAATAGGTGTTGTATGAAAGAACCCAATAAATCCATAGTAGTGTTAATGAAAATAGCCCATCAGTTGAGTTCATAATCATCAGAATGTGCTGGGTGATCAAAGTAACCATATACTCATGGTTTTTCATCTGTTTCTGCCCCCAAATCTATCTAAAGCTACTTAGTCATCAACGTTCTACAGGGCCAGCACAGTCGCGGATGCTGTAAGTGGCCGCCCAGATGCCCTTTACCAGGCAATGGCCCCCATCCACCAGCTCTTTTGAATGTTGGCTGTTAAAGGTCCACCACTGCTCAATTGTCCCAGGAATGACTCTCGCTGCCTAGAGCCACTCCACTCAGGAGGTTACACACCCAACCCTACCTTCACAGGACAGCCCATAATCAACGACCGACTGATGGGGACAAGGAAGGGTACAAAAGACTTGCCCCTTACCCCAAGGTGGGACCAGCTCTGTGGAGCAATGCATGCTACAGAGCACCTGTGGGCTCAGGCTGAGGCCCGTCTCCAGCTGAGACCACATCCTTGCTTAGCTATGTCCCTGGCTCATCTTGCTGCTCTAACTCCCTTCTCCTGAGAGCTCTCCTCAATAATCACATGCCCAAGAATCCCCACCTTGAGTTCTGCTTCCAGGAACTAGACCCACACCATCGCCCAAAACTATGAAAGGCCTTTAAATTTTAAAATAGGAATGAGTGCTGTTTTGTGGCATTTTTTAAAAATTCCTAAGTAGAAGGCATTCCTTCTCTCATGTTGCATTAAAAACAACAGGCAGTTAATTACCCAGAGGTGCCTGGAGTGTCTTCAAACTATTTCTCTCACATCCTTCCTCCCTTTGTCCAGGTGCGCAATGGATCTAACATCACTTCTCCAAGATGCCTTCTCTGAAGACTCTCAAACCACTCCATACCCATCACTTGGCAGTCCTGCTTCTTTCTTCAGAGCACTTACCACTCTTGGTGTTACAATATTCACTTGATGCTTTAACCTCTGTCTCCCCAGCCCTCTAGCTCTGCAATGTCTAATGTGATGGCCACTAGCTCTATGCGCTTATTTTCAATTTAAGTTTAAGTTAATTAAATTACTGTGCCTACCACAGTGGCATAGAGTAGACACTCGATGAATATATGTGAGTGAACGAAAGAATAGTTCACAGCGATCATCAGATTCCCCTAGATCTAATTTTGGAACTTTGACACTGAAAACTGATATTCTCAAGGGTAAGAAAAGAACGGTAAGAACATGTAAGAAAAAGTTCCTTAAAAAGCTATGAAAGGATATGACTATTACTGGTTGAATTTTTAGCGGATGGTAGTTAATTGTAGGTTAAAAAAACACAATGCCAGCCTCCAGATGGAGACAGCTAGCTAGCCAGAAACTGCTGAGAATTTTTGACAGTTTCAAGGCAGCATGGAAAATAGAAAACTTCCCTTTTTTTCCCCTGAGATGGGTAGATATTTAAAACCCCACTCCCTCCTCCCAGTAGAATAAAAATCCATTATGTATGTTTTTTCCTTTGTTAACATCCTTACTTAAGACTACTTAAAAGCCCACACATTGTGTTTATGGCCATGCAAACACGCTAGGGGCAAGACTGTCTAGAACAAGCTAGAGATCCAGTCTGTCTCCTCACCCAACACTTACACTCCTCTTTATAAGGAAACAGCTTAACAAAGACCCCTACTTTGTACTCTTGATGAAGAAAGCACAACTAAACACAAAGAGAATCAGGCAACCACTGCTGTCTTTGCTTTGTAATATAGACAAAGCAACTGGAAAAAAATAAATAACTAACAAATGTTCCTGAGAACATGGAAACCACAGGGATCTTGCAACTGGTTCTGGGATTTTTCATTTATTCCCTATTTCTCCTTAATGTGAGTGTGGACTCCTGTTTTTCTTTCATACTACATCTTTGGAAAATACCATTTTCAAAACCCGTAAAGCATCTTCAGTTATGCCATTCTTGCAGAAAATGACCAATTCCTTGGAATTCTAAGTGAATAGTAATAGCATTAAAAAGAACATAACAAAAGGTTCTAATAGCCAGCACACAGCATCCCCATGACCTCGTGCTCAGGAGCGTCCTCAAAGATGACTAGGGAGGCCTGCCATCCATGGGCATCAGGCGGCTCTAAGTTCCAAGAACAAGGAAGAGCTTCGATCTAGTGCACTTGGCTTCTTTCTGTTTCTTTTCTCTTCTCAAATTAATATGTCCAAAGATTCTGGTTTTCTTAACTCGAACAGAAGGTGAGACCCTAACCAGGGATGTAGTATCCTTTTATTTTGTTTTATATTAACCAGTCTGACTTGCCAGGCCTGTCTTTGGCATCGCTGTAGAGCCGGCATCTCTAACATCATCTTTTATTATCCGCACTCAACATATAAACGTGCTCTTACTAACAAGTGTCAGTCATCTAAGGGAAGACTATGAGGTTGAAGCTGGTCATGTCTAGGACCAGTCAGAGACATCTACAAGCAAGTTTTAAATTCATGGAAGATTATGTCTCAAAGAGAAAACACACAATGAACCCAAGCTGTTTGTTTTCACAGGATCTGTAACTCTGCGCATGGACTGTGGGGGTGGCATCCTCTGATTCCTACCTACCACATACCCAACTCCTTTGTACACATTTTCTCTCTCTATCGCCCTCCTTTCCTCCTGAAATTTATTTCACTTCTACAGTGTATCTATTTGTTTATTCTGAGCTACCTGGAAAAGAAATTAGAGCACATGGAACCTCATGAAATAGCTTTACATGTTTTTACTTCAAAATATAATTAGAAAGTGGCGAGCAATAAGGCCAAAATTTTTAATTATGTATGCCATATTTATATTAAATATATAAATACATATGTATAAAAGCTTTCTATATAACAGCAATAACCAGTTAGGAAATATAATTTTAAAAGTAATAACATCATAATGTCAACATATACAGAATTCCTAAGAATAACTTTAGCAAGAAATGTATAGGATCGACATAAGGAAAACTACAAAAGTGAGAGAAGAAATAGAAGATCCATTTAAATGACTGTCCCTTCCAGAATGTGAAGTCCTAATAAGCTAAACACATCAGTTCTTCACCATTGTAATTTGTAGGTTTGAGGCAATTTAAGCACTAATGCAATTTTTGAGAGAGGACAGGAGGGAGACGAGTAATGAAGACAATAAAATATATCACAGAGCCACAATTACAATGTCTTGGTACTTACACAAGAATAGCTGAATTTAAGGAAAAATAAAACTATAGCCCACAAATATATCCTACTTCACATAAGAATTTAATGCATAATAAAAGATCATTACGAACTAATGGGGAAGGTAAGAATAATTTTTGTTCAGTATTGAAACAATTGGTTAATAACGTGGAAATAAAATGAATTTGGATTTTTATTTCACAAGGATATACTAAAATAAATTCCAGGTGAATTAAAAGCTATAGAAAAATATAGAGAAATTGTACTTTAATATTAATCAAACCACTGAAGAGGGACGGACTTTGGAAATTAGAAGCATTCAAGAAGATCATAGGTAAAAGATCCTGAGTTCTTACAGATCAGTACAGAATGGGGAAATGGAGGAAGGGCTGACTTAAGCGTTGGCACCCCAAGGGGACAGTGCTGATGCTCCGTGTCACGTAGGGATGTGCCTCAACCAATAAATGCCCAAAAGCTCAGTGGCTACCAGAATGAAAGTTTCCTGCTCATATGAATTCCAAGGTGGAGTCAGCCGCCTTCCTCCATCTCAGATCCTCCCTGTTTGACGCAGTAGCTAGAGAGAGAAGCGATGGCAGCGCTCTGGCTCTTACCTGCCTTGTATAAGGAGTCACACATCCTACTTCTACCCACAGTCCAGGGGCCCCAGTCAACCCAAAAGGGTCTTGTGTCTTGGACTGGACTCTCCCAAAAGCAGAGTTTGGGGTAAGGATTTGAGTTTAGTTGGGAGGTGATCCTGGGAAGCACTGGAGGAGAGTGAAAAAATGAGACACAACAGCGGCATGAATAAGCAGGTTACTACTGTGGGCAACCTGGGCTCAGCTCTGCTGGGGACCTCTGGGAAGAATAGGTGGAACATGCCTGAGGATTGTCTCACCAGAGAGGCAAGGAAACTGTGATATTTATCCACCCATTCCCCTCCATTAAGAAGGTTGAGAGCTGCTCCTAGGGACATTAACTCCTCAGCACTTCTGGCTTTCTCCAAGAATGGGCCAACCATGCCTCTGCAGCCAAAGAGTGCCCTCAAACAGTGTTACAGTGGATTGTGGAGGAAACATCAGAACAGGGACTATCGACAGGGACCGACAGCATCTGCTACAGAAGCGGAGCATGTGGACATCTGGGGAGCACCAGCTGTCTCTGCCACGGATATAGAGACCCAAGTTCTAGAGGATTCTGGTTGCAGCCAATCTGAAACCAACACAGCATCTGAACTAAATTGAACAAGCAGTTTCATCCAACTCATTCCTGGAAGAGGTAGTCCTCAAACCAGGTTGTTGCTGGGAGATCTGCTCCACCAACCAGCCTGAGGCCAGAAGATGCTTCTTAAAGGGTGCCCTTCTAGCTCATGGGTATGGAGATGGCTGTTAGGAAAAACGCTCTGCTAGTTAGAGGGGGTTCCAAGATGAAAACACACAGTCCCTGTCCTCAAGTAGCATGTGGTCTCTGGGGGTGACAGGTAACCACTTGCCTACAGACCATTTATTACAAATTCCAAAAAGTCACAGTGGGGGAAGCTACACATCTCCATGGACGACCTTGGAGGCTCTGCCATGAAGATGATGCCTGAATCAAGGCCAAGAGACAAGTAGAAGTTTGTCATGAGTGGAAATAAGCAGAGTGAAAGCCACTTCTGGCAGCTTGCTCATGTTGCTCCCATCAGTTGGTGTATTGGGTAAATAATTCATACAAAGAGGAAACACCAAATTACATTTTAAATTATTTAATGCCAAAAACGTTAATTAACACAAGATTTCACTCTAGCAACCACAGGGATTTGTTTTTAGTTTGTGACATTTTTATTCGCTTGTCTATTTGGGTGGCCTCATGTTCTCTGCCCTCCACTTCCCCAAAGGACAGAGTTTCCATATTCCTTGTTATATAATTACCTAGAGATCATTTAACCTACACCACATGTGATCTCTCCTCGGAGAATTTTGAGTATCTCTGTGCAAAAAAACAGAGTGGAAAGTTGATTGGTGATGTTCTTAAAAACTGAAGGCAGATAACTATCTCATTTTATGGTATGACAGCTTCTATCTCAGAACCATGCACAATTTTCTCAGTTTTTTTTCACTTTCTTCAAACATGCAGAAGACAAAAGAGTATGTACTCAATTAGGCAAAATGTTGCCAGAACCCTCTCCAATGGGTCAGAAGCAGCAGGCACAATAGAAAGGCTAACAAAGCAACTCCTATCACCCAAATGAGCACTAATTAAATGTCCTGGAGAGGAAAAACAGACCCCACAAGACACAGCAGTTCTTCGGAAATCGGTTCAGGAAAGTTCAAGTCAGTTAGGAAAGAAGGGATGATGAATACGGCTGAGCACAGCTCTAGCCTTGAGCTCTTCTGTTCTTTTCATGGACACGTGTGGTCCTCACCCTGGTCAGTGGCACCATCAACTGCTCAGTCATCCCTGACTCCTCTTCCCTTCCCTCACCTCTCACATCCAGTCAATCTCCAATTCCTATGGATTCCACCTCCTAAATGTCTTTCAATATGACACCTTCTCTCCATTCCCTTAACTGCTTACTGCCTTGGTGCCCACTGTCATCACATCTGACCTGAAGCATCTGCTTCTAGCCTTCCTCCCTACCCTTCACCTACCCACACACCTGTTCAAAGTGAAGTCTCTAAACCATTCAGTTGACCATCTCTCTCCACTTCAGTAAACACTCCAGTGGTTTTCCACCTGTTTCTCCAATTCTGGGGGATCCTTGGACATATTTGAGGGGCTTCATGAGTTCTCTAACATTATTTTTTGTTTAACTTTGCACTTTCATTTTCATGATTATCTTTTTTAAGATTATCAGTAGAAAAACAATGGAAACATATTCTGGATCATCTGAACAACCATGTTATGACCATGTGCTGACACATCATTTCACTATATGAATTCTTGCATTTATGATGTAGTAGGCAACAAGAAATGTTATTTTAACTGTCACGGGCTAATGAGACTTAATATAGAGAGAGGAAACTGATGAGAGAATTGAGCCATCACACAATCCACGTGGCATGGCACATAGCATACCAAATTCATCAGAACAAATTCATAGAACCAGAAACGGTGGTTTAGTTTTAGCAAAAATAACTTCATCCATCACATTAAATTCATGAAATTAATCTGAATTTACTCGATTTGTAGATGTGTTGATATTTTATTTATATAATTCGTTTTGGTTTTATGGTCACATGAAAGCTCTAAATAGAGAGTTTAGACCTATTTAATGTTGCTATATATTTGAATTGCATTATAATAAAAATAACTTCAGCTATCACTAGGATCTACAAGATTTCTTTTCCTTTAAAGAAATTCACATAATACTCCATTTGAGAACCTCTGGCCTTAAAGAATGAGGCATCAGCTCTATAACAAGGCATATGTGGGAAAGACAGTGATGTTCTCTGGACTTTCTATCCACACCGCCCAACATTTCCCAGCCCCCTCACAATGAGTCCTGGCCAATGGGCTGTGGCATAAGCAGCAACTCATCAGTTCCAGACTGAAGCATGGAAGAGGCGGAGAGCATGATCTCCCATGATCTCCTCCTGCACTGGTGACTACATAGGCCACGTTTTCCAAATGGTGTGGCTGTAAGATGGGGAAAGCTCTGTCAACTTGGCCCTCCACTGACATGTGAGGGACACAGAGTATGAGTGAAAAGTAACCTTTGTTGGGTTAAGCTACTAAGATGATGAAGTTAATTTGTTACTACAGCAGAACGGGCCCTATCCTGACTAATACACGTTCAAGAACCAAGCTCTGTCTCCCTGATCAACTTCCCATCACAATCCATCCTCCAAATGACTCTTAGTACAGTGACCTGAATAAAGGCACCCTACCTCTACACAAGCTGTTCCTTAATCCTAGAATGCCATTCCCCATATTGTTCTGCCCTCCTCCCCTACCCCACCACTGTGACTCATCCTCCAAAACCCAGTTCAGACATAATTATTGCCAGGAAGTTTTCCTCCATTTCTCAACCCTCTTACTACCATCTCCATTACCCATGAACTCTACAGAATGCTTATCTCACCACGTAATAATCACATGTTTACATGCCTGCCTCTACCCCGCCCCCAACAACACTGTGGTAGGGTCAGTGGCTTATTCATCTTTCCATCCTCAAGGCCAGCATGCAGGAGAAGTAGGCAGAATTTGGCCATTTGGGAAGGAAGAGCTTCCTCTAGGGGTCTGGTCCTAAGCCACAGGAAGGAAGCTGCATTCTGTCCATCACCTTCTTTAGGAAGCAGCAAGTCCCAGCTCTCTCTGCCCCAGCTCCAGGTCAGACCTGCTTAGGAGGTCCAAACCCTCCCCGTCATCTCAAACACAGTGTTCTTCAGCCCCCACAAAGGACTCAGACTTTACCTTGGGAGGAGTGGCCCAGGGCCTTATACTCACAGTGTGGTCCCCAAACGAGCAACACCTACAGAACTTCAGAGCTAGCGAGCAGAGCAGAACGTCAGGCTCCACCCAAGACCTCCTGAATCAGAAACTGCATTTTAACAAGATCCCCCAGATGATTCATATGCCCAATAATATTTGAGAAGCACTGGCCCAAGACACCCAAACAGAATTCTAGCCTAAAAGGTAACTTTAATAACAATATATTCTATTTGTAATAATATCAGCTGAGTGCTTTACATCACTTAATCCTCAGAACAATTCGTTCATGTTCATTTTACCAATGAGGAAACTGAGGCTCAGAGTGGTTGGGTACCTTTCCCAGGATCACACAGCTTTGAAGTGTCAGAGCCAGGATTTAAAGGCAGTTCTGATGGATCAAGAGCTCTAACCCCCATAACGACACACTACACAGCACCCTGCCATTTGCAAAGCTCTGTGAACACTTTGCCTTCAAGACCAGCCCAAGCCGCTCAGGAGACTCCCCTGTCCCTTCATGCAGCTGCTGAACTAGTGCTCCTCTCTGTTCCATCACTTACTACGCACACCACAGTGCCTCCACATACACCACTGTCCCCAAGAGACAGCCAGTTCTCCCTGGGTAAGGATTTTATAGGCTTGCTCAATAACTATTTGATGAGTCAATGAAAATATGTGCCCTTTGATCATCAAACAACCCTCTGAAGTCGGCTGGGCAATTATTAAGAAAAGAAAGATGAAGACACTGAGGTTCCCAGAGAAGTTCAGTGACTTGCCCCAGGTCACCGGGAAGCCCCGGACCTCTGGGGTTGGAACTCAACTCCCCAGTTCCCAGTACAGATGTCTTCTTCCCACTCTTCCACTCTCCCTGTATTTCCCTCTTCTGACATCATTACCAGACATTTAACAAAAACATCCTTTTCAAACAACTCTCCCACATTTGCATCTTCAAAAGGGGTTCTGCTTTACCAAGAGATGGGCCAAATTTAGACACTAACAGGAGGTCACCAAAGGAAAAAGTGCGGAAACTCTGGATAATAGATACAACAGGCCCCTGGGACTCAAGGAAAGGAAACCTCCACAGGCAAGAGCCTCTGCCTAAAGCAGCCCATCTGAGCCCCTACACAATGACGCCACAAGGCAGAGGCCCCTTGGAAGGGCAGGCTGGTGGAGACCTGCCCACCCTCCCTGACCACCACCGCCTGCAGTCTGGGGTACTGTGGCTCCACTGGCCAAAATAGCCTTTCCCTTCCCTTTAGTGGCTGTAGAAAGAAGCCAAGACATTTAACCAGCTCGTCCAGAGAAAAGTAAAACATCTGCCTAAAATATTCAAATATTTAGGAAAACATAGGAGGCAAATTTCCCTTGAACCGGGAAAAAGAGGTATGAGAGGAGCCAAGAAATAAGATCCTGGGACAACTAAGGAACTCTCCATTTTGTTTTGCTTCTCTGAGCACCAGGCACAAGCACCATGCCACCCCTTCTGTTGGGCATTGCCAAAGGCACCCAGATGAGGAGACTAATGGGCACTGAATCCCATGCCTGGGCACAGGACTCCATCCTCCCAGAAGGAGGCATCTTGTGCAAATTCATACAAAGGCACCCTACAGGCTAGCACAGGCTACCCATTACTATGATACAGTCTTACTCAGATATCACGGGAGGAAAAATACATTGAGAGTGAGAGGGTCCATGTTTTTGGTTGGGTTCCCAAGAATCAGATCCCGAATAAGAATTCCTATGAAAGTGTTTTATTAGGAAGTATTCCTAGGAAAAGCTGGTAGGGGGGCAAAGAAGAGAGACAAGAAAGAGAAGCAAGCCCAGAAAGACTCACAGAGGTCAACCTGACACAACTCCACAGTGGATCTCTGAGTGTCTCAATCAAGGGCAAGGGAACTGGACTATTTATCCTCCAGCACCTACAGTGATTGGTTAGGGGCTGCCGCTGGGGGAGATGTCAATTTCCAGGCACTCCTTGCTCTTGGTTCCTATAGACCAAGCAGATTCCAGAAGCCCTTGTGTCATCCTCCAACAAAGAGAAGGGGCTGGCAGTTGGGAATGAAAGAGCTCAGGGCACCAATGTGCACAAAAATGGCAAAGGACTCGGAGAGGATAGAGCGTAGACCTGAAGCACCTGGGACGGTCCAGAGACCAGTATTTCTTTCTCCTAGTCTTGCCCAAAGCCTGGCCATGATAACAGGAAGACTCCAACTCCAGTATTCTGAGCCTCACGGGGTTCTCATGCAGGGCCTCTTTCCCTCCTCACTTCGTTTAGCTCATCATCAAGCAACATGGCTCAGAGACCTCTCAGACCTAAATGGAATGAGTTACAAAGCATCTTTCAGAAATTGTTTTCTGCCTCTGTTCCTTTTCCAGTGAAGCACCTTATGGCACCACCCAAAGCAATCCAAATACTAAACTGAAATTCTTTTCTGAAGTTGGACTGCCCAGAAAACCCAATATCCCTTTCCTTTTCCTCCTCCTGGGGCCCCCGCTTCTTGCTACCTTGCCCCTTAAGGATGAGCACAATGCCTGGCTACTGCTCTAGATGCCTCCCTCATGGTGATTGTTGGCTCAACACTAGCCCAACAGATCTCTTCTATAAGCATGGACATGGACTAACTTCACAGCTCCTAACACAACCACCAAAGCACAGGACCACCTCATGCCAAGATGCTTCATGAAAAGCAACCCCAAAGGTAGGGCCCAGCTTCAATTTGATAGCTGTCATCTTGGACAATACACCAAGGAAAGGAAGGGATATAGGAATCAACAGGGAGAGGGTGAGTTGGAGTGATGACTAACTGTTGGGGATGAATAACAACTGAGTTCCCTCCACAACTTCTCCTCACCCCCGACTCCCAGCAGGCGGATACTCTGAAAAGGTGTCCCCAGACGCCTCTGCCCAGCACTGGTGCAGTCTTCTCTCTACCTCACAACACCTCGCCCCCAGAGCCAGATGTGCAAGGCAGTGTAAATGCGGTCCTATATTTGAAATTAATTGATGGGATATTTCAGAAACTCATGGTTTGTTTCCGTTAATTCTCAAATCCTTTGCCTCTAGCCTTTTTCCTAAGGGTCTTTAGTGCTTCTGTGTGTTTCTTTATCTAGTTCTAGGGAGAGTTTCCCTTCCTTTAGCTAGGTCAGAGAGTCTGGAGGCCTGGGTTCAAATCCCAACTCCACCGCTTTCAAGCCACGCGACCTTGAGCAAGTCAAGACTTCTGGGCACCTCCGTTTTCTCATCTGAGAAATGGGGATAATTCCACCTTCCTGACAGGTTTTGAAGAGGAGGAGGTCAACTCTGGTAAAGCACCTGGCACGTTGAGATGCTCAATAAATGTCAGCTCCCTCCCTGGCGCCTTCCCTCTTCTGCACCTTGCAAAATGCCCAAGCGTTTCCCAGGAAGGTCCCTCTGGCTGGAGAGGGAGAGGAAACCAGCTCCGGATAGCGTTATCTCCAGTAAGCGAGTTTCAGCGGTGTGGACACACGGACACACACACACACACACACACACACACACACACACGGCACGCTTCGGGGACCCCCGCGGGACTGGCACTGCTGCTCCCTCCTGCAAGGAGCGGGGTCTCCAGGCAGGGCGACAGAAGAGCTCCCACGCCAGCCAGGCGGCGTCGCCGACCGGTCCGCGGGAGCGCACGGCACTTACCCGGGGCAGGCCGAGCAGGGCAGCCGGGGCCGGGCCGGGCCGGGGGCGGTGGCGGGCGCGGGGTGGGCGCGGCGGCAGGCATGGCGCGGCGGCGGGCTCGGGGCGAGCGAGGCGCGGCGGTGCAGAGCGGGGCCGCGGCTCGACGGCCGAGAGGCACGGACAGGCGGGGCGCAACGCGAGCGGCGACGAGCCCGCGCCCGCCTTCTCTCCTCTTTCCCCGCCGCTGCCCTCCCCGCGCCGCGCCGCGCCCGGCGACAGCCACCGGGAACGTCTCCGGGGGCGCTGGGCTTAGCAACCGCGCGCCCGCCGCACCTCCCTCCCCGCGCCCGCCCCGCCCCGCCGTGCGCGCCGCGCGGGACCCTGGAGGCTGGGCGGGGCTGGGCTTCGAACTTGCGCCCGCACCCTCTACTTAGCCAGTGAGCGCCCGAAGGTGGCCCCTGGGGACCCCTCAGCAGCCCCGCCTCTCTCCGCGCCGCTAGCTCCAGCCTTTCTGCGCTCCCTCCCCGCCCCGCGCCCCTGTGGAGCCGGGCTGCTCGGCTTTGAAAGTGAGCCTCACCCCCGTTCTCTGTTGGTGGCCGACCAAAGGCGTCCCAGGAACCCCCAGCAGCTGCCCGTGCCGGCAGTTCAGGACATCCCGCACCACTCCCATCCTCTTGCCCGCTTCCCACTACTCTCATACAAGGACTTTAGGGCCCACAGCCGCCCTACATCCTTGTTGCCCCCCAGATTCAAAGACCTGCTCACACCCTGGTCCACACTTGTGGCCTCAAAGATACAGGCTGCAAGACATCCCTCCAGCCTCGTGTCTTCCTGGTACTCTGTAAAAGCTGACCAACGCCCCTTGCATTGTTATACCCCTTCGGAGCACAACACACAGATCACCCAGGTGTGCAGTCACAGTCCCCAGCCCTGGGGGCCCATATCCTCAAGTACTTGTTCCCAGGACCCTCCTGGGAGAATGAGGAATGCTAGGAAAAACCATGCCCACCTCTCCACATGGCCACTGATAGGATTACAGCAGTGGTCTTGATTTTGCCTTGATCCATCAGGTCATGTAGTATCCAGGGTTGGTGTTCTGTGAAATTGTTCATGTTCAACAGAACACCAGGGCTGAGCTGATAGTACCAAGCCAGCTCCCAGATGTCAGGGCCTGTCTTTCTCTTTCTCACACATAACAAGTCTAGAAGAAGGCAGTTCCCTGTTGCTTGGGCTTCTCAGGGATGACCTTAGGACCCAGTCTCTTTCCAGGCTTCCACTTGGCCACCTTCAACATATTGCCTTCTCTTCTCGGACTTGTTGTCTCAGGGTCACAAAATGGCTGCTGCAGCCTCATGAAACCACTGTGTGAAAAAGAGCTTCTGCTTCTAGCTGGTTTGATGACCAGACCATCCAAAGTGATCATCAGGGACCATTTTCAGCAATCCAGTTCACCCACAGTGAACAAAATGAAAAATGACCTGCCTCCAAGTCGCTCACCTTCTAGAGGGGTGGGGACACAGATAATGAAATAATCAAGTATGGTGATGAATGGTAAGGAGGAAAATGAGGCCAGGAAAGGGGAATGAGGAATGTTGTCATTTTAAGGTGGAGAGTCAGGAAAGACCTCATTGACAAGGTGACATTTGAGCAAAAGCCTGAAGGAAGAGATTATTTGGAAATTTCTCTTGGAGGTAAGTGCCCCTCAGCTACTTAAATACTTTCTTTTTAAAAGCCTTAACAATCACTCTTCTGGCCCTATCATTTATATTTTAAGAGTAAATAAAACTTAAGTAAATTGAGCTCTAGTAAAAGGTTTAACCTTCGCTGAGGAGAAATCATATGACTTATATTTTCTTTCTTGCAAAAGCAGCAGTCCAGTGGTGTTTAATTACTGCTGGATAATCATCATTTATATGTTAATTAGATGTACACATTAAACAAGTATAATGAACACCTTAACTCAAGTTATCAGATTCCCCCACAACAGTGAGGGATAAACCTACACATCCTGTTGAACGCTGTGGACGAAATTGCTAGTTGCCTACTCCATACCTCTTCTCTCTTTCTGACCTGGTAACAGATACCAATTTTTAGCTGAGCACACTGCAACTTGGAATAAAGAATATGTTTCCTAGCCTACCTTACAGCCAGGAATGGCCATATGAAAAGTTTCTGGCCAATGAAATAGAATTGGTGTTGTGTGGGAGTTTCAGACCGGCTCTTTAAAGATGCTGATGTGGTTAATAGGTACATTCCTTTGTGCCTCTCAACCCCCTCCTTTCTTCTTGAATTTCAGATTTGTGGCAGGTTGGATTATTGCTTTCAACTCTTCGCTCCATCCCTTAATAGAATTAGACAATCCACTCTTTATGGAGTGTACTTCCCTGACCTTGATTTTAGACTTGGCCATTTTACTTTGGCCAATGGGATGGATGTTATTGGAGATAATGTGAACAGAGACTTGGAATGTAGTCCTGTGGTTTGCTTTGCCCCTCTGCCAACAGCCCAGGTAGCTGCTGGTCCAAGGAAAATGTGGAGAAACATGCAGCAGACCTAAACTTCAAACGACAGCTAGAATTCAGCCACCTGCAGCCTGAAGCAGAGCTACCCCAGCAGACCTGCAGACATACAAGTGAGATAAATAAATGCCCATTTTTGTAAGCTACTGAGTTTGGGCTTGGTTTGTTTCTCAGCATTATTGTAGCAAAAGCTAGCTAACATGGAGATTGATGATGGCTGGAGCTCCAACAGCCATCTTGGGTGAAGCCAAGCCCTCAGGATTGCAGAGCAGAAAAATAGAAGAAGCCTGAGTCCCTTATGACAACATGGAGCTACCACACCACACTTTCCTTTAAGAGGGAGTAAATCCTCATATGTTTAACCTACTATAGTCAGAGCCTCTTGTTAGCTTCTAAATGATGATTTGTATCAATTCACTCAGAAAAGAAAACACTTTGTTTTCATATTAAGAAAAACATTAAATACAGACATTTGCAATAATTTAAACATAAATTAGAAGAAAGGGAACCTCATGCTTATAGTGAGCCACTTAACTAGCAACTCTTTTAGCATAGCTGAAGCAAAGGGAGTAATAGCCCTGGTGGTCTAGGCTAGGTGTCAGAGCCATTTGGGTTGCAAGTGAGCAAAATTCACTCAGGCAGCTCAGGTTAATTGACGAGGAGCACAAGATCTCTTAAGGCCATCTGAAGAAATATCACAGACATCCAAAAGGAGATTGGCCACCACATCATGACCTTACTCTCAAAGGTCCTCCACAATTGCTACATCTCAGAATCCAGTTTCTCCAAAGACAGAATATACGTGGCCCAGTTATTTATTCTGACCAGGCCGCTTAAACTGCTGGCCAATCACTGGATTGGCTTCTTTCGGGGAGGTGTCCAGCCCTGGTCCCAACAGTCATGACTCCATGGGAAAGAGGCTAGAAGAAGTAGGATGGAAGTGGAAGCTAGAGGATGGGGTGATTGCCTCTCTGAGGCTTTTCAGAGGATGTTTTAAGCCAGGAGGGGGAAATACATGTGGCAGGGAAATTGACTGACATATTCAGGACACCAGGTAGGCTTTGTTGAGGACGGAGGTAGAAACATTTCCAGGAGATCAAGCCTGGGTGGGACACCATTGTGTTTTCAGGAGAAGCTTGCAGGGAGACCTAGATAAGCGGGTGATGGAGCTTGCAAGAGAACTTTCCCTACTTCACAGCATTACCCCAGATGACTCCAGGTTGAGATCTCGAGAAAGGAGAAAAGTTCAGAGTCTTACATAGATCACTATTCCAACAAATCTGCAGTGTTTTCCTCAGTGACACTTTACATTTCTTCCCGTCACATTGATAGAACATTTCTAGGTGCCTCCTCGCCCCCAGCTGTCACCATCTCCCTTCTTAACCTCCCCAGGTAAACTTCTCGAGAGATCCCTTCGCATTTCCCATCTACACTCCCTCTCTTCTGCTGAGCTGCTCAGATCTGCAGCAGTCTGACTTGCTTTTTCTCTTGCCGCGTTGCTGCTTTCACTGCACTCCTAACGACCTCTGATCTGCCAGACTCAGTGAGCACAATTCAGTCCTTGTTTTATTTCGTTTCACTGGAAACTCTCCCCTCTCCTGACTTCTAAAGCACTGGTTGCTTTCGGTTCTACCGCACCTTAAAGCAAACATTTTTACTGCGTTGTGGGTCTCTCTTCCTCCAATGATTCCTTAAATTGCTATTTCTCAGAGCTTTATTCTTATCTTTGGTAGATTCTCCCTGCGTTATCTTATCCAATCCTTCGTTTTGACTTGAGAACAATTTCATCTCATCTCTCTCAAGATCCAACTCAGTTGCCTACCAGACAACTCCTCACAGATCACTCAGGCACCTCTTATGACATATCCAAAACAAAACTCATCATCTTTCCCCCAAAATCTGTCTCTCCTACTGGATTCTTGGTCTTATTTGATTCAGTTGTCCAAGCCATAAACTCAGGGATTAATATGAATCCTGCGTCCAGTCACCAAATCCTCTGCTCTCTCCTCTTCCTCCTCTCTGCCTCCCTGCCATTGCCTTATTCAAACTCTCGTTACATCCCACATCCCAGCTAGAACATCCCAAGCATCTCCTCCATTACGCTGCTGCATCCTTTTCATCCTTACTCCCAGATCATCAGCCTTACTAGAGTCAAAGAAATCTTTCTCAATATTGATCGAGTGGTTACGTAATTTCTCCATTTAAAATCTGCCAATGGCTCTATGTCTCCTGAGAGTTAAAATCTAAACCCCTTAGAATGCCCTTCAAGACCCTTCAACCTCTAGTCCTGTCTACCTGTCCATCCTCATCTCCTGCCATTCCCCCATGGATACTCTGGGCTCCAGCTAGTGCAAATTCCTTGCTTTGTCTTGGCCACCATCTCTTTCCTTGCACTGCTTTCATCTTTCATCTGCCCCTGTGCAGCCCTCACTCAAGCATCACCTCCTCACAGTAAGCAACTGGCAAGCCTTGATTCAAGCCCTAACTACTCTGCCCTCCCTACCAGCAGAAAGATAGGAAAGTAGGATGTTGGAAATGATTGCATTATGGCTGATCTGATCCCTCCCCAATGCTGACAACTGACCCAGTCAGTGGCAACTTTCATTCAGCTGGTGACTCTTATCTACCTTAAAGTCACCCCAAATGCCTCAGTCTGGTTGGAAAGACTCATCATGTTTCATCCAAGTCCACACTAGTGGAAGGTTTCAAAAAGGAAAAAGAAGTCAAAACTGCTGCCTAAGATAGACTACGGGATTACCCATGGATGTCACTGACGCGTATAATCTTTCTTCTTACTCTAGTCAGAGAACTGTGTGTCAGCTGTGTGTAGACATGATTTAAGGAATATATCTAAAATGCATTACCACTTTTCCTGGATACAAGCTCCTGCTTTTAAGCGAATCAGTTTGTTTCCAATGTCTGCTAAAGTTGCCATCTGGGCCCTCCTGATGCCCGAGAATATGGCACTCAGTGCCATAAAAGCAAGCTGCACATAATTGTTTCTGTATTATAGCAATAAAAACAAACTCATTTGCAAAACTACTAATCAATTTTCAAATGTGGAATAGTAATAAAAGGAAAGTCCAAAACAGTCTCAAGTCCTTACAGTATAATAGTAGATTCAGGGCAAGATTTCAAGTATCATGAGATACTACGTTACTTTTAAAACTTGATCAGCATTTCTCAGAACACTGCCTATAATTAGATATAATAGCTACAAAACTGAGCTGGGCTTAAGTCTGAAAAAGCTAGACTACAGAGCAAAAATATGTGTAATCTCTATTGAATTGCCAAATTTGCCCTCAAAAACGAAGAGATAATAAGTAAATAATATCCAGTCCTAAGATTCCAGAATAAGATGTGTAAGCACACAAAGTTAAAGACATACATGTGCATAAGCACCTTTGTAAAATGTATATGTATTTTCATGCCTATGTATGAGACATACTGAAACTGAAAATGGTACAAAGAAATTTCGTTGATACGATGTCAGAGAAGTTGCCTGGCTCGTGAAATCTGAAGCAATTTCTCATACCAATTCAGTTTCTTTTCTCTAGATTGCTTTTGAATTTCTATTAACCACAACACCGGACGTAATTCTAATGTCCTGTTGATATGGAACTCACCAGACTATTATGAGTCATACACAGTCACTATGTTGAAAAATTGGATACAATAGGAAAGAGCAATCTGCATTATGTGTGTGTACATGATAGAAGTGACTTCAGCTTAGATTTGGACAAAGCACTGCAAAATATCCAACTCTTGACATATTCATGGCATGTATATGAGGGAGAAGTGTTCAATGACTTTCATGCTCCGGGAGAAGAGATTGTTTGAGGAGCTGTGTTAAACTGGAAAACCAGTGTTGAGGTCAGGGCTGATGGAGCATCAGCCACATGTAAAACGAAAAAGAATATTCCTATACAGTTAAGGGCCTGCTCCTGCAAGACAACCCATACACAGCTTTGACTGAGACTAGTCAGTGGTCAACAGCATGCCCTCTGGTCCTGGAAGCTGTAAACATCATGGTCATGATCAAACCACAGCCACTTAGTATTTGCCTGCTCAGCATGCTGTGAGAAGAAACGGGCAACAAGAACAACTCTGCTCTTCCCACCTTAAAGTATGATTGCAGTCAAGAAGTGTGCTTACATTAAATTATGGAGATGAGACTGTAAAAATAGTTTTGTGATGTCATTGATAATATAAAAAAAGACCTCTTCTATAATTCCAAGTGGCAAATGTCAGTGACATATTCAGTATCTCAGAGAGGCTGAACTCATAACCTCAAGGTTAATATATCACAATTGTAAATATCAAAGATAAAGTATCAGATTTCATAAGGAGGTTCAGCTGTGGTACAAATGACTCCATCACTGAGTAGGATTTCTTCCCAACACTTCATTTTCTTTATCAATCAGAGAAAGAATATCATATTATTGTTTAAAAGCCACATTCAAATACTGCACCAAACCCTGAAGAAATTCTTTCCTGGGCCAGGTCATCCAAGTGCAGAACAGGAATGCAAGTCGTGTGCTCTTCCAAGCTCAAACATACACCCTCCTGGGCTCGGAGTGCCATGTAACCGTCGACCTCACAGACTTTGAGGGTAGTCTTCAGTAAGAAATTGCTCCATAATTTCTGGGTGATAGTGCAATTCCAATATCCAAACCAACTAAGAGAGCTATCAAACACCTGCTGGTATCCTGAGTGCCCACAATTGTGACTTAGGAGAAATGAGGAGTTAGAAAAGGAAACAGCTAGAGAGAGTGAGCCTGGCCTGCTGTTCAAGCTGGCAGATATGGATACCCTAGTGGAAAAAATATTCTCCTAGATGATCTGAAGCTACTGTTAGGAGTCTTGACTTTTTAATGTCATGCTTTGCAATATTTGAAACTTGTGATGATTTTTTGAACCTGAAGTTGGTAAATATGTGATCTAAAACCTTATGAGTGGTCTAAATGAAAAAACAGAGTAATTTTCCAAAGTTAATAGAATTTTTGTTAAAACAACAACTGCAGCATAGCGATTTTTGCAACATGAAAACAGGACAGTCATGGCTGGGTCTGGATAACCATTGTCTTTTGTATGTGGTCTTTGTCCTTTTCACTTGCATAGAAACTTCCTGGTTTGAAATTTCAAGAATTTTGCAAGTGTTCCATGAATCTCTAGACCATCCCACTTACACTGAGAGTGGGTGGAAAACATGAGACCCAGCGAAATGAAACAGCCTCTTCTGTGTCAGAGAGGAGAATAAAGATGAAAAAAAATGTCCTAACTTTGCTCTGGTTGACTTTTAATAATGTCGTTTCTTGCAGCATTTTAGCAACAAGAAAATCGGACAAAACCCCCTCAAATTATCCCTAAATTTCAGAGAAAGTATTTTTAAAGCTATTTTCAGGAAAGCGTTTTAAAAGCACAATTATCTAACAAAGCAAAACTGATAATTATGTAATTCCACAGCACTTGGCAGCATGATAACTTTTGTTTAAAGGAATCGGTGGGATTCTTTTTACTCCTTCATGTCTGCAGAGTTTTGTGTCTCAGATCGCTGGAGATCTCTAGTGCAGAACACCAAGGTTATCATCAATCAAATATCTTGCAGGAACAGACACTATTTATCTTAGTCTTCAGGTAAACAAAAGTTGAAGAGTGCAAATGGCAATGAAAACGGTCAAGATATGGCTTAAAGAATGTTTTCTCTGAAAAATGAAAGCAAATCACACACAATCAGTGACAGAAGACTTGCTTCCCAGAAAGATGGCACCTCCTACACCTTGAACTTTAAGAAGGTATCACCTTGGTTCTTAGACAGAACCTCAGTTATACAGCAACTATAATATATTAAGCTCTGTGTTGCTAGCTTTATATAAAAGGTCTTATTTACTCCTCATGACAACCTGTGTGTGGAAATTGTATGCCCATTTCAAAAATGAATCAGATGAGCCTTTCCCCGCTGCCCGGCGAGGGGTCCATACGGCGTTGTTCTGGGTTCCCGTCGTAACTTAAAAGGGAAGCTTTCACAATGTCCGGAGCCCTTGACGTCCTGCAAATGAAGGAGGAGGATGTCCTCAAATTCCTTGCAGCAGGAACCCACTTAGGTGGCACCAACCTTGACTTCCAGATGGAACAGTACATCTACAAAAGGAAAAGTGATGGCATCTACATCATAAATTTGAAGAGAACCTGGGAGAAGCTGCTGCTGGCAGCTCGTGCCATTGTTGCCATTGAAAACCCAGCTGACGTCAGTGTCATATCCTCCAGGAATACTGGCCAGCAAGCTGTGCTGAAGTTTGCTGCTGCCACTGGAGCCACTCCTATTGCTGGCCACTTCACTCCTGAAACCTTCACTAACCAGATCCAGGCAGCCTTCCGGGAACCGAGACTTCTGGTGGTAACTGATCCCAGGGCTGACCACCAGCCTCTCACAGAGGCGTCTTATGTTAACCTGCCTACCATTGCTCTGTGTAACATAGACTCTCCCCTGCGCTATGTGGACATAGCCACCCCATGCAACAATAAGGGAGCTCACTCTGTGGGTCTGATGTGGTGGATGCTTGCCCGGGAAGTTCTGCGCATGCGGGGTACCATCTCCCGTGAACACCCATGGGAGGTCATGCCTGATCTCTACTTCTACAGAGATCCTGAAGAGATTGAAAAGGAAGAGCAGGCTGCTGCTGAAAAGGCTGTGACCAAGGAGGAATTTCAGGGTGAATGGACTGCTCCTGCTCCTGAGTTCACTGCTACTCAACCTGAGGTTGCAGACTGGTCTGAAGGCGTGCAGGTGCCCTCTGTGCCTATTCAGCAGTTCCCTACTGAAGACTGGAGTGCTCAGCCTGCCACTGAAGACTGGTCTGCAGCTCCCACTGCTCAGGCCACTGAGTGGGTAGGAACAACCACTGAGTGGTCTTAAGCTGTTCTTCCACAAACTCGGAAAATGGAAATAAGGTTGACGGAAAATGAACAAGTTTCTAAAAAAAAAAAAAAAATGAAGCAGATGAGAAAACTCTCTAAGACCACACAGTTAATAAGCAACAAAGGCAGGATTTGAACCCAAGTCTGTCTGACACCAAAGTCTATGTTCATTTACTAGCCCACACTGTTACAGGCTGGGAAGTAAGTGTAGTAGTTTTTGCTGTGCAATAAACAAACCCAACACTTAGTGACTTAAAATCACAACTACGTAACTTGTTTTATGATTTAATGATTTAGGCTGGGCTCAGATGGGCAGTTCCTCTTGTCTTGGATAGGCTCATTCGTACACCTGCAGTCAGCTGATAGGTTGGCTGGGGACTATCTGGTCTAGGGTAGCCTTGGCTGGCGTGGATTGTATCTGATCCATGTAGTCTCTAATCTTTCAACAGGTTAGCTCAGGCCTGTACAGATACAGATAGGCCTGGGCAATGTACAAGGGAACAAGCAGAAGGGTGTAAGACTTTTTGAGACCTAGGCTCAGAATTAGCATAACATCATTTCTGTCACATTCTACTGTCCACAACAAGTCACAAGCCCAGCTCAGATTCAAGAGAGAAGATATAGAGTTCAGCTCTTGAAGAGAGGAACTACAAAGTTACCCTGAACATCACCCCTGTGATTTTTCTTCCGATAAATCCGTGGCCTCTCTCTAACCAGGAGAAAGCATCAGAGAACCCAAACTGAGGGATATTTTGCAAGGTACCTGACCAGTGCTCTTCAAAAGTGTCGAGGTCTTGAAAGACGAGGAAAGACTAAGGAACTGTTACAGATTAGAGGAGCAAACCAAGGAGACAGGACAATTAAATGCAACATGGGTTTGTGAATTGGATCCTGAAACAGGAAAAGGAGATTGGCAGAAAGACTAGTGAAATCCAAATAAACCCAATAGTTTTATTAAAAAGCAAAGTGTCCTGGTTTTGATGATAAGCTACAAAGTTACTCTACTCATTCCTGGCCTTAAAGGGAATGTTTTTTGTATTATATCATTAAGTATGATATTTGTTGTAGTTTTAATTGATGGCATTTATTAGGTTAAAGAAATTCCTGTCTATTCCTAGTTTGCTAAGTTTTTCGTAATAAAGATATGTTGAATTTTAGTAAATTGTTTTTCTGTGTCTTCTGGAGCAATCATATGGCTTTTTTTAAAGATAATATGTTAATTAACCATAGTTTATCTTATATAGTTGATTTTCTAGAATTAAGGCAATCTTGTATTCTTAGAGTAATCCAATAGTATATTAATTATTTTCATACATTGCTGAATTTGGCTTGATAGTATTTTCTTTAGGATGTTTGCATTGCTGTTTATGAGCAAGATTGATCTATAATTTACCTTACTTCATCCTCTCCTTGTAGGAGTTGGATAGCAAAGTTATGCTAGCCTGCCTCTTAAAATGAGCAGAAGCGTTCCATCTTCTTATATTGTCTGTAGCAGTAGATGCAAGATTGGAGTTGGCTGTTCTTTTTCTGTTTCATAAAATTTGCCTGTAAAGTCAGCTGCGTCTAGTATTTTTTTTTTGTGGAAAGATTGCCAATGCTTGATTCAATTTATTATATGATGATAGGACCTTTTAGATTCTCTGTTTCTTCTAGAGTTGGTTTTCATAAGTTGTGTTTCTCTAAAAATTCACCCCTTAATCTAAATTTTAAAATTTGTATAAATTGATTCATAATATCCTCTCGATTTCTGCAGCACTGTCATTGTGTTATTCTTTTCATTTTGAATATTATTTATTTGAGCCTTCTCTCTTTTTGCATATTTTATTCATTAAAAAGACTTTTGGCTTGATCAATATCTATTATATGCTTGTTTTATATTTCACAAATTTCTGCACTAGTGTTTTTTCTCTGCTCGCTTCTGCTTTTCGGTTTTATCCTGTCTTTCTTTTCCTGTCTTATAAAGTTAAATGCTTAGTTCATTAATTTGGAGACTTTCTTCTTTCTAAGATAAGCATTTTAAGGCTATACATTGTCTTCTAAGTACTACTCACAAGTTTTGTTCCATTCTAAATATTTTCTAATTTCCGTTATGATTTTCTTTTTGATACAGGAGTTGTTTAAAAGTGAGAATTTTTAAAAAAAATTTCTGAACATATGATTTTTCTAGTTACTTCTTTGTCATTAATTTCTAACTTAATTGTACATAGCCATAATACCAATCCTTTGAAAATTGCTGAGGAAGCCTTTATGGCCTCACATGTGGCCACTTTTATTACACATTCCATATTTCCATAAAAAGAAGGGGACTTCGACAACTCTTGGGCACAATAGTCTATATATGTCATTTAGATTATTCTTGTTAATTATGTTTTCAAATTTTATATATCCTTAGTGTTTTTTTTTACTAGTCAATCTATTAATTACTGAGAGTTGTATTTTTTAATGTCTCACCATGGTAGATATGACAGCCATTTCAAACTTGTTTTTAGCAGAATCCTTTTTTCAGCTGAAATCTTACATGAAACTTTAATGTGCAAGACCAACAACAGCAGAATTTTCTTGGTAAAGATTCATTTTATATATTCAAATTTGTAACACACTCACGTTAAAGTTAAATGATGAGAACAATAAGACTGTTGTGATAACATAAAATTTTGAAATGAGAGCTTATGGAAGGTGAAGTATTATGTAAGTCCTGCATCCAGAGGGCAAGGTGTCCCAGTATACAGGAGGCAAGGTAACCCAAAAGTTGAAGGAGTGTCAAAAAGATATGAGGAAATGTTTCACTGCGGTTGCTATCAAAGCAATATAATGCGGTGAGAATAAAGCAATACAACCGCAGGCCAAACATCTTCTTGCCCATAGTACTCAATGCTGGTGAGATGTGGTGAGATGAACACTTAGGAGCATTGCTTTTAGAGTGGTATGATTTTTGAAAAGAATTAGCTTTGAGATTCTGTAAAAAACACTTACATTCTTTTTCTCAGTAATTTCCTCTCTGAGACTCTGTCCTAGGGAAATAATCGTAGAGACAGAAAGTGAAAGAAACTAACATTTACTGAATTCTTACTCTGTTAGACGTATGCTAGGGGTTTTGGATCTTGAAAAACCGTAAGTCAGATATGAAATAGATACTATTAATTCCATTTTATACAATGTCTAAGTAACTTATCTAACATCGTTCAGACATTCCAGTCCAGCCTTATCTAACTTTGAAGTCCATGTTCTGTGTCTTTGAAATTTCTTGATTATCAAGAACTTGTAATCAGAAGGACCATCATTCCTCATACTTCTTGGTATCCCACCCTCATCTTCCTTCCCTCTTACCTAGAATCACAACACCTATGAGAAACTGAGTGGGAATTTGAGGCTTCAAGAGAAACAACTTACGCCCTCAGCCAGAGGATACCAATTAGATTCCAAAAAAATGCCATCAGATGAAATTTTGCTCTTTTTATATTTGAGAAATTGTTAGAGGAGAACATCTGGATCCAACAGGAAATTCTGAGAGAAACCCAAGGGTGCAAGTGTGGGAGCTCATTGTAAAATTCCCAATTGTCATCGAAAAGTCCAGCATTAAAGGCATTAGAGACAGATGTCAGTGTGTCATGGGAATTGCCCACAAGAAATCAGCTCAATGGAAAAAGATGTGTTCCAGAGACATAAAAATAATGCTGCTCTGTTAATAGTCACCAACAACTCCTGTGAGACCTAAATCACGGAACATTCAGCATGACTCGGGGACATTCCAGGGAACAGCTAATGAGACTCCCAAGGCTCTTTCTTTCTGCTCAGGCTGCAAAAGCCTAATAAGGCCCATTAGGCTGGATTGCTCCAGGTAGTCAGGTCAGGGGAAGAAGGCATTTCCCCCAAGAAAAGGACTCAAGGAAAGAATTCATAGATGGGCTGCCATGCCACATCCTCCATTTCAACATGGACTCTGTGGATAAGAACACCGTGAGTGATGGTTGATGTCTGCCATGCTGGTCTTGGGATGGAGGCCCAAGGTCACTTAGGTGCACACTTCCTTTGTTGCAAGCCAAGGATAGGGGTTGTTGTTCTGGTTAAGATCACACTTTATACCTTGGAAGAAAACAATAATTTTTGGCTTTTCTAAAGAAACAAAAAACATGAAAGAAAGTGATAGCCACTCAAGGCCATAGCCTTTTTGAGCTTTTGCCAGAAATCAGGCTGCTGCCCTCCTCTCTAGTTTGCCACATTTCCCCACACTCCTCCTCAGACCTCAGGAAGCTCTCTCAGCCCTGCCAGCTTTGGGGTAGGGCTTTCTTATGTGGGTGCACTTAAGATCCTGCATGATCCTTTGGACTCCCATAGGATTCGCATCCTTGCCCAAATCTATATGAAGATAAGTCACAGAAAGAGCAGGTCGTAAAAATCTCTTCACCCCACCAGCCAGACCAGCAGTCTCTAGAGGTCTCCATGCTTCTGAGAATTCTCTCAACATCAGCGTAATATTTATCTAAGTCCTCGCATTGTTTCATTTCTGAGTCATCTGAAACTTAAAAATTTAGAAACCCTAGAGAATAAGAAAGAAAAGTCAAATAAAGATGAATAATAAAAAGGTCGTATTCAATTACTGTATTAGATGTGTTTCTTTTTTCCAATTAAAATTTTCTTCTTTAGTCTTTGGAAAGTAACAATAACAGAAAATCTTAAAGAAAAAATATGTAATGATAGCAACCTAAATACAGAATAGAAAGGGATGGTGGGTTCACCAGAAATCTTATAGTTGCCATTTTTATACCTCCCTCTCTCAGCCCCTCCATCAAATCTGTCGCTGAGTCTGTCAGTTTTACCTCCAAAGTGGCTCTCAGATGCATCTACATCTCAGCTACCACCACCCTAGACGAAGCTCTCATCACATCCTGCCTAGACCACGGCCCTGCTCTCCTAATTCATATCCCTGCTTAGATTCTTGCTCTTCTCCCACCTATTCCACATTGGAAGCCGGAGAGGATTTCTTACAATGCACATATGATTGTGTCATGCTCTTGCATAAAAGTCTCCAATGGCCAATAAACATTTGAAAAGATGATCCCCTGTTTACTCATTAGGAAAATGCAAATTAAAAACACAGTGAGATACCACTACAAAACAATCAGAATAGCTAAAATTAAAAAGATGCAAAATACCAAGTACAGGAACTCTTCATACCTTCATACATGGCTGGTGAGAATGTAAAACGATGTCATCACTTTGAAAAATAATTGTACAGTATCTTCTAAAGCTGAACATCCACCCTCCTGTGACCCTGAAATTATACCATTAAGCATATATATGCAGCAGGTATACATATTTATCTAGACATGTTCACAAATGTTCCACACAGCACAATTTATAACAGCCAAGAGCTAGAAACTTTCCAAATGCTCATCCACATTAGAATGGATAAACCAATTTTGGTATGTTCATGCAATGAGAATGAACAGTCTACAACTACAACAATAACAGGTAAATCTCATAGACATTATTTTGAGTGAAAGAAGCCAGATACAAAAGTACATATTGTATAATTCCATTTTATATAATGTACAAAAGCAGGCAAATGAATATATACCATTGAAAGTCAAGACACTGCTTACTCTTGGAAGGAGGGGTGAGGAGTGGAGGTGAGTGCAAGGGGAGTTGTTGGTTTCTGGCAACATTCTGTTTTCTGAGCTAGGTGCTGATTATATGGATATTCAGTTGGTGAAAAATTCAGCAAGCTGTGTACTTTTGTGCACTTTTCCATACGTGTTTATAGTTAAATAAAAATTATTTAAATTACTCAATGACTTCCCATTAAGAGACAATGCCAAATCCTTAACATGGGCTACAGGAACATAAGTCATCCAACACCTGCCCACATCTCCTTCCTTCTTTTGAACCATTCACCCCCCTGCTGACTAACTCCGGCCACACCGGCCTTGAATCAGTTCCTTGATTGTATCTCATTCCTTCCCACCTCAGTGGCTTTGCACCTGCTCTTCCCTTGGGCTAGAATAACAGTTGGCAAACCATAGCCAGCCCACAGGCTAATCCTGCCTGCCACTTGTTTTTGTAAATAAAGTTTTATTGGAATGCAGCCACACCCATTCACATATATATTGTCTATAGTTGCTTTGGTGGGACAATAGCAGCAGAGACTGTATGACCCACAAAATTGAAAATATTTACTATCTGGCCCTTTCCAGAGAAACTTTGCCAACCCCTGGCCTAGAACGTTCTCACACGCCTACTCTGCCCCCATCTGTCTAACTCCTACTCACCTTTCAGAATGCAGCAAAAACATGCCCTTTGTTTGAGGAAGCTTAGGTCCATATTTTGTATATTCCAGGACCTTTCTTCTATGGCAGTTTGACTTCTCTTTCTGCCCAATCTTGCTTCCTCCCCCTTCCCTTCACAGATTTTGATCTCTAGTAAGCATCTTGAACCCCACATTCTGTCTCGGCATCTGCTTCCAGAGAATCCAGCCTGAAACATTTGTTTATGTGGTATTACAGAATGGATGCAGAATTTGGAGTCAGACAGACCTAGGCTTGGGTCCTACCGCTGGTACTCACAGGCTGAGTAGTCTTGGGAAAAATCATTTAAGCTCCTAGCCTCCTAGCCTCGGTCTCTTCATCAAGTGGAGATGACAATACCTTCATTGCAAGTTTGCTTTTAGGATTAATGGAAGTTATATTATATGACATATTGTTAAAATGGCAGTTGAGAATGAGATCCGAAGGTTATAAATATTAGATATCAAATTGAATTGAAGAACAGAGCATCCTGCAGGACTTTCAAAGTAGATATCCCCAAATGCATTACATGCACCTTGGAATTCCTCACCCATCAATTGATAAACAGTATGATTGAGGAGTCTGTCTTAAAAGAGAGTGGTTTTGAGACTCACACCTCACTCCTGGAGGTGAAAGTGGGTGGTACATTTCACTTAGCTTTGAGACAAGAAAGAGGAACTTCAGAAAGCTGACTACCCTACAGTTAGGGAGATACGGTGGGCCCTTATCTGATTCTCGTGGAGGAAATTGAGAGGGCAAGAGATAGGCTGGATGAAGTGGATGAAGGAGAGATTATACCATAGTGGAAATATCTTACACTCCCAAAGTTTGTCTGAGCAAAGAATTTGAAAGTATTTCCCATGAGCTGGGTTTGGGAAATTTACAAGAAAGAACCAGTCTGTGGGTTGCCTTAGGTATTATCTAGGAAGCCACTCTGGAAGGACAAATGGAATGCAGCACTGGAGAGGCTGAGGATACTTCCTGAGACTCTAACATTGTGTTAGAGGATTGACTTTCTTTGTCTTAGCTGACCTTGAGAAACCAAGAGTTGACAGTTATAATGAAGAAACCATTACCCAGATATAGAGAACTGCAAGTTCACCCAGGGATGGGGGCTTTATCCCAAAAGCATCCTACAATAAAAGGAGTCAGCATCTTACGCCTGCCACATCCAGAGCTGCAAAGACATCTTACAATAGCCTCAGTACCTCTCTATCCTCTCTTCCCCTCTTCCACTCTGAAAGGATCTGAAGTCAATGTTATCACACAGGAGGAAGAGCGGAAATATCACTGAACTGTACACTTAAGATGGTTGAGATGCTGAATTTTATGTAATGTGCATTTTACCATAACTTTTAAAAATTGAAAAAATCAATAACAATTCAACCATTTTGGCTTTGTATTTACTAAAAATGGCCATATGCACCAACAGGCACATGAAAAGATGTTCAACGTCACTAATTATTAGGGAAATGCAAGTCAAAGCTACAATGAGCTATAACTTCACACCCATCACAAATGGCTATATTTAACAAGACAAGAAATAAGTGTTGGAGAGGATGTGGAGAAAAGGGAACCCTCACACACTGCTGGTGGGAATGCAAACTAGTGCAGCCACGATGGAAAACAGTATGGAGACTTCTCAAAAAATTAAAAATAGAAATACCATACGATCCAGCTATCCCACTACTGGGTATTTATCCAAAGAATACGAAATCAATAATTCAAAAAGATACATGCACTCCTATGTTCATAGCAGTGTCATTCACAATAGCAAAAACATGAAAGCAACCCAAGTGCCCATCAATGGATGAACGGATAAAGATGATGTGGTATATATATATGTACAATGGAATGCTACTCAGCCATCAGAGAAGACAAAAATCACGACATTTGTGACAACTTGATGAATCTTGAGGGTGTTACGCTGAGCAAAATAAGTCAGACTGAAAAAGACAAATACCATATTATTTCACTCATATATGGAAGATAAACAAACACACACATAGATAAGAAGAGTAGATTGGTGGTCACCAGAGGAGAAGAGGGTAGGGACAGAGTGAAAGGGGTAAAAGAGTATATATGTATGGTGACAGATGAAAACTGGGCTGTTGGTGGTGAACACGATGCAGCCTATACAGAAACTGAAATATAGTGATATATACAGAAAATTTACATGATGTTGTAAGCCAACGTGACCCCAATAAAATAACTTTTTAATGGCCATATGCAAACCCTAGGATGTAGCACTTCTACTCTTAGGTGTATACCCAACAGAAATAGGTGTATGTTCACCAAAAGATATGTACAAAAATGTCTGTAAGCAGTACTATTCATAATAGCCCACAGCCTACAAACTACCCAAACACCCATCAATGATAGAATGGATTAAATAGATGGTGATATAGTCACATAATGAAGTATTATGCATCAATGAAAATGAGTGATTTACAACCACAAGCAACAATATGTATGAATCTCACAAACACAATATTAAGCAAAAGAAGCCAGATACAGAAGAGTATGCAGTATCTGATTCCATTTATGTTAAGCATAAAAATAGGCAAAACTAATACAGGAAGTGAGAAGTGAGAGTAGTAGTAGTTATCGCTGCAGGAGTTGTGACTAGAAAGAGGCATAGGGAAGCTTCTGGGGTGCTTGTCATGTTCTGATTCTTGATCTGGTTGCTGGTTACGTGGACCTGCTGGGTTTGTGGAAATTCATTGAGTTGTCCTCTTATGATATGCTCACTTCTCTGTGTGATATGGTTAAAACAGATCATCCCATTTCTTTACATAAGCAAAAACCAATTAGATAATCTTGTAGGAAATAAAATACCCTTGAAGGGAATCAGAATATGCCACCCTAAAATATGGCACTTTGGCACAAGGAGTATTTTGAGCTGAGACAATTGAGACAGGACAGACACAAAGAAGGCTCTCTACCCTCTCCCTATCTGCCTAAAGGCAGGGCATCAATTCCTTTTTGCAAAGAAAATAGAAATTTCTATTTGTAGATAACTCCCTCTCCCCTACCAGGAAGAGGAGTATGAGTCTTAAATTCTTAATCACCAACTCTTATCAATAGAGAAGGCACCGACTTGAATCTACATAGCAAATCTTACTAAATAATTCTCATCCTCCATGAGTTTTCACCATATATTTAGCTTTCCACACTAACCACTCCTAAAAGAGCACAGATAAAAGAAAGAAAAGAGCAAATGCCACCACCCAACTCCCACCCGGGGGACCCAGGGAGCCACCAGCAGAGAGGAAGGAGATGGCTCCCACACAGAACCAGACAATAGTTTCCAAATTAAAACCTGAGAATCTTACAGCGAGCTTCCCTACATCTCCTACATTGTTTATAGAGGGGTCCTGCTGGATCAGGCTGGGATTCTGCTTCTCCCTTGCGGGGAACTCAGTGCCATGCTGACTAAGACTCACTCCTCATGCTATGGATGCCTCTGGTACCAGCAGAGGAGCAATAGGCAGACCCTGAGCAGCCAAGCGGCAGGTCAGGCCTGCATACCCAGATGTCAGGAGACTAACACAGGTTCTGGGGAGTCCACGGGACCAGAGAATGAGGAAACAGGGGTGCCGTTTTATTATTAAATGACAAATAACTACACTGGATCAGGAGACTTCAATCTGAAAAGGTGGTTCCTGGAAGGGAAAGAGACTGAGCCTGAGGAAACAGCAGGATCCTTTCTTGGTGTCTCTTCCTGACATGGTTTAATGATTGTATTTCACTGTGTTTAGGCCTATATAGTAGTCCCTGACCATGTTAACTGTCCTCAGCTGTGATTTCCCCCAGCGTGGGGACCACTTCTCTCTCATTGCCTGGGCTCTGCCCAGCAGACCTTGCTAACAAGACAGGTTGAGAAAGCGGAGACATGGGAGAGAGCCCTGACTCAGCCAGGCCAGGCTCTGCCAATAGCTTGGTCTCAGTTTCTTCCTCTCTAATCTCATCATCATCATCACCATCATCATCATCATCATCCAGGCAGTATTCTATGTACCTTACATATAGTAACTCAATTAATCCTCACAACAACCCTAGGAAGTAGCTACTAGTACCATCCCCATTTTACAAATGAGGAACCAGAAGCCCAGAGAGGCCAAATTGCCTAAATTGCCTAAATTCACATAGCTAGTTAGTGGTGGAGTGTGAATTTGAACTCAGGCAGTTTTGTCTCAGAGTCCATGCTCTTAGCAAATAGGTTCAATTTATTTGAAACACTGATTAACATGCAATGCCACAGAGAAGGACTCTGAAATCATGTCTGGACTCCGGAGGCAAAGTGCCGTCATTGATTAGCCGTGTCTGCAATGGTGGCATCTGCACTATCTTTTTCACCTTGTTTATGTTATATAATGACAAAGACTCTTTTCTTAACCAAACTTTAGTCAGGCTCCTCTGAGCCCTCTTTCTGACTAGGCCTTGACAATGAGCCTCATCCTATACTCGGCCTGCCTAGCCCAGTCATAACAAGAATCCTGCAAAGTCAGGTCAGTAAGAATCCCCCTACCTCGATGTCAGACCACCCTTGATATCTGATAAAGTTCCTCACCCCTACATTTGACATTGTATGAGTCCTTGACTTGCCTTCAGCATAAATCCCATTAAGTCAGTTTAGCAAGAATTCCCCTACTCTTCATGTCTCCTCTTAGTAATTTTCCATCTACTGACCCCTCATTCCACTCATTGGCTATAAATCCCCACTTGTCCTTGTTATTCATGGGGGTCAGGGCAGGCCGACCCAAGATGCACCACTCTGGTATGCAGATTATTTTGAGCTGAAGACAATAAAGGCTCAGAAGACTCAGGAAGAACATTTGACCTTCCTCCCCAAAACTGACTAAAAGAATTTAACATAGAAGGACCTTTCCAGGAAGGAGCTCATACCATATGATAGCTATAGTATAATGTAAAATAGGTGTGATAAAAAGACACCAACAAATCCATTTTTTCCCCAGCAAAACCTGTTTAACAAACATTTGCGTTCCATCTCCAAATAAATTGTCTTCTTCCCCTCTGACGTCCCAAATCACTACCCGCAACATCCTCCTTGTCTGTAGCTGAAGATATTTAGACAGACAGCCTCCGTCAGATGGCTGAGTTACTCAGGTTTTCCTGGATTTCTTCCATGTATATGCGTTATTAAACTTTGTTCGATTGTCTCCTGCTAACTTGCCTTTTTAATTATTTGACAAGCCATAAGAACCTTAAGGAAAAGGAGGGGGGCATTCTCCCACTTCCCCAACATTATATTCCTAGTTGAGCCTGAGCTCTCTCCCCTCTTGCAGTACCCCTATTGAATTGTCTTGAATAAACTCTTCCTTACCATTTTAACAAGTGTCAAAATAATTTTTTCTTTAGCAATAATCTTTAGGATAATATTTCAACAGTTGCAGAGCTGATGGCCTTTAAGACTGAAGGACAAGCACATACAGAGAAATGGGAGGACGTGGTGTGGATGGAAGGGTGAGCAAGAAGGTGAGAGATGACAAAAAAATAAGCCTGTTACAAGTATTTTGGTCTGTGCTGAGAATCCAGAGGGCTGATAGACAGACCTAAGACTTATTTCAGAAAAATTCCCTTCATAGTCATATAAAGGAGAGGTTAGATTAGAAAGAATAGAGACAGCATGTGCCAGGTGAGGGCCAAGGGGTCAGACCCAAGTGGTGTGTTATCACCTACAAACATAGGTTCCCAATCCACCACACAAGAGGGGCCAAATAAAAACTGGAACACCAGGCTTATGGCAAGGAAATGGTTTTTATTTGAGGTGATATCAGCTGGGAGACAAGAGCGAGCCATCAAATTCGTCTTATTTTGTCTCGTCTCCCCAAAGGTGGGAGGTGAGGGGTTTTAAAAGTTGCAAGGAATGTTTCTGTTTGTAGGGGTTGGAGGGAGCCTGTGGTCTTGGGCACTTTCCCATCAGCCTGTGTTAGCCTTGGGAGGGTGCTTACAGAGAGGAGGATGATAAGGGAATTTGCAGGTGGGCGACCTTGGCTGTTTGTCTCCCTAGTGGATAGTGGATCCTGGAGCCAGAGAGCCAGGGCATAAGCAGAGAAAGAGAGCTTTGGTTTTAACAACATATATGGTGGGTTTAATGTAGGGGAACTGATATCAGGGCTGGCATCACTTGGAACTAGGAAGAGACACATTGGAGACACTTTGAAGAGAGACCCAAAAGAATTGATGACTGACTATAGAATGCAAGTGTCAATGCTGGCTTTCCAAAAAGACCACAAGAATAACCTGACAAGATAATAAAACCACAGTAACTAAACTTACTACAATAAGGGAGACTGCCAACTTGACATATTCTGAGTAGTGTCTCAGCAGGAGATGTGGGGCAAAACTTTATGGGGTGTTTACACAAATAATCCATAACCAATTTATAAATGAAAATTTGGGTGAGTTTATTTTGAGCCAAAATGTGAGGACCATAGCCCAGGGCCTTCCTTCCCCATGGAAGGAAGGGCACCAAAGAAGTGGGCTGCACAGTGTGGTTATATACCCTCAAAGAGCATGTTTCACATATGATTGAAATGTCCCTTTTACAATAGTCAGAAGACTGCTCTGTTGGCACTGCGATTGATGGACACAGTAGGTAGTAGGTCTGCTGTCTTGGTGGACACAGCAGGGTAGCAGGTCTGTTGTCTCGAGCTGGGTGGTCACAGGTAAGCACAGCAATCAGTCTCTAGCCTAGGGAAAGATGCCTATCCTTAAGGAAATGCCAATGTGGGGGCAGTGGCACCTTTATCTTAAGGCCATTTGTTCTTTCTTTGAGACACAGCGATTCTTAAAGCAGATCTACAATGCATGCTCAACAGCCATGTCAGGCCCTTTTGGAACAACAAAGTCAGGCCGAATTAGGTTTATACCAAATGGCTTCCTCATATACTCCAATATATCCTATTGCTTGCCATTTATTTGTCGTTTTGCCCTTTTGATCTATAATCTTTCGATAGAAAGCACTGATGACCAAAATATTGTCCCTTGGTGCCAGGGTGGTTGCTGCCTGCACTGGGTCCATCGTGTTGCCCAGTGCCAGGCTTTTATCTCACTTATTCCCATTTGTCCATGTTGGGGGGAGATAGTGGACAAGCGTAGAGGTATATCTGTTAACAGAGGAAGCATTTCATAGGTTATATGATTTTCAATTAACTTTAGATTGTTGCATAAACATTGTATATGTGCTTTTCTATGACACTCCACATTTACATTGTTCACAATTATAGAACAAATACGATAACAATGATAAGAATTTAACGTATTTGACAACATTAGTCTGAAATGAGTTCTTAGGCATAGCCTTATCAGGAAAGGAAATTTGTCCAGGGTTGTAAGATCAACCAACCATCTCGAGTCACCAAGCAACCATTGCTCTAGTTTGTATGACAGTCTTACAACACTTAGTACAGAAAACAACAATTAGTTTGAATATTATGACTAGTAGAAGAATTCCAAGAAGTAATAGAAATAGGAATTGCAATCCAGATCGAAAAAGGGAACCAACACTGGAAGGGAGCCAACCAAACAAATCAAATTGGATATAGGATCACTTAAGGCATTCATCTATTTTTTCATGTGCTTTAGCAGAGATGACACATTGGAAGATTCATCACATACAAAAGCACAGCATTCAGTCTGAATGATTGCATGTGTACTCCTTTGGGATGGAGTAAGAATATCTAAGGCCATTCTGTTTTTAAGGACAACCTTTCTCATTAAAGACATTTCCATATTTAATAAGGCTATTCCTCCTTGACTATTGTTAAGGGGTTCTTGAGCATGCGATATGACATCCTCTAGCTCCAAAGAAGGGACAAATATAGCTGCTTGGTGGCCATACCAGTGGAACACTGAATGAACCCATCTGGCCTTAAAGCGAGGGAGATTGGCAAGAGATTTTAACTCAGCGTGATTCCTTCCCTCCTTTTAAAGTAAACTCAAGGTGCAGCATTTTAGTCATCCATGCAGTAGCCAAGGCCAGAGATTTGTTCCACATAACCATTGAGTTCTATTAGGAGCCACCCGATAAATGCCTGGCCTTCATGACCAGTCTGTTCCAAATTAATCACTTTCTTTAAGTATGATAGTATTCCAAAACCTTAAATGGCACCATTATAAAATAGGCATACAGTTTAAGCATAACAAAGGTTTAATTGAGGGGATATGAGGTTGAGAATATAGGTCTGGTCCGGAGTCTTGGGACAGCTGTCTACAACAGATGTCATCTTCTTCTCATTCTAATGTGGTCCTTTCCAACAGCCTGCAAAGAGTCTTTTATTTGATGCCTCTTCTGATAAACAAATTCTTCAGGTTATAGTCCATGATTCTTAAACTCTGGGAGTTCTCTGTGAAAGAATCAGCTACCAAACTTTCATTTCTTTCAAGCATCTCAATAAGACCCTGAAAACAATGTAATGTATCCCTTAAGAAAAGTTGGTTCACATATTTTTTTATCTAATTGCATAGGTTGTTCTATTATTATTTCAAAAGGAGACAGCCTATGTTTACAAAAAGTGTAGATCTAAGATTAAGGAATGCTAGGAGAAGAGCTTTTGGCCATGACAGAGTAAATGCTTCTGTAAGCTTGCCAATTAAGTTTTGGTTGTTCCATTAGTTCTTTCCATCAGTCCTGGGGATCAGGGATGGTAGGTGCAGTGGAAATGCTACATTATTGACCAAATATTACAAATAGATTTAGTGAGTTCCCCAGTCACTGTTTAACTCAGTAGGAATGCCTCAAACAGAAGCTATCCCTTCCAATAATAATTTACCTAAAGCCATCGCTCTTGTGCAAGGAAAAGCCTCAACACAATGTGGGAACATGCAGATCACTACAAGATATATTTATCTTTGAGATGGTGGCATTTGGACAAAGTCCAATTGTCCTACATCAAAAGGTCCCTTAGGAAGGGGAAAGTGGCCTTGTGACTCATGAAACAGTTTCTCTAGCTTATACTTTGGGCATACAGCATGAGTATAGGCTATATCAGTCACTGTGGAAGAAAGTTTTCAAAAGTATTGAGAAGGAAATCTTTTACTGGGTTAGCAGAGTTAATAGAAAGTAGCAGACATTCTTGAGGCTGGACAGCATATCTCGCTTGATAACATCTTTGCTTATGGTTTAAAGTAAGATCCATCTGTAAACCAAATTAAATAATAGAATATAGTTGTGATCTTCTCCCCTTGTGATGGTGGAAGCAAGGTAGCAGGGTTAAAATAGTGAATAATATTTACCTACAAAATATAACCCAAGAAGGTTTATCATCATTTACTTGACAATGCTTCCCATGCAATTTAGCGTACCAAACAAGCCTAATTAGTATCCCTCCTTTAAAGGAAGAGAGAACAAATTTCTTTAGAAGTTCCAGGGGCCTCTGAAAATTCCCAAAGAACGTCTAAATAAAGACTTCACTTAGGATATGAATTACTGGGAGCTTGCCAAAATTATTGAAAGATTTTAAGACATTTCAATAAGATCAAGAGGTTGCTGATCTTGTCATCGTGACGCAAAGGTCACTGAAACAATGCCTCATAATAATATTTAACCAAAGTGACAACAGAAGCAGTCAAAATCCTTAATAGAAAGACCCCAGTATTTCTGAACATAAGAAATTATCTTAACGAAACACAGATCTTCTGTCTTTTAGGTGAACGTACTCAAAAGAAAAACCTTTTATAACTTCTTTATCAAGAGCAGACTAAGAGTTTGAGAAAATTCTCCTTGTAAGAGAGAAAGCCAAATTTTCATTTTGCACCAGGTTACTTTTTCATGTTAAAACCCCTTTACTTCATTAGATTCATTTCGATCTTAGCCAGCTTGACCAGGTACAAAACTCTTTTCAGAATTTCTCTTTTACAAACCTTCTATAACTTTCTTTTACATTCAGAATTTGTCCCATGTCTTTCTTCTTTTTCCTCCTAGTGCTTTAGGACAAGTTTATCTTTCTTAACCAATCAAACAAAATATTTCCATTCTTTATACCTTCTTCACTGAAAACTTACATCTTACTTTCCTTGAATACAAATGTGTTTTCCTTATTAGTTTCTAGTAGCTTTAATCACATATTAGAATTTTTAACCTTTAGAACTCTTAATTTTTAGTGAAAATTAAGAAGCAATTATAAACTTTCTTTAGCATTTTGTAGCTTGGCAAATTTATAAACACCTTTTATAATTTCTAGAAACACATTACTTTATAGTACAATCTTTTAATAAAACATAAGACATGTTTACCAACAGACCTAAACACCTTTTAGTTTTTTTGTAAGAAAAAGCCAAAAATAGATAAACTTATATTTAGCAATTAACATCCAACACTCTGTTTTATTTAGAGATGATCTAGATATTTAATGAATCTTTATCATTTAAATTAACCTAGAAAAACTTCAAAGTTAAGTTACCAAAGAGATTTTGGAAGCCATTTTAAGTACATACACCATAACACATACTTACTGTTAAAAGTTCACCCAACAGTCAGCTTTTTCACTTCTATTTAGTTACTTGTTCCCAATAATCGTTTAGATTGCCTATAAGACTTCATGAGACATTAGACAAAATTAGCCATCATTTTAAGTTATTATTTTTGTTAAGCCATTTTGTAAGAGATAACATCAACTTATCTGATCAATAAACATAGAATAAAGACTGCATGTCTGCATCATATCCAATGCTGATAGCTTTGAAGGCATGCCTGTTTTAATCAAACCAACAAACTTAAACAAGCTCTCATTTACCAAAAATTTCTTCATCTCACATTAACTTGAAAGACGTTTGGGTTAGTTGCATTTAGAAAAATTTTTGTAAGCACTTAACTTTAAGTCAATTGAGTAGAGCTCTTTAGAAAACATACCATTGGGAGGTAAAAATATCACACATTTGTAACCTACACATATGGACATACACATAAACAACAGAACAATTAAGACCCTTTATGACAAACTGCCCTGAGACCTGACACAGCCAAACAAAGAGAGTGTTTGCCCAGTCTACCCAAATGGCTGCCAAGATGCATGCTGGTACATGAATCCTTCAATGGCAGAGACCAGAAAGGTCACAAAGCCAAGCTCTCAATCTACAAACAAGACAAAAAGAAAAACCTCGTCTAATATGCACATTAACAGCTTTAGCGAAGCCTTGGGTCTCTTCAAGCCAGAATGATATACAAGAGGGAGGATCTGTGGGGTTGGGGATTGTGTGTGTTTTACAAAGTACCTCATCGTTGCACAGACATTTTCTTCAAGTTGGCGGGGGGACCTGTGTCATCTACCCCATTCTGTGACCAACTCATCCTTCCACAGGAGACTTCTTAAGGTGGGGAGTGTCCTAATGGCTTTTAACTGCTCGACTCGTACCCACCAAATTTGTGGGCTTTTTGGTTTCCAAGATGCCCTTAGCAACAGCTTCCACCTATGCGCATATTCCCAGACATCAGGCTTATAGAGATGCCTATGTCTTATGACAAAGGACAAAAAGAAGACAGAGACAAGGAGCAGACCACGGTGGCAAAAACTTGTTTTCCCAGTTTTTTCTTTCTTTCTTTCAGCCTTAGGAATCTGGCTTGGGAACATCCCCCTTTGTTAAGCAATTGCAGTCACAGCATGAAGCCAACCAGAGTTCAGAGGAGAGCCTGCCCATTTGGGAACTGATCAGGCTTTTGTAGAAGCTCAATTTCCTGCTTTTCTTCTAGTTTTTGTTTTGCTATAAAGTCTGAACAACTTCTAAGGACAGTGTAATGGGTCAGAAAATGTTCTCCTTGTGACTGTTACTCCCTAGAGAAAGGTGGTAAATGCTCTCTTATGTGCCTCAGTTTCTCCCTCTGGCAGTCTAAAACTGCTATGGAGGCTCAGAGTGCCCAGGTGACCAGCCCATTGCGCTGGTGATTAATTACCATAAGTGAGAGTGGAGTTCCCCATGGGACCACTACATGTTGTGAGGATTGATCCTCTGACACTCCTGCTGAGGTCCTCAGTCACCTAAGGATGCCTTTTGGCTGGAAAAGGCCAGAAGGAGCAGTCTCCCTTTTCTTTGGGGCTGAACATGTTCAGTCCCTCATTTCTCTATCAAGCAGTTTGTTCAGACTTTGTAAACACAATTCTTTCCAATTTAAAGCCAAATTAAAAGGTCAGCCTGCCCCATTCACTCCAAAGTTCCCTCTAGGCTCACCTGGCCTGGGAAATCCTCCCTCGATGTCCCTTTCCTAGGAACTCCCCCTAGATTCCTCTTACCTAGGGTGTGTACCAGGACCCCCTTAAGACACCTAGTCTTAAGACCTTAACCAGCTCATATAAACTCTTGGACTGTCAACTTAAAATGAGGAGGTCCAGGTTTCAGGAGAACTCACCAGGGTTACCTGAAGAATGTAGTGATCTGCGGGGGCTCAATGGGCCTCTATTGGTATCAAATGCCCATTCAGTGTAGATTCCAGATGGTCTCCAGTGGGTTTCTCTGAAATCCTGCTGCAACTACACCAAGAAATGTTGATGAAAATAATCCCTAACCAATCCCTAAGTGAAAATTTGGATGAGTTTATTTTGAGCCAAAATGTGAGGACCATGGCCCAGGGCCTTCCTTCCACACAGAAGGAAGGTCACCAAAGAAGTGGGCTGAACAGAGTGGTTATATACCCTCAAAGAGCATGTTTCACATGATTGAAGTGTCCCTTTTACAATAGTCATGAGACTGCTCTCTCGGCACAGCAATTGATGGACACAGCAGGTAGTAGGTCTGTGGTCCCGGTGGACACAGCAGGGTGGCAGGTCTGTTGTGTTGAGCTGGGTGGTCACAGGTAAGCCCAGCAATCAGTCCCTAGCCTAGGGAAAGATGCCTATCCTTAAGGAAATGCCAATGTGGGGACAGTTGCACCTTTATCTTAAGACCATTCGTTCTTGTCTTTGGGACATAGCAAATGCTTAAAGCAGATATATAATGCATGCTCAGTGGCCATGTCAGGCCGTTTTGGGAAAACAAAGTCAGGTTGACTTAGGTTTATACCAAATGGCTTCCTCATATACTCCAATATATCCCGTTACTTGCCATTTATTTGTCAGGGGTTTGGGTCTGGGATCAAGTAGTTTAAGACAGGTCTTCAAGGTGGGGAGCTAATTAGGATTGAGAAAAGTATGTAACATTTGCCAGGGCAAATACAAATTTTTTAAAGGAGGCTTAATTCTCCTTGTTGAAAATAAAGGAATAGACCGCTCCCCACCACCTTTTTTTCTTTCAGAATGTCTTTCTCTGTCCTTTTCAAACATCTGTATATTTTTATAATGGCTGAATAAGCCTCTTGCCAAACTCACAAATCAGGAATGTTTTCTCAAGGGCCTGAGAGCCATCTTTCTGAAACGCAAACATAAGGGAGATAGCCCCCTAGCTCCCTATTCCTGTGGGAGAGTAAGAGCCTAAATTCCATGGGACCTTGCTCCAATTTGCAAAACAATCTCCTGTCATAAAGATTTGAGAAGTTTGTTTCTCCTGCAAAAAATCCATCACAAGGAATCTCCCAATTACCATGCTAGTTAGGATAACCATGTGTAACAAAAGGTGCTGTCAAGTCTCCTTCCTTGAGGACTAGTTATCATTTACCTTGAAAACATGTATGTAATGAGTTGTATCTGCTTGACTATAAAAAGGGGTGAGTTTCTTTCTCTTTGCAATTTTTAGCAGATTGCCTGCGATGCGTGGCCTACTCTGGTTTATTCAATCACATTCTGCCTGTCCAATAATAAAAGTGTTTTCTTTCTCTAGTACCTTTGCAGAGAGGATTTTTGGGTCAGAAGATTTTGTTTTTAATCTATTTCCCCAACCCTTTATAGTTTAGGATTGGTGGTATAGGAAAGAAAAGAAAAATCCTTCTCCTCAACCCATTGCAGGTTCTCTCCTGGGTCCTGTAAATTAGACTGACAAAAGACAAATTAACGAGAGAAAAATAAACAGAGGTTTATTAACATGTGCATCACACACGGGAGCACTCAGCGATGAGTAGCTCAAAGGTGTGGTTAGAACTTGGGCTTATATAGCGTCTTTAAAAAAGAATAATAAAGTTTTAGAGAAGTGGCAAGACAAAGGAGAAAGATTTTGAGCTTTAAGGGCAGCAAATTGTGGGCAGGCAAATATATAGGGAAAGTAATGGTATATAATGGCTAGTTAGTAAGGTTTGTTATGTAGATTCCTTTGGTGGCCTCTCTGGGCTGTTAAGGGTCTAGAGTTGTCTCCAGTGACTAACTTCTGTCCTTTCTGGTAAACAGGGCATGGGGCACACCTTTACAAATTTAGGTCCTGATTTTAGGCAAATAGGAGGAAGGTGGAGAGCTTTTCTTGTGTTTGCTGTCACTCAGTTGCCTTAAGTTCAAAATAATCCTTATGCCAATGTGGCATACTTTGGGCTGGCATATTCTGCTACCCCTCAGTGGACACAGCATGATGAGGATCTTAAAGTAAATCTTGGTAAGTAAACAGTTGCTTGATAGAGTGTTTGCAGGTGAGCAATATATTTTCCTGAGAAGGGAGCTACTTGCTTAAATGAGCAAACTGAACAAATTAGGTTATAGGAATTCCCTGAAGCAAACAATGAAGTTATTTACCAGTTCACAGCTGTAACTTCTAGGTAAGAATGAACAAGTGGTCTCAGCTCTCAGTCCTGATAGCTAAGCTGTGTGGATGCTGGTCGTCACAGTTCTCAGAAGGAAGAAGTGCAGTAAGATCCGAGCTTTCAGCCTGGGCGGATGGTGATTCCAGCAAACACATCTGAGTCTGGAGGAGGAAAGAAGGCCCTATGGGGGCAGGAATTAAGGAATTTGTAGGTGTTAAGTCTGAAGTGGCTGTAAGCCACCTAGGTAGAGAGTCCAGTGGGCAGTAGCTATTCATTGCTAAGAGCTGAGATCTTGTTTTGAGGGATCTGCTGTGTGGTGGTGGTGGTTGCAGTCAACCCTTGGGAGTACTTGAATGAAAAAATGTCAAAGACAATGCTACTATCTGAGGTATATGAGTTAACTATTCGAGTTCAAAACTGATTCGGCTTGAACTAAAAAACGTGACTTATAGCCTATCAAACATACATTGTACATCTGCTTAACTATTGAAGTAAAGAATGCACTCTCTTCAGATAAGAATCCATACTTCCCCTCCTACGCACGCCCTATTGGTAACAGCTCTATTTTCCTGACATCAGGGTCATGTTGACCTGCTAATTTGCAACTGAATACCTCTTTGAAATTTTGATGAAAATGTATCCTGGATGTGTTTAAGACTGTACTGAAACCCATGCTTCTCTGGAATACCTTCTAAGGCCTTCCCAGGTTATAATCCTCACTCTGGCTCATAATAAACTGACCCCATTCTGATTTATAGGTTGGTTATGGATTATTTGTGTCAACATTTCCATAGTCCTCAGCAGCTATTTCAGCTGTGGGTCCCTTTGGGGAAGCCCACCTTTCTCCAGTCTTGTTGCTTCTGTGGGGACCTGAAATTGGCCACCCCAAGATATGTCTCTTTGGCATCAGGATTATTTGAGGCTGATTGCTTTTGATAAACTGGGACAGGGAAGGAGGAATGGAACTTGCCCTTTGTTAGGACACGTTTACATTTGTAAAGTAAATCTCTATCTGTAAAAGGTGCCTTCCTCTCTGCACCAGGAAGAAGAAAGGAGATGACATTCTCTCTAGAAACTCTTAATCAATACCAAAGGCAAGGCCTTAAATCTGCATTTTATTGTGCTAGTCTGGTAACCTCCTGTAACTGACTTCCCTCCCCCTCCCAACGTTGGCATTTCCTTAAGGATTAAGCATCTTTCTTTAGGCTAGGAACTGATTGCTGAGCTCACCTGTGACCACCCAGCTCCAGACAATCGACTTGCCTCCAGCTACGCCCTCTGAGACAGCAGACCACTACCTGCTGTGTCCATCAAGCGCTGTGCCCACAGGGCAATCTTGTGACTATTGTGGGAGGGACACTTCAATCACATGTGAAACACCCTGTTTGGGGGTATATAACCACTGTGCGCACCCCACTTCTTCGGTGCCTTTTCTTCCTTCGGGAAGAAAGGCCCCGGGCCATGGTTCCTCATAAAGCTTTGTTTAATTTTCTCTTGCTATTCTGTCTCATGTGAATTTAATTCGTTCTCCGGCCAGACGAACCCCCATTTGGGGAGAGGAAATGTCCTCCTCCCCTACACTTCTTATGAACTGCCAATCATCAGGTCTTGCCTCTATGACCATGGAAGAGGGCAAATGACTCATGCTTGGCCAATCAGATTCTCTCTCCTGGTTATTTGATTTTTGAGTGGAAAAGCACCAGTTTCCATCTTTCCTTCAAACTTTTCTGCACATATACCCTTAAAATAATTTCGAAAAACTATATACATCCTCACACATTTTTTATGTCATCTAAAACTTTTCAATATGAGTTTATTTTAACAAAAGTAATTTCTAGTGCATTAGAAATATTAACTTTTAAAAGAAAATTGTCATATTCCTCTTTTGAAATACAAAAAAAGATATAAATATCAAGGCAATTTGAGACCCATCATCAGCATTTTTTAAACGTATGAACAAGCTGTTTGTTAACAATTGGAAATTATATCATTTCTTTTTCTCCTTGAACTATTGAACTTATATTTCTATTGCATGTTCCCACAGAATTTTATTCTTTTTATCCTAGAAAGCCTTAATTGATCATTGCACCATAATTCTCTGTAATAAAAATATATACCTTATGAAATTAGCCTTTTTAATTTAACTATATATTGTACTATTAATATAATATAAAATTTATTAATATAGTTTAGGTTTTATTATATTAGATAATTACATTATTATTATGAAGAAAGAATTGTTTAAAACTACATCAATGGTTTTATTAACTTTGATAAGCAATTATTAAACCAAAAAGTTAAACTTTTGTCATGAATGCATCACTTAATGAAATTCAGGGTGAGATGGTGAATTTCCCTTTGTTTGATGCCCTGTTTTTACTCTTTAGGGCAATACAGCAAAACAAAACACAGAATGAATGAGAAGTAAGCCATGTTTTATAGAAAGTGGAAGAAAGGTGTGTTTGGATTGTACTCAGGATTTGATTTAGAGACATGACTGGATAACAACACAGAGGGATAAATGCCACTGAAGGAAATTTTGTTACAGCTCCCAAGAGAAGGAGGCACACCACAATATGCAGAGCCACATGGGGCAGCACCAGGGTCAGTCAGGAGGCAGAAGGAACAGAGGAGAAAGCATGGCCCAGAGCCTTTGTGGTCATTTCTCAGAAGGAGAGAGTAAGGGCGGGTAGGCACATTTCAGCAAGCTGAGGATTGGACAGTTTGAGTGATTCAGTGGGCTCTGAGCTATAGGGGAAGTCTTTAGTTATCTGATACCTGGCCTGAGCTTGGTGTGTGAGAGTTAGATAAGGGAGGTGCTGGGGATATGGGCTTTGGATTGGTTGGTTTGCATATGAAGGGTGTGCTCCAGGCAAGTTGTTTGCTGTCTCTAGGAATTAGCTAGTTCTGCCTAGAAGGGTCAGTTTCTTCCTGGGTCAGCAAGGCCCCCAAGATGTCAAAGCATCATGAAATATAAAAAATAGAAAATAATTACCACAGAGTGATCATGAAAGAGGCAGTGAGAAAGCAATATTTTAAAGTTTTTATCCTATGCATGTATTACTTTTTCAAAAATTAAAAATAATTTTAATGTTTAAACAGTTTTAAAGTTAAATGAGAGTTTCTTCTTCATCTTTTATTTCATTTCTAATCCCTTCACTTCCCTCCCTGAATGATTAAATCCAGAAGCCATTAGGTGAAGCCAAGCAAGATAAGGGTTACATGTGGGGGAGGCACACTGACCCAGAAAGAGGTGATGGAGCCCTAGCCAGGTGAAAAGGAAGTCCACGTGGATGTGGAGGGCAACCTGGCATGGGGGCACTGGAGCCTGAGCAGAATGAAGGGCGTGTCTGCATGGGAAGGAGGATCAGGGGTGCAGGAAGGGGTAACCCAGTTCAGGCAGTCAGAGCTGGGAGAAGAGACCAATCGCATTGGGGATAGTTCAATGCAGGATTTCAGGGTGCAGCTGGGCAATCCAAAGGGGTCCGTGGCAGCAGGAGGTTCATTACATACAGGAAGATTGACCAAATAAATAAGCATACTGAGGAGAATAAGCATCAGATTTCTTACTGTTGGAGAAGGAGAAAAAACTCAAATGAACCCTGTGATGATAGAGTGTAATTGGAGATATCAGTGTTAACTTAAGGTTTTAACTTATAGAAATATAGATGTAACCTATGTATACTCTCTCCCCAACGCCCCCAAACACAGAGACATATGCATATTCTCTAGCTCTGTTCACTGGAAGAGCCTGGGAGAAGCAATGACCCAATAATAGCAATGAGCACACATAGCGCCTACATCTTGGTTTCTACATACCAGTCTCCACTAAGGGAACGATAGCTTCTTTTTTTTTTTTTTTTTTTTTTTTTTTTTTTGATACATTATCTTATTTTATTAATCAAAACGGCCCAGTAGTGTGGGTGAATGGAGTCAGCACACATGTGTTCCCATGTAACATGTATTTGTATCTTTTTTTTTTTTTTGAATTTTTTTTTTTTTATTAATGTTATGATAGATTACAACCTTGTGAGATTTCAGTTGTACATTTTTGTTAGTCATGTTGTGGGTACACCACTTCCCACTCCGTACCCTCCCCCCACCCCCCCTTTTCCCTGGTAACCACCGATCAGATCTCCTTCTCAATATACTAATTTCCACCTATGAGTGGAGTCATATAGAGTTCGTCTTTCTCTGACTGACTTATTTCGCTTAACATAATGCCCTCGAGGTCCATCCACATTGTTGTGAATGGGCCAATTTCGTCTTTTTTTATGGCTGAGTAGTATTCCATTGTGTATATATACCACATCTTCTTTATCCAATCATCAGTTTCTGGGCATGTAGGCTGGTTCCATGTCTTGGCTATTGTAAATAATGCTGCGATGAACATAGGGGTGCAACGGACTCTTGAGATATCTGATATCAGGTTCTTAGGATAGATACCCAGTAATGGGATGGCTGGGTCATAGGGTATTTCTATTTTTAACTTTTTGAGAAATCTCCATACTGTTTTCCATAGTGGCTGTACCAGCTTGCATGCCCACCAACAGTGTATGAGGGTTCCTCTTTCTCCACAACCTCTCCAACATTTGTCGTTCTTGGTTTTGGATGTTTTTGCCAATCTAACGGGGGTAAGGTGATATCTTAGTGTAGTTTTGATTTGCATTTCCCTGATGATTAGCGATGATGAACATCTTTTCATGTGTCTATTGGCCATATTCATATCTTCTTTTGAGAAATGTCTGTTCATGTCCTCTGCCCATTTTTTGATCGGGTTGTTTGTTTTTTTGTTGTTAAGCAGTGTGAGTTCTTTGTATATTATGGAGATTAACCCTTTGTCGGATAAGTGGCTTGTAAATATTTTTTCCCAATTAGTGAGCTGTTTTTTTGTTTCAATCCTGTTTTCCCTTGCCTTGAAGAAGCTCTTTAGTCTGATGAAGTCCCATTTGTTTATTCTTTCTATTGTTTCCCTCAACTGAGGAGTTACAGTGTCCGAAAAGATTCTTTTGAAACTGATGTCAAAGAGTGTACTGCCTATATTCTCTCCCAAAAGACTTATTGTCTCAGGCCTAATCTTTAGGTCTTTGATCCATTTTGAGTTTATTTTGGTGTGTGGTGAAAAAGAATGGTCAATTTTCAATCTTTTGCATGTGGCTGTCCAGTTTTCCCAGCACCATTTGTTGAAGAGACTTTCTTTTCTCCATTGCAGGCCCTCTGCTCCTTTGTCGAAGATTAGCTGTCCATAGATGTGTGGTTTTATCTCTGGGCTTTCAATTCTGTTCCATTGATCTGTGGGCCTGTTTTTGTACCAGTACCATGCTGTTTTGATCACTGTAGCTTTGTAGTATGTTTTGAAATCGGGGATTGTGATTCCGCCGGCTTTGTTTTTCTTGCTCAGGATTGCTTTAGCAATTCGCGGTCTTTTGTTGCCCCATATGAATTTTAGGATTGTTTGTTCAATTTCTGTGAAGAATGTTCTTGGGATTCTGATTGGGATAGCATTGAATCTGTATATTGCTTTAGGTAGTATGGACATTTTAACTATGTTTATTCTTCCAATCCATGTGCAAGGAATGTTTTTCCATCTCTTTATGTCATCGCCTATTTCTTTCAAGAAAGTCTTGTAGTTTTCATTGTATAGATCCTTCACTTCCTTGGTTAAGTTTATCCCAAGGTATTTTATTCTTTTCGTTGCAATTGTGAATGGGATAGAGTTCTTGAGTTCTTTTTCTGTTAGTTTATTGTTAGTGTATAGAAATGCTACTGATTTATGCACGTTAATTTTATACCCTGCTACTTTGCTGTAGTTGTTGATTATTTCTAACAGTTTTTCTGTGGATTCTTTGGGGTTTTCTATGTATAAGATCATGTCGTCTGCAAACAACGAGAGTTTTACTTCTTCGTTACCTATTTGGATTCCTTTTATTTCTTTTTCCTGCCGAATTGCTCTGGCCAGCACCTCCAGAACTATGTTGAATAGGAGTGGTGAAAGTGGGCACCCTTGTCTTGTTCCTGTCCTCAGAGGGATGGCTTTCAGCTTTTGTCCGTTGAGTATGATGTTGGCTGTGGGTCTATCATATATGGCCTTTATTATGTTGAGGTACTTTCCTTCTATACCCATTTTACTGAGGGTTTTTATCATAAATGGGTGTTGGATCTTGTCGAATGCTTTCTCTGCATCTATTGAGATGATCATGTGGTTTTTCGTTTTCATTTTGTTGATGTAGTGTATCACGTTGATTGACTTGCGGATGTTGAACCATCCCTGTGTCCCTGGTATAAATCCCACTTGATCATGGTGTATAATCTTTTTGATGTATTGCTGTAATCGGTTTGCCAAAATTTTGTTGAGGATTTTTGCATCTATGTTCATCAGTGATATCGGCCTGTAGTTCTCCTTCTTTGTGTTGTCCTTGTCAGGTTTGGGGATCAGAGTGATGTTGGCTTCATAGAATGTGTTAGGGAGTTCTCCATCTTTCTCAATTTTCTGGAACAGTTTGAGGAGAATAGGTATTAAGTCTTCTTTGAATGTTTGGTAGAATTCTCCAGAGAAGCCGTCTGGTCCTGGACTCTTGATTTTGGGGAGGTTTTTGATTACCGTTTCTATTTCCTTACTTGTGATTGGTCTATTCAGATTCTCCATTTCTTCCTGATTCAGTTTGGGGAGATTGTAGGAGTCTAGGAATTTGTCCATTTCTTCCAGGTTGTTCAATTTGTTGGCATATAGTTTTTCATAGTATTCTCTTATGATCTCTTGTATTTCATTGGTATCTGTTGTGATTTCTCCTCTGTCATTCCTGATTTTATTAATTTGCGATTTCTCTCTTCTTTTCTTGGTGAGTCTGGCTAGGGGTTTGTCAATTTTGTTAATTCTTTCGAAGAACCAACTCTTTGTTTCATTGATCCTTTCTATTGTCTTTTTTGTTTCAATATCGTTTATTTCTGCTCTTATTTTTATTATTTCCCTCCTTCTACTGACTCTGGGCCTTGTTTGTTCTTCTTTTTCTAGTTCTGTTAGGTGTCGTTTGAGGTTGCTTACGTGAGCTTTTTCTTGTTTAGTGAGGTGAGCCTGTATTGCGATGAATTTCCCTCTTAGGACTGCTTTTGCTGCATCCCAAATGATTTGGTATGTCGTGTTCTCATTTTCATTTGTCTCCAGATAATATTTGATTTCTTCTTTAATTTCTTCAATGATCCATTGTTTGTTGAGAAGCGTGTTGTTTAGTCTCCACATTTTTGCACCTTTCTCTGCTTTTTTCTTGTAGTTGATTTCTAGTTTAATAGCGTTATGATCAGAAAAGATGCTTGATATTATTTCAACTCTCTTGTATTTATTGATGTTTGCTTTGGTTCCCAAAATATGGTCAATCCTTGAGAATGTTCCATGTGCACTTGAGAAGAATGTGTAACCTGCTGTTTTTGGATGAAGTGTTCTATATATATCTATTAAGTCCATCTGGTCTAATTTTTCATTTAATTCTATTATTTCCTTGTTGATTTTCTGTCTGGATGTTCTGTCCATTGGTGTTAATGGTGTGTTGAGGTCCCCTACTATTATTGTATTGTTGTTGATGTCTTCTTTTAGTTCTATTAAGAGTTGCTTTACAAATTTTGGTGCTCCTGTGTTGGGTGCGTATATATTTATAAGTGTTATGTCTTCTTGGTGGAGAGTCCCTTTTATCATTATATACTGTCCCTCTTTGTCTTTCTTTATCTGTTTTGCTTTGAAATCTACCTTGTCTGATATTAGTATAGCGACACCTGCTTTCTTTTGTTCATTATTAGCTTGGAGTATTGTTCTCCATCCCTTCACTCTGAGTCTGTGTTTGTCTTTGGGGCTGAGGTGTGTTTCCTGGAGGCAGCATATTGTTGGATCTTGTTCTTTGATCCATCCTGCCACTCTGTGTCTTTTGATTGGGGGGTTCAATCCATTTACATTTAGAGTGATTATTGAGACGTGGGGGCCTACCACTACCATTTTGTGTCTTGTTTTCCGGTTTTCTTCAGTTTCCTTTGTTTCTCGTCCCATGGTTTAATCTGTTCTGATGTAGAGCTGCTACTCTCTGTTGTTGTCCTTCTACTTATCTCCTCTGCTCTTGGTTTTGTAGCCCCTTTCCTTTTTTGGATTTTTCAGGAATGAGGGTTTTCCTGAGGATTTCCTGAAGAGGAGGTTTTGTGACAATGAACTCCCTTAATTTTTGTTTATCTGGGAAAGTTTTTATTTCTCCATCGTATTTGAAGGATATTTTCGCTGGGTAGAGAATTCTCGGCTGTAGGTTTTTGTCCTTCAGATTTTTGAATATATCATTCCACTCTCTTCTAGCCTGTAAAGTTTCTGCTGAGAAATCTGCTGATAGCCTGATGGGGGTTCCTTTGTAGGTTAGTTTCTTTTGCCTGGCTGTCCTTAATGTTTTCTCCTTGTCGTTGACTTTTGCTAGCTTCACTACTATATGCCGTGGAGTTGGTCTTCTTGCATTGATAAAGTTTGGAGATCTATTGGCTTCTGTCACCTGAAGATCCATCTCCCTCACCAGATTTGGGAAGTTCTCAGCCATTATTTCTTTGAATAGGTTTTCTGCCCCTTTCTCCTTCTCTTCTCCCTCTGGTATACCTATAATCCTTACGTTGCATCTCCTAATTGTGTCTGATAATTCTCGGAGAGTTTCTTCATTTCTTTTACGTCTTGCTTCTCTCTCCTCCTCTGCCTGCAACAATTCTATATTGCCATCTTCCAAATTGCTAATTCTTTCCTCCATATTATCGGCCCTACTGTTCAGAGCATCTAGATTTTTCTTAATCTCCTCTATTGTGTTCTTCATTTCCAATATTTCTGTTTGGTTCTTCTTTATCGTATCAAACTCTTTTGTGACATAGCTCCTGAACTCGTTGAGTTGTCGGTCAGAATTCTCTCTTAACTCAGTGAGTATTTTAATGATGGCTGTTTTGAAGTCATCATCATTTAGGTTATATATCTCATTTTCTTTGGGATTGTTTTCTGTGTATTTGTTACTTTCTTTCTGTTCTGGAGATTTAATGTATTTTTTCATATTGCTTGATGATGTTGATTTGTGCCTCCGCATGGAGATAGAGTTTAGTTGCTCCTTTCACTTGTTTCAGCTGCTGCGGTGGGGGGAGCAGCTGTTTATACTTCACCAACCAGGAACCCTGTCCGTAGTTGCTAACTGGGCCTGGGCCCCTCTTCGTAGCCACAGTGGCCCTTTGGATTCCCTCCTCTGCCGTGGGGGCCGTCACGGGGGGCTTCAGGCTGCAGGTGCCTACTGTTGTTGCCCACCTAGATGCGCTCTCTCCTTGGGGTCTGCAACGGTGTTATGGGCTTTTCCAGCGGCCAGGGGTGGGATCACTTATATTTGTCGCTCCGTTGCTGTCGGCACCCACCAAATCTCACTTGTCCTCTATGGGTCGCAGGAGAGCTATTGGTATCTTCTACAGTCTGTGGTTAGTACACCTAGCTATGCTGCTTTTGCCCTGGGGTCTTCCAGCCTTGTGGCTGGCGGCAGGGTGCCTACTACTGGTGCTGTGCAGAGGCTTTCCCTAAGGCTTCTGTGAGCCTGTAGGGTTTCCCCCTAGGCTACTAAGCTGGGTCTCTGGAACTCTCTCCAGCCCCAGTCCTCTCCGAGATCTCCGGCAATCCCTAGCCTCACCGGGTGGGCAACGGCAGCTGGGGGTCGCCCCACCCTCTGGGATTCTCTCCGGGCCTCTCCCGGAGCCGTGAATGCTCAGCATGGCCCCTCTGCTAACGGCACACAGAGAGTTTTGTCTGCTGCCTGGCGGAGCTCCGGCGCTTCCCCTCCAGGTCGCCGAACCGGCCTTTGAAAGTTCCCCCGCCCCGGTCCTCTCCGAGATCTCTGGCAATCCCTAGCCCCACGGGGCGGGCAACGGCAGCTGGGGGTCGCCCCGCCCTCTGGGCTTCTGTCCGGGCCTCTGCCGGGAGCCCTGAATGCTGCACGTGGCCCCTCTGCTAATGGCAGACAGAGAGTTTTGTCTGCTGCCTGGCGGAGCTCCGGCGCTTCCCCTCCGGGTCGCCGAACCGGCCTTTGAAAGTTCCCCCACCCCGGTCCTCTCCGAGATCTCCGGCAATCCCTAGTCCCACGGGGTGGGCAACGGCAGCTGGGAGACCTCCGTGCCCTCCGTGTCTCTCTCTGGGACCCTCCGGGCGCCCCGAGCACCAGGCTGGGTCTCCCCGCCAATGGCGGGGAGAGACTCTCCCCGCGGGCTCAGGTGTGCAACTCCAAAGTTTCCCTCTGCGTTTAGGAGTAATTGCGGGGGGTTTAGGTAGGGTTCTGGTCACCTGTTTCTACCGTCGCTCCTCTGTTGTGTTCTCGCTCCTGCCCTAGATGTGTGTGGATCCTCTGGGGGTGTCCGTTGGAAGAAAGCCGCTTGCGGGTACTAGGCTGCCCGTCGGGGTCGGAGAGTTTTCACCTATTTCCACATCCTCCCGGAGGAAAGTCCGTCCGCCTTCCGATGTATAGTCGCGTGGGTGTCTCAGACGTCCTGAGATGCTGTCTGGATATCCTTTGTCAAGCGATAAGTGTCCAAATAATTGTAGACTCGAAGGGCGAGAGACAAAGAGGACTACTCACGGTGCCATCTTGGATCTTCCTCGAACGATAGCTTCTTGAAGAAATGATTGATTCCTTGGCTGGTGTAGGGAAAATACAAGATGAGCCAGGACGATGTTGTTATATCAGAGAGCAACAAAATACTCAAATCATGGGAACTTGTCTAAAGAACACAGAAGGCAGTTTGAAGGGACTTCTACTGGCCACATCTGGGACAATTAGAACACCAAAATAAATAATAATATTAATGGATTATAATCCATTAAATAAAGTAGAAACCCATGAATCCATACCAATATTAATTAATGAGTTAATTTAATTGAAATTTTGATGAGGAATAGAATTTTACATAACTTCAAAGTATATCCATATAAAATATTTATTCATTACAAAGGGAAAAAGAGTAACTTTACAGTGGAGAAAACTTGGCAGACAATACTTTAATCAAATGGTCCAACTTTATATCACCAGTAATGACACAAATCAAAATCATGTGCCACTTGAGAGGATGCAATAAGAAGGTGAGAACATCACTTCTATGATGTTCCTGTCAAAGATGCTTAACCTGAGTCTAACCTCGAGGTGACTCAGATAAACCCAAATTGAAGGATATTCTACAAAGTCTCTGGCTTATAATCTTCAAAAGTATCAACTTCAGAAGGTCAAGAAAAGACTAAGGATCTTTCCAGATTAAAGGAGACTAAAAGGCCTGATAAATAAAAGCCATGATTCTGAACTGAATTCTTTGGGACAATATTGTGACATTTGGTGATTTAAATGAGATCTGAGGAGTAGATAGCAGTAGTGGGTCAATTTAATTTTCTGATTTTGATGGCTATGTTGTGGTCATGTAGGAAAATGTCTTCATTTGTGGTAAATACTGAAGTATTTGAAAGGTGATGGGGCAGTATGTCAGCAACTCACTCTGAAATGGTTCAGGAAAAGAAGCTCTTTGTGGCTGTTGCAACTTTTCTATAAGCTTGAGGTTGTTCAAAATAAAAGGTGTTAAAAGCAGAGTGAGGGAGGCTAGGAAAAGAACCTCAGGGGGCCGGCCCCATGACTGAGTGTTTAAAGTTCCACATGCTCTGCTTTGGCAACCTGGGTTCACAGGTTCAGATCCGAGGCGCAGACGTATACCACTCGCCAAGCCATGCTGTGGTAGCGATCCACATATATAATAGAGGAGGATGGGCACAGATGTTAGCTCAGGGCTGATCTTGCTCAAGCAAAAAAAGAGGAAGATTGGCAATGCATGTTAGCTCAGGGCAAATTTTCCTCAGGAAAAAAAAAATTCAGCATGCTGATTTACAAAGTGGATGAAAGAGGAACAAGACCTGATCTCAGAAGTCACCTCTGTGTTCAGTGATTAGGCTAAAACGGATGTCTGGATGGATTCTATTAATTCATTCAAAAATAAATATTCACACTGTTTGAATATATTCTGTGTCGATGTTATGCACTGGGGTTACAAAAGTGACCAAAGTAGGCCTGATCCCTGATCTACAAAGGTCATCAGGCTAGGGGGATACAGACAGGTAAAAAGGCAACAACAGCTTATTTGGTGGGTGCATACAATAAGTGCTCAAACCTAGACTTTGGGCATGGTGTAGTCTTCCCAAAGGAAGGAAGATCCAAGCAGAAACTGAGCAAAAGGCCAGAAAAGAAGGTGGTTTGAAGTGTTCACAACTATGTATTAAAACGTTTTATATTTTATCTGACCCAAGGGATAGTGCTAAAATCTAAGCGCCTCCTGGAATCGTCACTGAATTAGCAAGGATTTGAGCAGAGCAACGAGAGATGTCTCTCCAGGCATGAACTCTCAGTAAAGCTAACTCATTCTTCCTTCCCCGTCCCATGGAGCGGGGCATGGGTGGGATGCCAAAAACTATCTTCCAAAAGTGTCAAAGCAATGCATACAAGGAGCTCTGGGGATTTATCTGCATTGTCTCATAAACAGTTGCTGTGACAACTAACAAGGCAGTTCCCAAACGTGTGCATCTCAGCGGGTTTTTACAGACCCACTTGTTCTGTGATCATGGATTCCCCATGTTGCTCCCACGGAGGTCGTCCTGTACATGGACATTTGGGGGGGTTCTATGATGAGATGGTGGTTATGAACACCTGGTACATGGAATGTGAAAGAGCTAAAAAGGCATTTGAGAAAGAGACCAGTAATATAAAGTGATAAACTTTTGCGTTAAAGTAGCAGGTTAGAGCTTAATGAATCCGGGGAGTAATTGTGCATGAATCAGCGTAAACTCAAGATTTTGAGATGTCCTGCCTACTTTTGAAATTGCCTCACTCTGTTTGGAGCATGCCTAGTGCAGTCTTACGGACCAAGTTACGAGACCTTGGCCTCATTTTGCATGAAGGGGCAGAGTCCTAACTCTTGGTCCATGGAAGAAGATAAGACTGAATCATTGTTTCTACAGCAGCAACGCCTTCCAAGTTTGCCTGTTAGGAGCAACGTTGGGCTGGACCACCTGGGGCCAGCCTAGAAGCAATTTACCCTGGTAGGAATGGTCAAGCAGTATTTACCACAGCCCCTCAGAGAAGCAGAGCCTGTAAAAGAAACTGAGTCCCTGTGGAGTGGAGGAAAGATGATCCTCCTTTTTCTCCCAAGTGTGAGGAATGTGAGTGGCTGCCTGCCTGCAAGGCCATGTTGAAGAACAGTCTTGCAGACACATCAACTGTGGTACAACTGCAACACTACGTAGCACTTAGTTGAGGTTAAGAGAAACCTTATGTTAAAATTTAGGACCACGCCCAGGTCTGATAGAAAGCTGCTGCCTTAAACACCTTCAGACTTATCTAGAGGGTTCTACTCCAGCGGGCTTGGACGGTCAGCAAGCCAAACATGGGCCCTAAATTCTCTATGGAACCTCACTCAGGAAGAATGTAGAGACGTGTGTATGTTCCCAGGGTCTGTGCACAATCTATTCCAGTGGAAGGTAACTAGGTGAAGCATGAGGGGACCAAGTATGACCAGGAATTTTAGAAACATAAGCTTGATGAAGAGCAACACGAAACTATTTGCTGTGAATGTCAACTGCCACAGTTGTGATCCTAGTGCCTACTGGTCATCACACTCTGGCCAATCCGGACCCCCTGAATGACCTGACGTGCACTCCCCGTCCTCTACCTCCTTCTCCTTTTCGTTTATAGGGGTTCTCACTTTGAAGCCTTGCCAACTCAGCCTCTCCCCACACTTGGGGAAGGACAGAGAGCCATCTAGGCAGCCTCCAGGAGGCCCATCACCCCACTCTGCACCTCCAATATAGAGCACAGGAGCCTTATCCTTGTGTCATTTATTCCCTCATTCATTCAAGAAATATTGATTGGGGCTCTATGGACAGGCACTGCACTAGGTGCTGAAGATGTAGAAGTGAATAAAATAGACAAAATATTGACTCTCGAGGATTTTAAGTTCTGAAGGGAGAAGACAGACAATAAATAAAAAACAAATAAACAAGATAGCATCTAATTGTGGTAAATACAATAAGGCGAATAAAGCAGAAAACTGTGACAGAAAGTGGCTGAGGGGCTAGGAAGGAGGAGCCTCTCAATTGCCCAGCAGTTCTGGCCCAGCATGTTCGTGTTAACTGAAGACGGCAGTCCTCATCCTCCAGGGGAAGAAGATAAGTACTTTGGAGTGGGGGTGGATCCCTCTGTCATTTCAGCAGATTGTTGTCTTTTGAGCCCTGTTGCCAAGCAACCTAGCCATGCCACAGGCAAACCTGGAAGAATGCTTGGAACCCAGGTAAGCAAAGCTGAGCTTTCTTAAGCTCTCAGCCAGAGCATCTTGGTGCCTAGATGGTGTCTCTCAATAGGTCCTTGAAGAGGAGAGGGGAAAGGAATCACTTGTGAGGGGGCAGAGTCAGCAGTCCTAACTCTTGGTCCACAGAAGAAAACAAGACTGAAACGTCTGTTCAATGGTAACACTGTCAATAGCAACAATGCTTAGCACTAGACTAAGAAATCTTGGCTAGAGACATCATTCTGTGTCTTTCTTGTTTACACCCTTCTTTTAAGCTGATTGGCTCTTGAGTCTTCCCTGGGCTCCCTGGATCCACCATACATCTGGCAACAGTCTAAGAGGCGCTTAGCAGCAGGGGCTCTCCCTGGATGGCCCCATTACTCTGAGGTGTGGAGACCTGTACTGAGCAGGAGGGATGCCCATCTCATCCCTTTTTCAATTCTGACACACCCCAACCACTAGCATCTCAGGTACATTTCTTCAGCCTCAGTAGAGGAATGCGCAAGCAGTAATATGCAGAGACTCTTTTCCTACTGATAATCAATCCACGGTTTCCAATGAGAATTCAGCTCTTAATCTGATTGAGGATCCCTTGTATGTGATGAGCTGCTTCTCTCTTGCTGCTTTCAAGATACTCTCTTTGGCTTTTGGCTTTTGACAGTTTGATTATGATGTGTCTATGTGTGATTTTTCATTTTCAGTTGAACCTTTCTATTCATTCCTTTTTATAATTTCTATCTTTTTATCAATGTTCTCTGTGTCATGAGACATTGTTCTCCTGGTCTTCTTCAAATTTTTGTCCTTGGTTTCCTTCAGCTCTTTGAGCATATTTAAGACAGTTGATTTAAGTTCTTTGTCCTGGTAATTCCAATGTCTAGGTTTCCTTAGGGAAAAGTTCTATTAATTTCTTTTTTCCTATGAATGAACTAAACTTTGTTTCTTTTCATGTCTTATAATAAAACTGTACATTTTTAATATTATAATCTGGCAACTCTGAAAATCTGATTCTCTCCCCTCCCCAGTACTTTTGCTGCTGCTGCATATTGCAGTTGTTGTTTGTTTAGTGACTTTTCTGAATTAATTCTATCGTCTGCATTATTTGTGTGGCCTGAATTCTCTGTTCTAATAGTTTAGTTGTCATCTACTGATTGGACAGAGATTTCCTTGAATGTCTAGAACCAAAAAATTTTCCAGTCTTCACTGAGGAGCTCTGTGTGTGTGTTGTTAAGGTATGTGTCCAACACTCAGCCATACACTTTACAACTCTACCTTAGCCTTCACTTCCTGCATCTTCAGAGCCTCAAGATCAGGAGAAGGTGACTGCTTAGGGCTCCCTCGAGTCTTTCCCAAGATGAGGCGCACAGCCCTGGGCATGCATGTGGACTTCTATCTTTCCAGAAATATGTCACAACTTTTCACAATCCTTACAGATATCTCATTCCCCAGCCTTTCCTCTCAAGCTCTAAGGCTAGTCTGGTGTTTGCTACAACTGTTATCTATTACCTTAGGCAGCAGCAACTAAGACATTAGTCTCTTAGCCTGTAAAGGCTTTCAACAAATGCTTCTCAGGAAGCAGCTTTATCACTGGGCCAGGTCCCAATTAGGCAAAATAAAAACAAGTTTTTTGAGCCAGTCTTCCAGGGAACCACCATACAAGTCAGAACAAACGCTTAATTACAATTCTTTCTGATTGAGGTCCATTTGCTCTCTCTGGTACCAAGAATGTGGACTACTATTTTCATGGGTACTACTGAAAGGGGAAGTGAGGAATAGCACTAGGGTGAGTAAAACCCACCACAAAGTTCACTATTGCTACTGAGAATCAGCCATTTTTTCTTGAATAAGCAGTCTCTGAGTTACTGCAAGCCTTTGGTTAATCCCAGAGTTTCAAAAAAGTTGATTCTCACAGATTTCACCCATTTTTGTTGTTTTTATGGAGGGATGGAATTTGAAGTTCTTTACTCCACCATTTTTGCTGACATCCTCACCACAGTTTTGAGAGATATTTTGGCTGCATGTAGAATTCTAGGTTGATATTTTTTCTTTCAGGACTTTTGAGATGTTGTTACACTTGTCTTCTAGCTTGCATTATTTCCAACAAGAAATATGCTGTTATTCTTATCTTTGTTCCTCCGTTCACAATGTGTCTTTTTTCCTCTGGCTACATTTAAGATTTTCTCTTTATTGCTGATATTAAGAAATTTCATTATAATGTGACTTGGTGTAGTTTTCTTTGTGTGTATTTTGTGTAGTTCATTTTTGGTTTGGTTTGGGGGATTTTTTGGCGTGTGTGTGTGCTTGGGTTTTGTTCAGCTTCTTGGATTTGTGGGTTTATCATTTTCATCAACTTTGGAAATTTTTCAGTTTTTCTTCAATTTTTTTTTTTTTTTTTGCTTCCTTCCTCCCTTCAAAGACTCCAAACATAGTTACATTTGACTACTTGAAGTTGTCCCACATCTCACTGGTACTCCATTCTTTGTTTTTTGGTATTCTTGTTTTCCTCTATGCATTTGATTTTGGATGGTTTCTATAGTTACACCTTCAAGTTCACTAATTTTTTCTTCTACAATGTCTAATCTGCTATTAATCCTATCTGGTGTATTTTTCATCTTGCACATGTAGTTTTCATTTCTAAAAGTTCAATTCAGATCTTTTTTTATATCTTCTATGTTTCTACTTAATATATTCCATCTTTCCTCCAATTTCTTGAACATATGAATTACAGTCATAGTCACCGTTTTAATGTTCTTGTCTGCTTACCTCTGTCATCTGTGTCATTCCTAGGTCAGTTTCCATTAATTGATTTTCCTCCTCATTATGGATTGTATTTTCCTTCTTCTCTGCCTTCTTGATAGTTTTTTATTGGATGCTAAACATTATGAATTTAACTTGTTGGATATTTTCTATTCTTACAAATATTCTTGAACGTTGTTCTGGGACACAGTTAAGTCACTGGGAAAAAGTTTGTCCTTTCATGTCTTGCTTTTAAGCTTTGTTAGGTGATACCTAAGATTCATCTAGTCTAAGGTTAGTTTTTCTTGTTAGTGAGGCAGGCCTTTCTTAGTAATCTTAGGACACCTTATGAATTATGAGTTATTTCTCTCTGGTTTTTGAGAACAGGCACTATTCCAAGCCTTTCTCTTTAGAGAGAAAGATTGTTCTCTCTAATCTTTTTGAATGGTTCTTTCTCCAGCCTCTGGTAGTTTCCTCACACACTGCACTCAGCTGAACACTTGAAGGGTACCCTCTGGAGTTCTCTGTCTGCAACTCACCCCTCTCTGGTACTGTGTCCTGAGAATCTTCTAGCCACTTTGGCTTCCCAGACTCCCAGCTCCATCTCAACTCAGGGAGACTACCCACCTCTGCCTAGGCTCCCCCTCCCTGCATCATGGGCTGAGCACTTCCTCCAGGCAGTAAACTGTGGCAATCATAGGGCTCACTCCATTATTTTCTATCTCTTAAGGATAACTCTCCTGATGTTCAGAGTCTTGAATACTATAGTGTCATTTTGTGTATATGTGTGTGTGTGTGTGTGTGTGTATGCTGTTATTTTTGTTGTTTTTAAAGCAAGAAGGTAAATCTGGTCCCTGTTACTCCATCTTGATCAGAAGCAGAAGTCCCACTCTAAATAATCTTTATCATATCACCTTGCTTCATATTTCTTCACAGTACATACCACACTAAAATTGTTTTGCTCATTTTCTATTCACTTAGTTATCATTTATCCTACTCATCAGAATATAAACTATTCCTTTGTCCATTATAGTCACATTTATTATCTTGCACATGCCTGGCACATAGTGATTTCCAATTCTAATAAATATGTGTTGACAATAAATAAATGAGTCCATAGCATCCATTCTCTACCTTCCAACTAAGACAACAGAGGTCCAGCCACCTCCCAGATGGCTCTGTGAGAAGGGAATACATCCCATCACTAAAAGATCCTGTTATCATCCCTCCCCACTTAAGCCAGTCAGTTCCCTTCCGCTCCCCCTTCTTGCTTTTCCCTCTGTTTCCCCCATGAACCTAGGACATTGGGCCAGATTCAGCCCTCTCACAGCTTTTGTTTGTATTGTACGTTGAATGTATTCCAAGTAGTGCCAAGATTTTATAATTTGGAGATTTCACTTACAAATCTGGAGTTGTGGTTTCTTTTGATCAACCAAGCTGGCCACACTGGTTAGTACTTGGCAACAGTCTGCTGAAGGTTGGTGGTGGTTGTTGTCCTTAGAAGGGTCACATGCTCTTCCATCCACCACAATCCCCACCGAGCCAGCCTCACTGACTTTACCGATACAGCTCCTATAGGCATTTGAATTTAGGGCCCGGTTTGCCATTTGAAAATAAAACCTTTTCCAATCCAAAGAAAACCCTATATCTCCAAGAGAACAAGGCCTTACTTGCATTTTTGATAAGCTTAGAAGAAATAAAGAGATCAAATTTCCCCATTCCGTTCCCTGGTACATAACACTTTACCCTTCACAGAAAGGTCTGTGAAAGAGACTGACAAAGGCCGAAAGTTTGAATCCAGTATAATAAATAAGAGCAACTTCACCTGTGAATGTCATATAACCCAAAAGCACATTTAAATAAGCTAAACAGAAATTTATTTCTCTCTCACATGGAATTTCAGAAGTGGGTGATCCAGAACTGGCATGACATTCCTCAGCAGGTATCCAGTTTCCTGGTACCTACAACTCTGCTGTACATGTCCCACACTTCCAATGCCATTTTGTGATCCAAGATGGCCCCCTGTCTCTAGTCATCATGTCCATATTCCAGGCAGTAGGAAGGAGGAAAAGAAGGAAAATGTCATGCTCTCTCTAAAGTACATCCAAGAAGTTAAACTCACTAATCCTGTTTCCAGCCAGTTCTGACCAGAACTTAACCACTTAGGCTACCCTTAGCCAAAAGGGGGGCATAAAATATAGCTCTTTATTCCTGGTATCCATGTAACGAGCTAAACATCAGGGATTCTATTTCTGTAAAAGAAGGGGAAATGGATACTGAGAAACAACTTACAGGCTCTAGGATACAAAAATACAGATTCAGAAGACCTCAGAAAAATGCATTGTTTCATACATGATTTTCACTTGCCCTTAAGCCCCAACCTATTCTCAGGACTATTCTGTTCTAATAAGTTCTAGGACTCAGTGTTGCTTGTGGATCCATATAGGCAGAAGTCCAAACCTTCACACAGCCTCAGGAAAATGTAAAAAAGAAAAAAACTAAAGTTGAATTTTCATACTAGGCTGGTGGGATAGGGGCTTGTGCTGATAATTAAGTTACAATAAGGGAATAAAGGAAGTTATATTTTTCTTAGCCCTGGCAAGACACTGAGCAGGAACACCTGCTACTGCTCTCCCAGACAAATTCTGCAAAACACGGAGCTCTAAGGTAGGTGGCACAGCTCTCAGAATCAACACTCTGGGTCTGGATAGTGGGATCAGCTGTGAAACAGCTATAGGAGATAACCTGGGTCCCATGTGGCACCACAGGGTAGCATGGGAAATAGGCTGAATATGAAGACAAGACACACGGAGTCACTTAGTCTTTCAGGAAGAACTCTATATACAAGGTTGGATACGGGAGAGACTGAATTATGAGCATCTATGCAGCTGCCGGTTTCTATCATCATAACAAATTCAGCATACATGCCACACTTGCACATGCGCATGGACACACACACACTGCTGTATCATAAGCCAGCTCATTCTGAACCTACTAACTGGGAACACAACCCTGACTCCACCCTCATTTGATTCTTCTGACAGTAGCAACCAGAAAGTGCAAGAAAAATGAGGAACAAGAGAGGAGGAAAACAACTGGAGGATTAAAAACTTACATCAGAAGCATGCTGCCATGGAGCAAATGAAAATCTTGACCAAACATTTGACCATGACCTAAGAAATTAATGAAACAATCATCCCTTTAAAACAAGAGCTCAAAGCCGACACATGGGGTTGATATAAGCAGATGAGAAAAGATATAAAAACTCAGGAAAGAAAAAATAAACCAAGCAGAAATATAAGCCAACTTGGAAGGAGCAAAAAAGATAGTAAGGAATATGGAAGATAGAACTAAGAGTTGAGAAAAAATAGAGAAAACTCTGCAAGGCAAAATTAAAACTAAACAAAGTTAAACTGTAAACTATGAAGAAATATTTGCTAGACGTGATAAGTGAGAAGCCAATTCTCCTTTCCATAAAGAGTGCCCACAAATAAATAAGAAAAACATCAGCAATCCAGCAGAAATAGTCAAAGAATGTGAATAGACGCTTCACTGAAAAGTAAATAAAAAAGGCCTTTGAATGTCTAAAAAGCTTGTCAGAATACTCGCTAATATGAGAAGTGAATATTAAAACTCAGATTACTGGGTATAACTATTCCATTGACAAAGGTCAAAAAGTGTAATAACACTTTGGCAAGAGTGTATGAAAACACATTTCTCATACACTGTAAAAGAAAGCATAAATTAACCATCAATGGATGGCAATTTGGCAAAATCTCCAGTGCACATACACTTTAACCCACCAGTTCCATTTCTAAGAATTTATTGTATAGTCATGTTCTTGTATATATGCAGACATAAATGGACAAGGATATTAACTACATCATCATGATGGGAAAAGACTGGAAACAATCTAAATATCCTTCAACATGAGACTTGTTAAGTTGTAGCATATATATAAGTTGTAGTTATAAAATAAATGAGATAGATAATTAGGTACGATATACATAATGTATGTTATTAAGTGAAAAAAAGAAAGGACAATAGTGTTGGAAGGAAAACTAGGAAGTCAGTAGTCAGGGGAAGAAAGACTTAATAGTCATAGTATACTTTTGTGTTGCTTTAATGTTTTACCTTAGGTGCATAATTTGTGTGCTTATAGGTAAAAATCCAGTCAAAAATAATTAATTTCAAAATACGTTATCCAAATTAACTGTTTTAAGTTCAGTGACAAATGATAAAAGGTGGTTATTTGAGGACCAATCCAAACCAGAAGCAAAACAAACTCTCCAGATGCAGCACTGCTGGAAACAAATGGCAGATTTGCATTAAGGACCCCACTTCTTCACTCCTCCCTGTGTCTGTGCCCTTTGCCTTTCTCAGGTAACCTTTTCAGTGGTCTCTCACTGTGGGGTGGGACATAATTCCCGCCGCCCCGGACATCCATGTGACTTGCTTTGACCAATACAAGGAGGCAGAAGTCATGGGGTGTCAGTTCCAAGCCTAGGCTTTAAGAGAGTCTCTGAATTTTGGCTTGCTTCTTGTGCTGCTGCTCTCTCTATGAGAAGGACATGCCTAGGCTAGTCCACTGATCCCAGGAAGTGGATGAGAACCATGTGGAGCATATCTATTCTAGCTAAAGTTGTTTAGCCAAGCCCAGCCTGGAACAGAATCCCCACGTGAACCACAGACACATGCGCAAGCCTAGTTAAGATAGCCAAGCCCAGACTCATGACCTATGAACTCTAATAATGAAGGTGTTTTAACCACATATGCTCGGGTGAGGTGTAGTGAGATCAGAAGCAGATTAAGAGAGAAACTGAAAAGAATTACAGTTTTGTTACTCACAGTTCCCTGGGAGAACACAGCACACCATGCATGGCCACTCAGGGAAGCACAAGGCTGAAGGAGAAAAAAGAGCTGTGAGCAAGAGCCTTGACTGTGGTTCCCAAGGGAAGGAATGGACGAAGCAAGGTGAGCAGGTCTAGGATTGACTAGTTTGAATAATTTCTGTGGCACAGGAACTGTCCTTGGTTGTCTGGTACCTGGCCCTGGACATTAGGGCAGGTGTTTAGTGGCCCTGAATGTGAAAGCCTGATAGAGGCAGAAGGGGTGTGAGAACTTAATTGACTGCTCAAGAAGGAGAATTTTCCAGCCTCTAGCCAGGACCTCAAAACTAGATCAAGACAGTATTTTTAAATAAACCATAATATACAAAGTCACAGTCCCTTGGTCTTATGGACTTTATCCTACATGGTATGTACTAAGCAGCAACCAGAGACAGGAGTCCTGGGGGGGAAAATCAGAAAAGGGATGCATTCACGATCATTAATTATTGTGATTGAAAGTCCATTGGGGGTGTGCCAGTTCCTGTGGCTGCATAACGAACTACTCCAAAAGATAGTGGCTTAAAACAACATTTGTTTTGCTTACAGATCTGGAGTTTGGACAGGGCTCACTGAGCATAGCCTGTCTCTACTCCATGTGGCATTATGTGAGGCAGCTCAAGGACTAGGAGCTAGAATCATCTGAAGGCTTACGCGCTCATGTCTAGTGGTTGATGCTGGCTGAGACCTCAGCTGAGGCTGTTGGCCAGAACACCTACATGGGGGCTCCCCTTATGGCTGCTTGGGCTGCCTGATAACATGGTGGCTGGGTTCTCCAAGAGAGAGCCAGGCAGAAGCCATATCACTTTTTATGACCTAGCCTTGGAAATAATGCAGTTTTCTTTCTGCTATATTCTGTTCCTTAAGGTCCTAAAAAAGTGCCCCCACCCCCGAACACTGCAGCTCAGGAGGAGGGAAAACAGAGTCTCTCTCTTGATGAGGAGGGTCACAGAGCTGGCAGAGCACATGGCATTAGAAGCATCGCTGTGCCAGTTTTGGGAAAACACAATCTGCCACAGGGGATGAGGGAAAAAAAGTTGAAGACAATAGGAGCACAGGAGAGATGAGGTAGGAGGTATCTCTTAGGGGAGACAGTGAGTAGAGGCATGATTCATCTTGGCTGCAAAGAGCCTGAGAGAAGAAACAAGCAGTCGACACCCTGCCTGTGGTGGAGACCCAGCTGGGAGATGGGGATAGGCAGCAAGGAGCTTCCAGGTCCTGCCTGATGGTTGTCATCTCTCTTTAGAGGAGTCTGTGCTGGGTGATGCTTAGGGCTGATGATGCTGGGGTGTGACAGGACAGGTTAAGGGTTTAACTGGAGTTGTGGGAGTCAGTGGTACCTGATGTTGTGTCAGGTCCCAGATGGATGCCCTGGCTCAGTTTGGCTGGCAGGGGGGCAAATCTCTCACGGACATGGTGGGGGCATGTTTATACTGTGCTAGCGAGGTGTGGAGCAGGGCACTGAGGGGCGATGGGGGAAAGGCACAGGCACGCCGCTTAACCTCTTTGTACCTCAGTTTCTACATCTGTAAAATGGGCACTGCCTGCTTTTCAAGTTACCAGGAAGACTAAGTGCAATGATATTCATGAGATAGTTGGTTTCAAACGCCAGTTAGTGAGTGTCCCACACAGAGGCCATGACTGCTATGCTTGGCTAACTCAAGAACGTTCTTGAAGGAGAAAGAACTCTTCTTTGCCCAGGAATAGATTGAGCCCCAGGTGTCAAAATCATCTTGTGATATTAATTCCTGGGTGCATTTATGGGGAAGGAACCGAGTTTAACAGGGAACATGACCCGCTTCTTGATTTGAGCCTGACAGAGCTCCGAGCCTCCTACTCGCAGCCGGAGGACCTGCAGCCTGGGTCTCCCAGAGAAACCAGCTCGCTGTTGCCACATGGGAGGGGCCTCTCTTTGAAGCTAAGACTGACACACAGCCCCAGATTCACACTGGAAAAAGGCCAGGAGCCTCGCTCTTCCCTCTCTGCATGGGCCTCTCCTCATTTCCTCTAATCTCCTCGTGTCCCCTCTCAGAAGCTCTGCTCCGGGCAGCCTGGCCCCTTGGTGAGCCCACCTGTCTGGCTGGCAAGGGGAGGGCAGGGTAGCACAGAGGAACAGGGAACAAAGGAAGCAGCGCGCACACATCTGACAGTCTCAGCAGCACCCACTCAAGTGCACACTCTTGGCCCTGATTCTGTGTTAAGCTGTAAGCCAAAAATGTGTCTCATCTAGATGGGAAAATGTGTTTAGAATAGCAATTGTCTGCACCACAAACGCATCCCGCCAGCCCCACCAAATTTTGGGAGCTGTACATGAGGTCTGGCAAGTAGTGGGTGCTTAGCTCCTGGGCCTTCCCTTCCTTTCTCCTCGTCCTTCTGCCCCTCAGGGGCAGCTGTCAGTTCACTCTGGATGACTGCGAAGCTGGTTCAAGGGCACCAAAGATTCTTTTTTTTTTTAGTGGTCCTCTGGTTCTCTTACTCCCTCCGAAACATATGTCCAATTCAATTCAACAAACATTTATTGAGCATCTACTATGGGCCAAGCCCGGTGCTTACTGCGAGGACAGGTATCCAGAGGCTCTTGATCAGAGAGCCGCACTGTCCAACAGAACTTTCTGTGGCAATAGAAATGTCCTATACCTGTGCTGTCCAACACAGAGCCCCTAGCAAGTGTGGAAAATGTGGCTTGTGTGACTGGGGAACTGAATTTTCAATTCTGTTTAATTTTAACTAATTTTGATTTAAATCACTACATGTGGCTAGGACTGCTATATTGGCCCATGCAGACTAGAAGGAGGCAGGCACGTGCATGAAAGCTCTGTTCCACCTTCTGCTCTAAAGGGCTGCAATATGGGCATGTAGATCATATGCTGGGGAGCAGAGTATCAGTCTCCACCTCAAAAACAGAGTCCATTTCCACATGGGGATTAGGGAAGGCTTCCTGGAGGTGGTGGTCTGGGAGCAGAGGAATAAAGGAGGGAAAGGATTTCAACAGGTGAACTGGGTTAGGAAAGGGACTTCCAGGCAGAAACTAGCCCTGGGCAAAGGTGCAGAATCTGAAAAGTACAGTGTACATTCAGGGGACAGTTTGGAAAAAGGGAGGCTGGGATATCAGTTTCTTGGGGGCAAAGGAGGGGAAGTGGGAAATCAGGCTGGACAAGCGGGCTAGGGAGAGCCTGATCCGCAGGCTAGGCGCCTAGGGTGCCCAGTGCCTCTGAGCAACAGAACCATGTAATCAGTGAGGCTTTAAGAAACAGACAGCAATGGCTAAGACGCAAATGAAGGGAAAGCTGAGCAGCCCTGGGAGGTGGGTGCCATGGTCCAAATGAGAGGAAAAGGAGACCTGAGTCAGGACAGAGGAAAGCGTTGGAGGGAATGTGAGTATGAGCGTGTCCTTCAAGGCCGCTCTAGCATCTCTACTCTGTCTTGTACCCCTAGAACCCAGCTAAGTTTCAGTTGATAAAAGGGGGTCAAAGCACATAGTAGGTGCCCAGTAAATGTTTGCCAGAAGGTTGGATGAAATTGAGCAGTCTCTCTCCCTTGGTGATTTGATAAGAAATAAGCCATGGGGATAAAACAGGTTAGAGATTCATTCCCTCTGTCTCCAGACAGCTACTGGCTGTCTGCTAAGAGCTGCACACCTACGCATGGGGGACGCAGCAGTAAACCAGCCCGAGTCCTGCCCTCAGGGAGTTCATCATCTCGTTGAGGGATGCAACCAGCTTCTTCTGAGGCTCATGACTGGGGGATGATGGCCCTTCATGAAAATCGAAACATCAGGAAGGAAAGTTGGCCCAAGGAGCAGAGCATTTTTGTTTGGGGCATGCTGTGTTTACTGTGCCAGCGAGACATCAGGGTAGAGAAGCCCAGCAGGCCCTGGGAAGACACGTTGGGCCAGGAAGACTTGATTGTGGAGTCACGAACACACTAGGGAAACTGAGGCTGCAGGAGTGATGGAGACGTCCAGAGAGTAGGATAAGAAAAGACAACAGGGAGGCAGATGATAGAGCTCAGATAGCAGCCTTTACGCCCTCCGCCCCAGCCAGCCAGTTGTCCAAGCCCCACGGGCACCTGCAGCATGCCAGTCAACCACGTGACGTAAATCCTTTCGTCCCCTTTGCTCAGCCGAAACTTCACCACCACAGGCTTGTTCTCTGCGGTTTGACAACTTATTCTAATTGATTCAACCAAATTCGCTCTTCCTCAAGTTTGCTCAGAAAACTGAGGCCTTTGCCTGGTGTTATGGGCTGTGTGAGTCCTCCAAAAATTCGTAGGTTGAAGTTCTAACACCCCTAACAGCAGATACCCCCTGTATTTGGAGGTAGGTCCTTCAAAGAGGTAATTAAGTTGAAATGAGGTTGTTAGGGTGGGCCCTAATCCAATATGACTGATGTCCTTATAAGACAAGGAAATTTGGGCACAGGCACACACGGAGGGTAGACCATGTGAAGACACGGGGAGAACAGGGCCATCAGCAAGCCAAGGAGAGAGGCCTCAGGAGAAAGCAAAGTGCTGATACCTTGATCTTGGACCTCCAGCCTCCAGAATTGTGAGGAAACGCACTTCAGTTGTTGAAGCCCCCCAGTCTGCAGTACTTTGTTATTGGCAGCCCTGGCCAGCTAATAGACCTGGTTATGGTTAGTGGGTGAGGGCCTAGTCAAGAGGCTTCTAGTTCTCCTCTCCTTAAGCCAAATAGGCAGCCCCCTCCCCTCTGCTCAGAGCTCCCCCTGCCCCTCCCTGCACAATCCCACCCCCACACACCTACTGCCATCAGCACTGGAGGGGAAAAGGATTTGTAGACCCTTCTGGATTGCAGGCTCTCACTTTATTTTTTAAAATTTCTTGTAAAAAGGGTAGACAGTGTTTGTCCCTTGCCAAAGACTCCTTCTCAGATATATTTGCGGATTACAGTTCGCTAAACTGCAGTGGCTTAATTCCAGCTGGACACCCCTGGGCAGCCTGCGCATTTTTTTTCCTTTGAATTAAATGCAAAGAAGGAACAGAAGGGATGAGAAATTCAGCCACTTGCACCCTCTTCCTCCATGCCCAAGTTCGCCCCCCAACACACACACTCACACACGCATGCATACATGCAGAGATACCATACCGTTCTCTGGACACGCGCCCTGCCTACTCACAAACTGTACCCTTGGGGTTCAGGCCACATTCCCCCTCCTCCAGCACAGACAACCTGACAGCCCAGCATCTCCAGAGTCTACTTTTATTCTAATGAGATGTCTGTTTCTTTAAAATTTTTATTTGAAAGCTCTTGATAGGAGGAAGATTAGAATTTTTCCAAGAATGTGCCTCAGTTGCAAACCCAGGTCTCCCCAAAAACTCTAACCTGACTTGGGTTCTTAAGAGCTGAGTTCTTTGGTTTTTGGTTTTTTTTTTTTTTTTTTTTGGTGAAGAAGATTGGCCCTGAGCTAACATCTGTTGCCAATCTTCCTCTTTTTTTTTTTTCCTCCCCAAAGCCCCAGTACACAGTTGTACATCCTATCTGCAGGTCCTTCTAGTTCTTCTATGTGGGATGCTGCCTCAGCATGGCCTGATGAGCAGTGTGTAGATCCACGCCCAGGATCTGAAACGGCAAACCTCGGGCCGCTGAAGCGGAGTGTGCGAACTTAACCACTTGGCCCCAGGGCCGGCCCCAAGAGCTGAGTTCTGATGAGCCAAGAGAATTGATGATCAAGGTCAGCAACCCTGCAGTCGGTTCTGAGGACTCAGATGTTTGGTAACAGGCATACAAAGTCCAGGACGACTGACTGCATCTTCCGCCTTTCGTCCAGTGGTTCCCATATCTCACAGCCCCAGGAGGGATGAAGTATTTCCCCCAAGCTCTGACCCAGAAGCTCCGAGCAAAGTTGAAAAGTCACCAATCTGGTCTGTCCTGTTTCCTCCCTTGTGAAGTCAGGAACATTCCATGTCAGAGACTCTTTTCCTTCTTTGGATGTGGCCGAGCCCTGTGTTGTCCCAGGGGTCCCACTCCTAGGCTGACAAGCCCAGCGACATGGTGGGAAAGAAACCCTGATGCTGAGTTCGTCATTGAAGCTCTCACTTAGGAAAACAGGCTTCGTGAACAGCGACACGAAACACTCGCTCCCACCTCCTTCCCACTGCCAAATAAGCACCTGCGAAGTCAGCAGTCAAAATAGCCAGAGGACTCCAGAAAACTGGAAACATGCTGACATCTGCTTGAAGGAAAACTGAAGGGAGGAGGAAATTGGTGGAGTAGAAGGTGGAAAAATGGTATTTTTATTCTCAAGAAAGCTTCCCCTCTCTCTCTACAGTTCAAATAAACTTACCAGGATCCCCATCTAGGCTGGAGGGAGTAGTTCCGAGGGACAGGGCTAGATAGAGCTCTCAGGGCCTTGTTCTCCGGCTGTATAATGCATGTAATCACGAACTCTCTCTCACGGGGTGGCTGTGAGTGTTCAGTAGGCCAGTGCCTGTATGAGCTGTCCTGGAGGACTCATTCGCTAAAGGATAGCTGATAAACAACGGAATATACATGCAATGGAATGTTATTCAGCCTTACAAAGGAATGACATTCTCACACATTCTACAACATGGACGGACCTTGAGGACAATATGCTAAGGGAAATTAGCCAGTCACAAAAAGACAAATACTGTGTAAGTCCACTTATGTGAGGTACCTAGAGTAGTCAAAATCGTAGAGACAGAAACAAAACGATGTTGGCCACAGGCTGGGGGAGGGAAATGAGGAGCTGTCGAATGAGTACAGAGTTTCAGTTTTGTAGATCAAAAAGTTCTGGAGATTGGTTGCACAACAACGTGAAGTACTTTACACTACTGAACCGTCTGAGTAAAAACAGTTACGATGGTAAATTGTATGTTACGTGTATTTTACCACTATTAAAAATAATAATAATAATAAAAAGTGGGAATGCTGGATCCAAAGGTGAGTCCGTTTTTAATTTTAATAGATAACCTCAAAGTGACCTCCAGAGAGGCCACTCGGGTTTTGTCCCCCCTGCACCATGTGAGAGCGCCCTTCTCCCTCAGCCTCACCAACACAGTCTTTGTCAATCTTTTCTCCATCGCGATTTGGTAATGGCCGATGGGGACAGAAACAGGGCAGAAATTGACACTCCACTTGGAGTGTAACAAAAGAATCTTCATCTGCTCAGCCCCTGCAGACACTCAAGAGTGGCCACAAGGTAAATTTGGATTGCGGTGTTCTGCAGGGTAGATGTGGATCTCTATGGATGCCTCCAGAAACTCAAGTTATTCTAGTTCTCTTCCCCCATCCCACTCCCTGACCTTAAAATGATGACTCCAAATATCACAGACTGGCCTACGTATCTCCGTGAAACAGCTGTCCTGCAGCATCACTAAAACTTGAGTTAAAAATAGTCTCAGTCTCTAAAAGACGGTTGGGTCCCAGGGAACAAAGCCTTCTTAGAAATGTCCCCACCTCCGTAAAGGGCACCCAAAAGCTGATCCAGCTATGTCCCCAGAGTTCATCATTGCTCGTGACCACCCCTCCCTGCCCTGGAAACAGAACCCTGCCTGAAATCTTTTCACATTCTTGATCTGTCTATGGAAGCGAGGCAGCGAAAGAGGGAGGATAATGCAACAGCCACGCTACAAGCTCGTGTCATTATTCCCATTTTATAAATGCCCAGCTGGGCTCAGAGATTTTCAAATAATGTGTCTGAATTCCCACAGCCAGTATAAGAAGCCAAATTTCAGTCTTACAGCTCACTTCAAAGACACTGTAGTGAGGATACTGTTTCCCCAATGCAACTCATCCCCAAAAGTTCCCATCAGATCTTCAGGTCACATCACCACTGAGGAGGATCAGATGATGTGGCTTTGGCAGAGAACATCGAATTCTGAAAAGGGTTAGAATTCTACAGCACCAGAGACAGGTTTCTAAACAACAACCCACCTAAAGAACGCCTGGTACCTTGCTGATGGCTTTTCCCTCCCCCTTAGCGAGCAAGCAGTGGGCGGGAGTGAGGATCAGCTGCCTACTGTTGGTGGCAGACCTGGTTTCTTCGCTGTGGTAAGGAACGCAGGTCTATCAGGTTAAACAGCAGGCTTCCTGTGAACTCTTAACCTCTGTGTTGTTAGGGGTGGTCACTGGGTGGGGAGACGGTTCCTCAGGGCGCCCACTTGGCCTTATGTCCTACAGTCAAAACCTCCAAATCATGTTCAGAATAACAAGATCAGGTAAAGCCAGGCTCAACTGCTTAGGAAAGATATTTATGGCAGAAGGGAGAGCAGTTCCCTGCTGCACTGGTTTACCCATCCTCTGCATCATGAACTTAAAGATGACCCCAGGGACACAGATTTCTGGTAACTCATGGTATCAATCTAGGGACATATTTAAGGCATCCCAGATGCCAGATCAGCCTGCTAGAGAAGGCCAAGGAAAGGTGTGTGTGTGTGTCTCTCTGCGTGTCTGTGTGTGAGAGAGAGAGAGGGATTGAGATGCTAGACGTGGAGGTTAAGATGGTATCACAGAGAAGCTCTGAATGCTGGCTTCCTGTCCTGCAAGGCCCCTAAGGAAGTGCATGAGGGGAAATGACCAAGAAGAGTGGCACAATGCTGTTATTAGCTAAATATTGTGCCCCAAACCTGCAAAAGAGTTCATAGCCACAGGCCCCTCAAGATCACACTCCAGTAGTCAGGAGCCCCCTGCTCCAATTCCCCACGGATGTGCTGGGTCCAGGGGGTGGCCAATGGTAACTATTTGGGGAGGAGGGGTGAGAGCTTGAATGTGTGGCTGGAATGTTCATGTACTTGTTCATATACATGCAAGGGAGGCCCTTCATGGTGCAGGATGAAGCAGGGTGAATCAAAGGGATTGGGGGGGAAGTCTCTCTTTGTATTCTAACCCCAGGCCCCAAAAATGTTAGGGGAAGGCCTGCCCTTATGTGACAGCCAGCAGTGCTGGGAGCCAGCACCCAGGAGCTGAGTGGAGAGAACCCTGTGACCTGGTCAGAGTAACTCCTCCTGCAGGTTGCCCTGGCAACCATGTCTCAGCTGCTGGTGAAGCCCTGTATGGCCAGCTGGATGTCAGGGTCTGGAGGGGAGGTGGCTAAGATGCCAAATGCTTGGTTCCAGGGATGGGTTCCAGGATCCCTCAAAGTACTGGGGTACTATGTATTAGGGTACTAGGATCTCCACTAGGCTGGGGAAACAGGTGGATGAAGCCCTTTCCTTCCAAAGGCAGATTGTGTAATAAAATGGGCTCCCTTAGGGAGTTCTGCTCACTGACCTCAACAAACACCTCACTTTACACATAGTGTATTACTTAGTAACTGTCACTCTCTCTTTGGAGAGTTGTTGTGAGACTTAGAGATCACAGATGGAACACGCCTAATAGTACCTGACACATAGTAGGCCCTTGTTTCAGGTATCTGTTGCTGCATAACAAACCACCCCAAAACTTAGCAGCTCAAAACAATGTGTTTTATTAATTCTCATGATTCTGGGGGTCAGGAATTTGGGCAGGTACCAGCTGGTGGTGGTTCTGCGTCATATGGCATCGGCTAGGGTCACTGGCTTGGGCTCATTCAGTGGGCACCTGGGCTGAAACGTCCAAGAAGGCTTCACTCACATGAATGGTGCCTGGGTGCCCCTTCATGTGGCTTCCACATGAGGCCTCTCCACCTAGCTACCTTGGGCTTCTTCCCAGCATGGTGGTCTCAGGATAGTCGAATTTTTACATGGCAGCTGGGTTACCCTGAAGAAAAGCAGAAGCTGCTTTTAAAAAGCCAGACCCAGAGTCAAAATCAGCACAGTGTCACTTTTGCTGCATTCTGTTGGCCAAACCAAGTGATAAAGGGTGGGGAAAGAGACTCCACCTCTTGACAGATGGAGTAACACACACATAGAGGGATGGGAAGGAATAGACAGTGGCTGTCTTTGAGATCTACCTACCATAGCTCTCAGCTCTTTATTCAGCTATGAATTTGTGATTTTCTTTTCATCTTTTCCACCCCCTTTTCCAAGGAAGTAGCTAGGACTTTAGTCTCCCTCAGTCCAGGGGTGAGGCAGGGGTCAGGGGATGTCATCATCAAGAGGGACCTGAACTCACCCTCATGGCAATGCAATGGGGAGGGGGGAAAATTTCAGGGGTGATGGCTCAATGGTTTATCTACAGAGGCTGGACCAGATGCCCCAGGGCTCCCAGCATCGCCAAGATCAGTTCATAAGGAGAAAAATTGCTCATCTCCTCCAACACGCTGGCAGCTCAGACAAAAAATGTGTCAGTGGTGGCCACAATGAACTGAAGGAGAGAGGGACTCCCTCATTTTACCCACACCACATAAGCCTCTTAAGACTGAAGAGACCCCAAGGAAGCAGAGGGTCCCCCAATAATGACTTGGGTTGAATTTCCCACCTAAGAGGGCTCAGAATAGGATTTGAATTAATTTAAATAAAATGTGACATTTCTTGTACAACTGAGATTTGTGTGTTTTGCACTACTGTTAAACCATTCAACCCCAGGATTATCAAAGCCATACTGAAACCAGAAGGAAAGCTAGGAAGCTCACGTTCAATTCTATTAACATTTAAAAACAAAAATGAAAGACCTCAAGTGTGTACTGGGTAAAACCTGGAAATCGCTTTGTTTGGATTTTAACACTGAGTGTTTATAACCTTGGTCACTGTCCTGGACCACAGGAGTGATCCCCAACTCGGGCCTGGGAAAGCCCCTTCTGTGAGCTCCGGAGGGTAGAGTACAAGCCCTGTCCATTTCCTGACCTCATACCTCTCACATCCCCATGAGCCCTGTGCCTACCCGGCAGCAAGGATCAGCCCCTGTGGAGGAGCCCACTCCACGGCACCAGAGAAGTTAAAAGCTGACACGCTCTAGCCAGCAGGAGACCTTGGTGACAGCCAGGAGCTACAAGTGCTAATAATCCCTCTTTCCATGCCGAGAACAGGTGTAACACACGCTGTAAGTTACACAGAGCTCCACGTGCAGGTGCTCTTGCAGTGATCAGTGCTGCCCAGGATGCCCAGCACACCTGGGGCTCATTTTGAGCTGCAAGTGACCACTCTGGGGAAACTGAGGAAGGCTGGCTAGGGAAAGGTAAATGTAGCATCTCCAGCCCTAGATTCGGAGGTAGGGGAGTGGAGAATGGGATTCCTGTGTGTGAACGACAGTATTCAGGGTCAAGGGTGAGGGCATTAAGGGGAGAGTAAAGCCAGCAGTTTCGGGAGCTGCTGTGCTGTGCTGTGCTATCCACAGGCAATGACTTGGGGCAGCTACCTTGTCCTGTCCTTGGGGGTCAGAGGCCAGGCTGCCCCGGGTGAGTGACAGTGGAACACACATTAGTTTCCTTGCCAGGCATTCCACTTTCCTATAGGAGAACACTATTGCCAAAAGCAGTGAGAAGTTGAAGGCGGTGAGCTCTATAAATGCCCAAGTGCCGGTCAGTGCACACTACGCACTGTTAATGAGCAGGGGTGACGGGCTCCAAGAATCGCTGGCATTTGCCGTTGACTTCAGCATCTGCGTCCTCAGTGGAAAGAGTGCTGGCTGGCATCAGAAAACCCAGATCCAGGGCTCAGCCCTGCCCCAGACTGGCCCTGCAGCCCAGAATAAGAAACAGCATCAGGACCTCAGTTTCCCCATCAGTGACTTGATAAGGTTCTGAGGTGCCAGCACAGAGGTGGAGATGGTGTGGGCTCCCACATCAGTGTCCTTCCTTCCTTCAGTCACTGGAAGACTGGAATCTTGCTCCCAGAGAGAACTTGAGGAGAATAAGGGCTCTTGGCTAAGAACCTAAGAATGGTCAAGCCAAAGCACGTGTGTGCTAGAGGGAGGAGGAGGGGAACAGCCACCAGAGGCACCCAGCCCCTTTCCTTTCCCCAGCAGGCCTCAAGGGACCCAAACAGCATTCTGAACGGTGAACACCGGCTGCAAAGAAGTGGAATCAATATCTGAGGCAATTAGAAAAATAGCTGATTCTTCACGACAGGTTTTTAGAAGATGAACTGTCCCTGAAAATTCATTCCCTTGACTGGGGAGATAGACAGTTCGCATGCATGTGCTTATCCAGCAGCTGGATACACAGCGGGGCCCAGAAGGCAAGCTAGCAGGAGGATCAGGACAGAGCCAGAACTTGGGGGAAGCCCCCATGCAGGAAAGAGTTGACAAAGCAGGCCTGACTGCTATCTTTTGAAAAGCCTGCTTACAAGGTTGGCCCTGGCTGCTGTCTAGGAACTTGGTTTTCAGGAAGGTTTCCACTGTTTCCAGAAATTATAAGAGTGGCTCACAGTGCCAAAACTGTTTGTATAAACAATACGGTGTATGGTGAACTCCTGTTTTCCTCCTGAGACTTTGGGTATTTGACAGATGCCTACATGACCAGCCCCCAATAAGAACAGGGGGCAGTGAATCTCTAATGAGCTACTCTGATTGGCAACATTTCACACATGTTGTCACAGTTCATTGCTGGGGGAATTAAGTGTGTCCTGTGTGACTCCACTGGGGAAGGACCCTTGGAAGCCGGCACCTGGTGTCCCCCAAACTTCACCCAGGTGTCTTTTCCCTTTGCAGATGGTGCTTGGTGTACTTTTGCTGTGATAAATGAGAGCCACGAAGACAGCTGTATGCTGAGTCCTGTGAGCCCTCCTAGTGAATTGCTGAACCTGGGAGTGCTCCTGGGGACCCCTGACACATCCGCCCATCTTGGATTTCCAGGCCAGGCCTGGGACACCAAAGCCCCTGCTTCTGGCCTGGGCCTCAGGACTCGGGTCATCAACGGGAATTATGGATTCTGCTGCCAAATTCCATTCTTCTCCCCACAACCTCCACATCCACACTCTGAGGACTCTCACAAGTTGAGATGGATTCTTGGGAGTTCTCTCAAGGTAATGCTATTAGGCACTGCTGATATAGAAGGTAGCAGGATCAATCCTCTAACCCAGTTCTGAGCCTCCTAGACCTTAAAACGCAGGACTGGAGGATCCTTTGCTTTCTAAGACTCAGCTGTCCTGCTCACTCAACACAAGCAAACACTGAGATTACCGAAGACCTGAGCAGGTTCAAACCCACGGCAACAGCCTACAGAATCACTCTGCGTAAGGGCAGGAAAAAATCTTAGACCAGTCAATTTCCCAAAGGGAGAAACTGAGGCCCAGCTGGGTTATGTAAATGCTGCTACCACCCCATGCAATACATATTTCTATCATTGCTGCTTTTCTACATTCTCATCTCTCCCCCACACCAGATCATGAGTTCCCCAAGAGTGGTGCAACATTTAGGCACTCAGGGAGTACTGAACAGATCTAACTCACCCCGGGTTACACAGCTCATTAGGAGAAGGACAAGGATTCGACTCGAGGTCTCCTGCCTCCCAGGGCAACGTTCTTGTTAGGGAGTAGTTCCAATACACGACACTGACAAATCTCCTTACCGTCCGCAGCCTGCACGCTCAGGAACACCCAAACGGGAAAGAACTTGCACAGGCAGGACCTCAAGAGACACTGCAAACAGCTGCGAGTCCCCGGGCTGAGCTATATTTCTCTGTCCCTGGATGTCTTGATCTCAGAAGGCACAGCAAACTTCTACCGTGGTCAGCATCACCCAGATGACCAGAAAGAACCAGCTCCAAGACTGACCCCTTTACTCTCAGAGTGGAGATTGGAAATAAACAAATGGACAGCTCTAGGCAAGAGAAATGACTTAACTTTATAAAAAATGTGATAATACAGCAAGATTTGATTGGGGTTTTTTTTTTTCTTTTTCTGGCAAGTTTGTAAAAAACACTTGGAATAAAAATTAGAAACATAACCTAATAAAAATTAGAAGCATAAACGTTTCAAGGAAATAGAATCATTTAGAAAGACAACAAAGAGAAAACAACCAGCGGCAAAAGCAGTGGCAACATGGGGAGAAAGCTGATTCTGTTGTGATGACACAACAATGAAGGACCAACGTGAACCTGACCTTCTGCACCAGGCTGAGCTGAGGGGTGGGGAAAGGGTGGGGAGTAACCACGAGGCATGAAAGTTTCCCTAATGGGACCATACTGATGGCCACTGGCCCCGGGAGGTGGGGGAGCAATGGGCTCCTGCAAACAGGCCCAAGTCCCTCCACTTTCAGGGTCTACCAGCCACAGGGCAGTGATTCACAGCCAAATCCCTATGGATTGGCACTGTAAAGCTGGCTTCCTCCTCTGTCCACTTGTCCCTAACCTGCAACTCTGCAGGTCACTGTCCCACCGTGGTGAGCTCAGCAGGAGGAAGCTCATCAGAATGTCAACCTAAGCTAGGACGGCAAACTTGCCAGGGAGAAGCAAGAAAACTAGACATACAGGGCTACACACAAAACACCTTTTGGAATGTCGGCACCGTACCCAAGGTGGAGTTAGGACCACCGTGGAGAGGCAGGCTGAGAACCTCCAGCAACATTCCCCAGCCTCTCCTTCTTGGGGGAAGGTCCTGAGGCTAGACACTGGGGAAATTCTTGACTACATTCTGAGGTAATCTAACTATGACTCGCACAGATAGCTGAGAATGGTCACAAAAAAATTGGTGGCAAGAAGGGCAGAAAATTGCCACAGAGAGAAAAGGCTAAAATATACAATGGAAGGAACCATACTACAAGTAGGCTCAGAGATGACCAGAGTGTGGCCTGGGTCAGGGGTGGCCAGCAGTAGGGCCCACATGGGCCCTGGGCACACACAGCTCTTGTACTACTTGAGGTCACAGCCACATGAAAGGAGATGAGGGACTCAACAGAGGGCTTCCCGACCCAGGCTAGCAGCAGCTCTGAGGCGGGGGGTTTCCCTTTTACTGACTCATGTCACGACGGTGACGAGCCAGAGAACCCGGGGCCTTGGGGTGGGGAGTCCCAAGGTTCCCTTCAGCTATGACTTCTCCCATCTGAACAAGCTTTAGGGGGAACTGATACTGCTAGACTTGAACTTGGAAAGCACTTAAGAGATCCCTGCAGGTAAGGGAGCAATAAGACCCTAAACCACCACTGAAAGAGAAATAGGAACAAAAAGCAAAGGTTTGTGGGACTCCCTTCCTATTTTATGCTAATTAACATTCTTTTTCTCTTCCGCCTCAGCACACAGAATTCTAAGTCAAGATGGAATGTTCTGAAGGTTTAGAAGGCAGCAGCTGTGTGAACGTTAGTATTTTCTCCGCTTTCCACACTTCCGCTGACGGCTTCTGGGACGGAGCTCGCCAAAGTCTTCAACTTCATTTTCATAATCATCTTCCTGAACAACACCTGTTGAAAAAGCAAACGACAGAAACAAAGTGCAGAAAGATGACTTTTTCACTCCACTGAGAAATACAACATTCTAGTAAAACCTAATGTCTCTGAAATCATTGCTTTCAATTAAAGAATATAAAAAAAGTCTTCCACCAGGTGCCAGAGAGAGAGGATGCTTCTTTGAGTCCTGACATTATTTTCCAGGCTGAGAAACAGCCAATGTAAACACTCTTCTCCGGAATTAAGTTCTTTTACAGGCTGGTTCCTCCGGCCTTATGTTAGAGACCCTTTAAACGGCAAAGAAACCAAACACAACCTAAAGTCAAACACAGACTTGAGTTGGAATACCAGTTATCTTCCTTTTGAAACAATCACAAAAGTCAGAGTCCCAGCAGGGACTATATTCTAAAGATTTTTTCTATTGGCATAGACATTTATGCCAAGTCCCTTCAAGTTTTCTCCAGCGGTGGGGTCTGGATTTTCCAGTAGCATCTGGATTAGGAGGACTCCCAGAGGGCAATCTGGGGCAGGTGATATAGTTGGAGCAAGAAGAAATGAGGTCCAGTCAAGAGGGGGCAGCAGTTAGAATGGGCAAGAGGAAAGACTTTCCAGAGCATATAGAACATGGCAAGGTAATTCTGAGCTCAGAAGAGAAACCTGATTCACTCTGCACAGGCCTTTAACCCTCTGTAGGCAGACGCGTGTAGGTTTCCCCAATGATTTTGTTTTGTCCACAAATTTGTTTAGTTCATATCCCCAAGCCCAGAACAGTGTTGATTCATACTAGACACTCAGTAAATATTCATTGACTTACATGAATGGTTGATCCAGGCAAACATATTTATCAAGAGATGGTTTTGCAATCCTTTGTCTATCCTTAGGAGTCACTGTATTGAGTATGAATAGTGACTGAACGTCATCGATAATAGCTCATGAGTGGCAAAGTGGTTTTTGAAAAAGCAACTAACGTGAGCCCAGATTAACGGCTCTAACAGTCAGACGGGGAGACTCAGATACTACGTTGCTAATAATTTGACTCACTGGGGGCGATGCTCCAAGACAGTGAGCAGCCACTATTGACATCACAGGCAGCCCCACTTCAAATTGACCCGGGAGTCAGCAGAACCAGCAACTAGAGACCCAGAACAATACCCTGGGAGGAAGGACTCCTTACCTTCCTGCTTCAAGTGGAGCTCTGTTTTCCTCAGCCACTCCTGCGCCTTTCTGACTGACGGGGTCAGAACGTCGACCTGCTGAGTCATGACTTCCTCCGCTATGGGAACGAAAGAACAAGGGCTCTGAGTGAAGGGGCCCCTGCAGGGACTCAGACACCCAGTCCTAGAGCCAAAGCCACCACCTCCCAAGAGCCTGTGTCTGTGCCTCTCCTGAGGAGAACGACATGGTAAGGACCCACAGCCACCTTCTGCCACAAACATAAACTACAATAAAACGCCAGCCTGATGCCGTTGCTGTGTGTCTCTAGAGACTGCCAACAGCAAATCTCTCACGGAAGCTTTTGTTCAAAATGTCATTCAACCTTAAACTTGAGTGTCTGAATTGTAGAATGATTTTAAAATATGTAATTTTACTAATTTTATACACAGCACACTTCCACTCAGTGTTGCTAAGAAGTAGCTAATAAAGAAGTTAGAGGAAATGTGATTCAAAGACCACAGAATTCGTATTATTAAAGGCTCACAGTGGGTACGGTTGAGGGACGCTCCTAAAAGGAAGAGAACAGCTACGCGTCTCCAGATCTTAGTCACGGGTTCAGCACACAGTAGGTGCTCAAGAAATGATCACTGAATGAATGAATCAGAAGCTTAAAGAGTTTCCTCAAGATTTTAAACATTTTCCCTATAGCCTCTCCACAGAGTTAGTTAGCGGGCCCTTTTCTGTCAGCAGTGCCAGGGGAAACCATCCTGGCCCGAGACAGAGTTTTCATCGGGGGAGGGGTGGTCCAAACAATGCCGTTTTGCTGTAACTTGAGAACACACAGTCCTCACTTGTATTTCTGTTAAGGCCAAGTTCTATCATCCCAGGTCGGACAACCCCTCAAAGGACTTGACTCTGACATGCGTTCTCAAAGTCCAGGTTCTAACATCCCCTGGAACCCATTTCTGAGGGCCCCTTACCTCCAGCCCAGGCCTTGCGTCTGTAGAGGTCCTCCACCATATCCAAAACCTTCTCGATGCTCTCCTGGACCTTCCTCTGCAGCATGTGGCTGTGCTCTTTGGAGCCCAGGTGACTGGAGACCCACATGCTCTGCTCAATGTCCTGCACCACCAGCTTGCCTTCCTCAATGGCTGGCTCCACCTTCTCCCGGAAAAATTCAGAGTATTTCTGGTAAGCCACTTGCTGCCTCTGATGGCCTTCTAGGTGGATATGCTGCTCATAAGACTCACTGTTCCTCTCCCAATACTCCTTGTCTTCCAGCTCAGCCCTGGAAAGGGCCACAGCCTCTGAAGGCGCTCCCTCAAATGCTTTATCGGGAGCGAAATAGTTCTCAGGACAGCAGGTGAACTTCACTCCGCACAGGTCACACTGGGTCCTGTCAACGTCGGCCTTTTTGAAGTTGCCGGCCCTGGGCTCCCCAGTCTCCTCCCTGAAGTGCTTCTTCTGGGCACTCGCCCTTCTCCAGCTGATGCACAGGGACACCACCAGGCACACTCTTCGCAACTTCCGCTGGATGGAAGCCTTCCACTGCTTCTTGGAAAGGATGGCAGTGAGGAGGTGATCTTGGTCTTCTGATACCAGCTCGTTCGTCTCATTCTGACCAAACTCAGACTGTGGTTCAGCAAAGTAGTGCACGGGGTCCACATAGAGCAGGCGGTTTAATTTGACCTCCTCATGATAGAGGCCACGGATCACAACCCCTTTGGTGTGCATGCTGTCCCACCGCCAGTAGCAGTCCATCAAGTACTCTTCATCCCGCTCAAGGAGCAGGTCCTGCAGCGCCTCAGCCACAGACTTATCATCGACCGCCATCAACACCCGCTTCACCACTTTCAGGAGCCTCTCAGGCACCTGGTGTGGGCTGTCCACACTCATCAGCTTCAGCTTCCTCTCGATCTCCTGGAAGTGGTGGTACAGAAGAGTCTTGCAGTTTGGCTGCAGAACCTCCTTGGCATTGACCAGCATCACCAAGCACAGCACCAGGGTCCGCTCTGCCTCACCAGAGACTACATAGTCTATGTCACTAAAGGCATCGAGCAGAACATTGAAGTTCTCATTCTCATCACCGCATAGCACCTTGACGAGGTAGGAGAGGTGGTACCGGAAATTCTGAATGGCTCTTATCACGTCCTTAGGTTTGTATCCCTGGATGATGGAGAACACGTCCCCGAGCTCTTTGTCCTTGCTGAACAGGAACTCCCAGTAGTGTAAGAGTGCAATGTAGCTCTTGGGGAGGCACAGGATGGTATTCTTCCAGAGGCAGGCCAGGACCGCCCCGCAGTGAATGAACTGGAACTCCAACAGGGCCACTGTGTTTCCGATGCTGGGGATGAGTGGCTCCTTGCACCTCTTAACAAGGACGTTCATGAAACGGAAAAAGAGCCTCTTGCAGTCTTCTGGGTTCCTGTACACATAGAGCTGGTCGATGCAATTCTCCAGCAGCCGGATGAAGCACAGGTGGGTCTTCTCGGCACTTTCATCGTCCTTGTTGGGCGCCAGCATGCCGAATTTCCCTTCTATTCCTTTCATCCTGCTGCCTCGTCCCCTGCCCCTTTCCTCTTTTTCAGACTCTAGAGCTTTGAGCTCCCTGTTGTAGTTGTCCTCCTCTTGGTGGAGCAGCTTTTCAAAGTCCTCCGGGTAGTTCGAAGAGAGAAGGAAAGCCTGCATGGCGCTCAGCCACAGGTCTGTAGACTCCCGGCGGCTTCGTACACTTGCGTTTTGAAACAGAAAATGGATGTACTCTTTTAGAGCAAACTTGTAGGATCGGAAGAATTTGTAATTTGGTTTGAGGATTTCTTTGCATGCCATGATGTTTTCTGACAACACTCTCTGATGGAAATGCTTAGGGAAGAGGACATTCAGAAAGGATTTGCAAAGGCCATACGTATCTGTAGATAAAATATAATCGATTTCTTCAAGTTCTTGAGCTAAAATTTTAGGGAATACCTTTTTGGCTTCCAAAAGCAGTCCATTGATTGCCACCAGCTGCATTTTTGACTGAACCAAATACTTGGCCTCACAACGCCGCAAAGGCCTGTGGAAATCTTCACAGTTTTCATTCTCGCATTTTAAGCCTACAATAAACTTCATGCAGACCCCGGGGTAGGTCCTCCCAAGCAGGCTCCGTGTGACCTGACACAGCCTGCTCAGAAGGTGTTTCTTTAGGGCTAATTTTACTTGCTCAGTCATTATCAAGAAATGGTCTTTTGTTTTCTTCTCTTTCAAGTTTGAATCCAGGTCAAAAATTATTTTTAATATGGGTCCAGGGTCATTCTGAGCCATCTGACAATACTCGGCATCCACCTGAGAAATCCCAAAAAACTCAAAACAAGACTTGACCATTTCCTTTTCCGCATTGTTGGTCACTTTTTTAAGGGCCCTGACCAGATCGAGGAGGACTTCCAAGCCCCCTGGAGCCAGGGCCAGGACCTTCTCAGGCTCGGCCTCACACAGATAGGTGGCTTCATAGAGTGCTTCCACTACTCCAGCCGAGTGGTTGAGTTTGTGAAACTTGAAGAAGGCGTCCTTGAGCTTCTGAAAGTCTTTCAGGATTACCCCCTGCAGGAAAAAGGCCTCAGCAATCCCAGACAACTGACTGGTTTGATGGTAGAGATCAACGGCTTCTCTCAGAATGGCCTTGGTATTTTCTATGTCTGAACCACTGGCCACATTGAGGCGGGCAGCCTCCAGCAGACACGAGGCCTGGAAGTCCTTGTCGGCAGTGAGCCTGGCAGCCTCCAAGAGGTAGCCATGTTGCTTCATCAGCAAGGCAGCCTCTTCTCTGCGACCTTCCCTCTTCAGCAGATCTGCAGCTTCTGCTAGCCGTTTCCGAGACTTCAGGAAGACCAGCTGGTCTTCTATGTCCAGCTTCGAGAGGACGACCATCATCTCCTTGATCTTATTTGCACTCAGGTACTTTGCTGCAGCCTCCAAGTATAACTGACTGGCAGAATAGGAGAGCTTGGATATGGGAAGGCTCTTGGCCTTTACCATTTCTTCGTACCTGCAATGACAGACACGCAAATGTCAACTCATTATTACCTAATAGAAAATTTCTTCCAAAATACAGCACAGAGCAACTTACATAAGATTCTCACATGTAGATACAAACTACAAAATAGGACCTCCACTTATCCAGCATCATTATAAATGCTTCATTTTATACTGACAAAATTAATTATTTATTCCCCAAGGAACTGAGCATTAGTGTGTTTAATTAATGAAATATAATGGAGTTGCAACCTAAGCAAGTGAAAGTTAAGTTTGAAAGTCAATCTGTAGGACAAAAGTTAGGCACAGTCAAAATTGCCCCTGAAAAAAAATCCTTTAAACTGTCATAAAAGCATGATAATCCTTTTGGGTATACAATACTGTTCAGTGTGATATGTGATTAATGAGAAAGGATGAAGATGGAAGCTACACACAGGCCAGTGAGTGTATTAGTCTTCCTCTTCTTATCCAACCTCTGATTCTTCTCTTTTGCCAGGTATGCATGTGGTTGAGTTAGTGTGAATTCATGAAGTTCTGAAGGGGTCCCCTTTACTCGGCTGATCAAAGTCAGTACATCCCACACGACCAATTTTCAAGGCACTGGAACAACCCAACAAAACATGCTTACTTTTGAACTCTTGCAGGACAAAATATATTTCCTCACAACCACAGAAGTGCCCAGAGACCTTATGATGCCCCAGAATTATCCTGTAAATATCAGATTTCCTAGTATAAACAGGCCCTCCGTGAAGGAGTGTAAATAAAGATAAAGGAGGGGAATATACTTCTCATGTGAGTACTGGCTGATGGAGTAGGGAGTATTTTTAGCAAGTTTAAGGAACCATCTACATATTTTCTTTTCAAATCTAAAATGTCCTCAGTGTATTTTGAGTCATGCCAGTTAGCAATTGAATTCTACATCCAGTATGCACAGCCTCCAAAAGACACGCAGATATTTCTAGTGTGAGGCTCCAGTTAATACTCAGACTACTGGGGCCGGCCCTGTGGCCAAGTGGTTAAGTTTGCGCGCTCCACTGTGGAAGCCCAGGGTTTTGCTGTTTCGGATCCTGGGAGCAGACTTGGCACCACTCGTCAGGCCATGCTGAGGCAGCGTCCCACGTGCTACAACTAGAAGGACCCACAGCTGAAATATACAACTATGTACTGGGGAGATTAGGGGAGAAAAAGCAGAAAGAAAAAAAAATACTCAGATTAAGATCTCAACTCAACAATTCATTAAAAACTCTCAGTTGTATACCTCAAAAAACCTGAAAAAAATTAAAATAGTAATGAAAGACCAAAAAACAAATGTTTCTAGGGAAAATCTATGATTATTCAATGCTCTTCTGGAAAAGTGAGAACAGAAGGTTAAATAAATAATTGAAAGTATCAAAAAAACAACTCTCAGTCGGTTTTGTCATATGAACTCACAAGAGAACTGGCCTGGTCAATTACTCACAACACCACTGCATAGCACCCTGCTGACTGGGTACCCAATAAATGTCACAGCTGACACTCTGTATGGACTGATAGTTTGTGTCCCCTAATCCCCTAAAATTCATATATCGAAGCCCTAATGCCAAGTATGGGTGTATATGGAGATGTGGCCTCTAAGGAAGTTATTAAAGTTAAATGAGGTCACAAGGGTGGAGCCTTGATCCTATAGGATTAGTGTCACCAGAGTGAGCACATGCTCTCTCTCCAAATATAAGCACCAAGGAAAGGCCATGTGAGGACAAAGCGAGAAGGCAGCCATCTGCAAGCCAGGAAGAGAGCTCTCACCAGTGACCCAGTTGACTGGAGCCTTGATCTTAGACTTCTAGCCTCCAAAACTAAGAGAAAACAAATTTCTGTTGTTTAAGCCACGGAGTCTATGGCATTCGTTATGGCAGCCTGAGCTGACCAATACCTACTGATTGAGTATATCATACACATGATGGTACCCAAGACCTGGATAAAGGAATATGCTCAATTACCAACCATGGTACTGGACACCCACTTTTCCATTTCCAAAAATAAAACTCAATATCTATCTATGTGCTGGTTATACAAGTATATTACTTTGTGAAAATTATGTGCACTTTTTTGAATAGATGTTATACTTTAATAAAAACTAACTTAAAAATAAAAATCTCAAGTTTGAACATCTAGGTCAATTATGTTCATTTCATTACATGCATAATTTGGTAGAAAGAAAAGAAATATAGAACCAACCCATAGCCTACTTTTCCAGGAGCTGAGAGTAGACTCAAACCCCTGCTGAGCAGAAATGTAGATAGCAGACTCTGTCATTCTTGCTGTCTCATATCACCAGGAAGATCTCCCAGAGCATCAACCACAGGCTGTTTCTGGATTCCTTGCCAACTACTAACCCCACCCATCTCCACTTCACCTTTGGAATATTAGCTGAGCTAAAGGTTCAGGGAGGCCTCTACAGGTCATGTATAAACTCATGTGTCCTACAACCGAGGGTGTGTGTACACACATATCATACACATACATATGAGTGTAGGGCTGAGCATCTGCCAGTAGATAATGATGAAGCAAAATCCTGACTTCCCACTAGTGCTCTTACCTTTATCCATCCACACATCAGCAAAACTGTCAGCTTAGCAGGTAAAGGTGGAGCGGACAGAACCGTCATTAAGTACAAAATTGTCATGCATGTTATATATACACTCGTAACATACCCTTCATCTTCTCTGTCCCTTCCCTTCATGACATTGTGTCAAAGCTTATAGAAAGAGTGGAAAACACAGAGTCCTGCTCTCAAGGAGTTCTTGACCCAGCACCGAGGCCACCACTCAAGTAGAAGGTAGGCAACATGGTCAAGCAACTTCAGAAGAGCAGGATGGCACAACCCAGGGCAGGTTGTCCCCATGAAGCAGCGAGAGGGACAGAGAGGAAGGGGAAGGGGGAAAATAAAACCACCTACTTTTCCACTGCAATAGCAGCTTCTTCAAAAAGCTCCTCTTGGCAGTACATTTTGAGTGCTAGATCAAATTCCTGAATCTGCTCAAAGCATCTGAAAGCTTCTTTGTAGCACTGGCTTCGCTTATAGAAATAGGCGGCATCTTTTATCTAGAACAGAGTGAAACCTTACTCGTAGAGTATTCAAAACATGACTTTTTATCTTAAAAATAAGCCAACACCATGAATAATAAAGAGGATGATCATATGTCTGCTATTTGTTAGAATCCAGTGACAAATACTAAAACATAGGTAATATTAGGAAAACTAATTCTTTATAAGGAGAAAATAAAGTTAGATGCCAACCTCACACCATACACAAAGGTAAGCTCCAGATGGATTAAAGATCTAAAGGTAAAAGATACTGGAGGAAAATGTAAGAGACTATCTTTGTGACCTTGAGGTAAAGAAAGTTTTCAACAAAACCCAAAATGCACAAAGTTCAGGGGAGAAACTGATGGATTTGACTACATCAAATGGTTCAACAAAAGACACATGAAATAAAGTTAACAAGAGAAGACAAACATTAACATCTAGACCAGCAGTCAAAAAGACCTTTCTGTGAGGATGGAGATATTCTCTATCTATGCTATCCAATATAGTAGCCACTAGCCACATGTGAATAGTGAGCACATGAAATGTGGGTAGTGCAACTGAGGAAGTGAATTTTTTATTTATTTAATTTTAATTTTCACATGTAGCCACTGCACTAGACTGGGCAGGTCCAGACCATAAAATGGATTCTTGCAACCACAAGAAGAAAACTTTCCTGAAAACACAACAAAAACCAGACAAAGGACATAAACTGGCAGTTTGCAGTGGGGGAAACTTGAATGACAAATAAATGAAGATGTTCTACTTCATTAATAAACAGAGAAACGCAAATTAATATCACAGGGAGGTACATCCATCAGGACTGCAAAAATTAGAAAATCAGATCCCATTGAACATAGTCAAGAATGCGAGGAACGTGGAACCCTCAGGCACAAAGTGGTACAGCTGTTCTGAAAAGCAAAGTGGCTTTCACTTTCACTTAGTGAAATTAAGTATAAGCACACCCTGGGGCCAGCAAGCAATACACCTCCCAGATCTCACCCGCAACTGGAAGGAGACACACTGCATCACGGCACTGTGTGTGGCGACCGGGAGGTGGTGGCAACTTGGACATGCACCACTAGGGAAATGGGTAAGTCAAATGCAGTAGATGCCCACTCTGGAACACTACCAGCAGTCAGAAACCTGGCCAGACTGTAAAACCATAGCGGGGGGTGAAAAAGGTGAAAAAAATAGAACAAGATGCTCTATTTAGACAAGCTTAAAATACATATGTATAGAAATACTACTTATTCTTCAATTATGCATGCGTATGGGGACACACATTACATGCATTGGAATGGCTGCCAGTGAGAAGAAAATAGGAATGGAGACTGGCCACAAAGAAGAAGAGGATGAACAAAATAAAACCAATGGTAGGTTTGCTGTGAACAGAAGAGGAAATCCCACTCCTCTTCCTCTCACACTTCCCATCCAACCCATCAGCTCATCTTGCCTACGTGACTCTCCCAACACTTCCCAGATATGACCCCTTCCCGCTACCTCCACCACCTTCGTGGCAATCCAGGCCACCATCTTCTCAGCCTAAGCCACCACTAGAACTCTCCTAACTGGCCTTTCTGCTTCGACTCTTGCTGCCTACACACCTCTCCACAGAGCATCAAAATAATTAGTTTCATGTCACTCCTCCAGTCAAAACCTTCCAAGTGCTCCCCATCACACCGGAACAAAATCCAGTCCCTGCCATGGACAATGAGGCCCCACATGACTTGTTCTTTCCATCCTCTCTTGCTCATTTTACCATTTCCAACCCGCTCACTCTGCTCCGGCCAAACTGGCTTCCTCGCTGTTCTTCAAACTTGCCCACACACTCCCACCTTAGGGGTTTTTCCCTGTGAGGTTCCTTGGCCCGTGATGCCCTCCAGCAGCTGTTCTCAGAGTCTCTGTTCTCAGCCAGCTCCCTGACACGCCCACCCCAGTCTAAAGTAGCAACACCTGACACACTCTCGCTCCTTACCTAGCCCTCATCACCACTGACATCTTCTATACTACCGGCTTGTCTGTCATCTCTCCCCCACTAGGGAGGGAAGCTCTGCAGAGGCAGGGGTCTCTGCTTTGTTGCCTGCTGGTCCCTGAGCACCCACAGTGCCTGGCACACAGGAGGGGGTCCATCTATTTGCTGAATATTTAATGTCATCATTTTACCTGCTGGACTTGAGGTGCAAAGAGAAAATAAAAACAAAACCAAAATGAAACAAAGCAAAATATATATGCCAGGCCCTCTGATAAATCTTAGCTGGGTTTTATTTAATGAGACAAGCTACACAAAATGCCAAAATATAAACAGGATTCAGGTGTGAGGTTCTTCTACGTCCAGAAACCTCACAGACCAGGGAGCCCCTAGACCCATCCTGCCACATCAGCAAAACCCCATAACCAGAACACCCCATCTTTTTCCTCTCCTTGTCAATGCTGATTACCCAGAAGAAAATTCCCTGAGAGTGAATGCAGGTGCCAAGTGTGCGCCCAAATGGAGAGAGAGAAGAGAGGGCCGCCTCTAAGAGGCAGCTCCCTACTCTGGCCTGTTCTGTTCCATGAGGAGGTCCCCACCTGCCATCCAGAGCAAGGGCCTTGAGAGGTTTCCAGGGAAACCAATCTTGCTCTTTGGAGAGGGGCAGAAAGCAGGCAAGGCAGAGGAACTCCTGAAAGGAAATCTCACACTCCTACAGCCCCCCACAAACATTTCTTCCCAGAGGTAGCACACATTTGGGGCTGGGAACAGGGAAATGATTTGACTTAAGGATTTTGACAAAGGCTACTGCCAAGCTGGTCAATTTGAATCATGCTGGTCAGTTTGGTGGGATGACCACAAGAGGTCTGAGGATGGCTGACAGTTGAACAGCCTTCCAGGGAGGGGTCTAAGCAATGAAAGGGACCAGACTCTTTCCTGAATGGGGCTTGGAGCTTCTAGAATGTACTGGTGAGGGAAGGTGGAAGAAGCTGCCACCAGTGGTCAAGGCTGTGGCAGCAGAACAAAAGAGGGGGCTGTACCTCCAAGAGCAGAGTGGCCTCCCCATCTGGAAGGTGCTGAAGTTCTGGAGAAGGGAACAGGGGCTGCACTTACGGCCTCCTGTTCTCCCCCCGCCCCCCTACTTTCAGAGGCAGAGCTTGGCAGGCTGGGAGAGGCAAGGTGAGCAGATAAGGAAGGAGTCTCTGGCCCAGTCATGGCAGGCGCTGGTAGGCAAAAGAGAAAGTGATAGGTTTAGGCCTCTCCGCTGTAGTTGTCACTGTTTAGGTTCCAAGCTGGTGGCAGTGGAGATTGGAGGGTGGGGGCTAAGAACATGGAGAGGTTGGAAATTCTAGTTCTTGGAATCTTAGGACCCAAACTCCCACCCACACTGAAATCCTTACTCCATCCTCATCTCCTATCATCCTGACGAGTCACATCCCATAATAAACATGAGGCAGGGCAGGCAGCATTGGGAAGCCTTATCTTCTTTGACCCTGACTTGGGACCACATTTCAAACTTTCAAAAGTAGGTCCCACCTCCACCTCGCCCAACGGCAGAGGAGCTCTGGACCCAGGACTTCCTACAGTTCACATACAAATGTGGAAACCCACCTTCCTACTGGAGGGTCATAAAGCCTGATAGAGGGGGAAATGCAAAAGCCACACGTGGGCAGGCGTTCTAGAGCAAAGCTTCTCAAACCACCTGTGGTGAAGGACCAGACGGTTTTACGTGTCCTCCAATCCATCACAACTGATACACTAAAAACACATCACGTAACGTACAGCAGGGTGACTACAGTCAATAATACTGCACTGTATATTTGAAAGTTGCTAACAGAGTAGATCTTAAAAGTTCGCGTCACAAGAAAACAAATTTTTTGTAACTATGTGTGGTGATGGACATGAATTAAACTTACTGTGGCGATCACTTCTCAACATATACATATATCGAATCATTATGTTGTACACCTAAAAGTAATACAGTGTTATATGCCCATTATATCTCACTTTAAAAAAAAAAGAAGAAAAATGAATCACTAAGAAAATCATCCCACTTGGATGTTATGGCAATGCCAAATTGCTATAAAAACTCTGCAGGCTTTCATCTTCCATGTTAATCTTGTTGCAGACAAATAACAGCTTGTGGCCTGTCGCCAGCCTGCTGACCACTCTGTGCGTGGCTGTGTTCTAGACTAGCAGCTCTGTTCAACAGAACTTTCTAGAATGACAGAAATGGTCTCTAACAATAAGCACTTAAAATGTGGCTAGGGAGACTGAGGAACTGAAGTTTTAGTTTTAATACATTTTAATTAACTTAAATTTTAAATTAAATAGCCACATGAGACTGGTGGCTGCCAGAGCGGTTGGTGCAGATCTAGTGTAATTAACTGGGAACATAGAAAAATTGCCATGTAAATGCCAGGCCATTCGCCCAGGCCAACTCCAGACTGAACATAGAGAGAAAGAAGGCAGGAATACTCTAACCCTCATCTTCCCTTTGATTTGAACATTTGGCTTCCCTGTAGTTAATATCAGGTCTCAAACATTCCCACAGATGTGGACACACACGCACACATATGCGCATGTGCACGCACACATCTTTGGAGCCATGTAAACGTTTGAGCACGTGGAGAGAGAAGGGTTACCCTAGAGTCAACACGGCCAGGCTCTCTCTCTTTAGACTGGAGGCCCCTTCTGACACAGCAGAGGCTGAGGGTCGCCCCTCCAGCTGCCGAGTGAAGCCCAGCTCTCCCGGGAGCAGCCACGGGCTGGCGCCGTCCATACCTTTCCCAGCCTCTCGCTCAGCTGGGCGCAGAGCTGGAACTCCTTGGCGTAGCTCAGACACTTAAGGGACAGCTTTGGTTCTTTGCACTCCAAATAGGTCTTCGCCAGTTCCAAATACTCCACCTGCTTTTCCCTGGGAGGAGGGAAACAAAACAGAGCTTCCGTGGAATGTTGATCTAACGCGAATACATTTAACCCGCGTGCTCTCCTCAGAGCAAAGCTGAAATGACCCCCGAGACTCTTACCTGGGGCTGACTTTCTTGGATTTCATGTTCAGGGCGGTGTCGTGGGCCAGCGCCAGCTTCTCTTTCTCAAACGCACCTCCTTTTTGGTAACACTTGGCTGCAACCTGGAATAAGCGAAAGGTTTCCATTCCCAGTAAGGTAAAGGAGGTGCCGTCCAGACCAAGAGTTACAGCATGCACCCCACATCGGCACTGACAAAGCCCTGAGTCTCACCCCTCTTAGCCAATCTGCGGGTCAAGCAGGAAGGTGCCGACAAGCTAAAGAAAATGGCCTCAGAGGATACAGCCCAATAGTGTTACCAGCTAACACTTCACCCTCGAGCTTCCTTTTGGAAGTACCCAGAAGCCATGGAAAATATATAATACATATTTTCACAGGCCACCCTAATAACACCCTCATTCAATCTTCAACAGCCATGTGCAAGAAGTTTCATCCCTCTCGTATATACTAACAGCCTCAGGTCAGAGACACAGAGTGATTGGCCCAAAGTCACCCAGCGGCTTTTCAGGGCTCACCCAGGTCCTCTCTAGTTGGTAACTACAAAGGCTAACTGGCACTGTTGGTGGAACTGCCACGGCACACCTACTGTGGGTAGAAATGGGGACAGAGATGGTGTCACGACACGTCCCAGAAGAGAACTGACCAGATCCTTGGGACACGCACATCTGTGTTAACCACATAGAAGGTGGGCAGGCAAGTGTCACAGGGGAGTCACAGTGCACTCCAATCCCTGCCAGCAGAAAGCTGCTTTTCTAAAACAGGAATGCTAAAAGCAGGTCTCAAAGCAGGCTACAGTGCAGAAAGTTCACATTCTGTCCAGTATATAGAGATTAGGTCTCAGCGTGGGCAAGGGACAGATTAAGTGGCACTTACTGATAAAGTGGACAGGAGGGCCTCTCTCTCCCTCAGGCTCTTTGCTCCAGCCTCCCTGACCCCATGTGCCTCCTTTCATCCCCGTGACCTGTGCCATGCTCCTTTCTGCCGCAGGGCCTTTGTACACACTGTTCCCTCTGATTGACATGCTCTTGTTTTCCTCCTCTGCCTGGTTAACTTCATTCATCCTATAGGTCTCAGCTCCCTTACTCAAAGCAGCCTTCCCTGGCCTCCCCGTCCAGGACAGGCGGTTCCAGGGGCAGCTGGTCTCTCATCTGTGACATGTGCATCAGCTGGAACTACGCACTCTTCTGTATGCCTGTCTTGCTCACCATCATATCCCCACGTCCTGAACACAATGGTTGGCCCATAACTCTACAGGAATCTCCTGAATCAATGAATCTCAAGTGGTTTCCATTTATATGGTGGTTCTGAAACATTCATTGACATGCAGCCAAAAAGTCAATAAACCACCTGAGTCTTGAAGTTCTTTGGCAGAGTCAAAATAAAGTCAGGTGAGGAGAAGGCTTTTTATAACATTCTCATCTGTGCCAGCTCCCCTAAAAAGATTTTAGAGTCAAACATTCAAAAGGTATTTTTAGCGGGATAAAGAATTGGAAATTCATGGGCAACACGTCTGGCTAACACCAACAGTGGTCTGAAGGGATTCAAGAGAAGGACTGTACATGGTTCTCCAGTTCACACCGTACCTGCTGCCCACGTTACCCGTCCCTACCCTTTCTCCAAAAGCGAATTCTTGGTTTTATGACAACAGCCAAGTGTTCAGTATTTCTTTCCAGTTATAATAAGGATGGGTAGTGAATAAAATTTTGAGTCTCTGTCAACTTCTGCAGCTAAATACTCCATATTTATGGAAATAGTTTCCAGACACACCCAAACGTACAACAGTGCAAATTCTGCTTTCTTACCCCTACAACCCATTGCAGGGGTGGCCACAGTCCTTCACTCCCCCCGTATCCATCCACACACCTTTACAGTGTAACTCGAGAGCTTCCCCCATCAAGAATGCTGCCCATTTCCCCTGCCTTCATATCTGGGCTGTGACTTGCTTTGGCCAACAGAATGCAGCAGAAATCCTCAAGAGGCCTTTGTGCTTCTGTTACTCTCTGTGAACCCTGCTCAGGCATCAGGTCAACAAGCCCAGGCTAGACTGCTGGAGGATGATGGGCACGCGATCCAGGAACCCCATTCACGCCCATCACCTGAGCCATGACGCAGCCAACCCCCAGGAGCAGACCTGGTGCTGACTGGCAGCTGAGTTCAGATGCGTGAGTCACCCAGCTGAGACTGGAAGAACTACTCAGCTGAACTCAGCTTTGCCAGCCCACAGAACTGTGAGCCGCATAAGTGACTTGTTTTAAGCCACTAAGTTTTGGGGTTGTTTGTTATGCAGCAAAAGGTAACTGATAAACCCCAGATGTGAGTTACTTGCTGTAGACTTAAAACCATTTTCCCTGCCACAGCGGACAACACCCTCCTAAGAACTGAGAATAGGAAAACTCTGACAGTGCCTTTTCCCAGGCATGTCAGATGGAAGACCCCTCGAATGGTGGTTTCCATTAAGTTCTGACTTGCAGCTTCATTGCACTCATCACTTCCCAGTACCTCCACTGGGGTCCATCTCTATGAAACTCCAACGAAAACATGGATCATTAAAGCAGCAGGACAAGCCCTTCAGAGAAATCACTGTGTCAAAACATTTGCTCAGAAGTGGCAAGAGAACCCCAGACACTTTTTCCTGTAACGTTGGAGGAGTTGGACCTGAGTCTAACAAAACCTCAAAGTCTAGCATGAGCACTGAGGCATGGAAAGGAAAGAAAGCGATCTGTCCAAAACTCAGCTCCAGTTGCTCTCTCAGGAAGCACTGCCTACAGATGCAGGCGTGGAGCACTCCAGGTGCCTGGGAGGACCAAAACGTCCATTTTTGTGTGGTCATGCCTGTGATGGCAGACATCGCAGGGTAGTTACCCACAGCTCTTTGTTGCCTGATGGCAGAACCTACCTCCTGTGCAGAGCTGTGATTGCTAGTGGGATTTCTCTCCCAGACTCCCTTGCAGCCAGGAATGGGCATGTGACCTAGTACTGACCAATGAGATGTAAGGATAAATCCACTGGGGACTTCATGAAAAAAGACCAGACTGTGATAGGAACGTGCCTGCCCTTCATTCCTGCTGGGGATGCTGCTGGGGAGAATTGGGTGCTTGGCATGGCTACAAGCATCTATTGCAACCATGAGGGGGACATCTCTCATAAAATGCAGATGATGCATGGAAGAGATGGAATGAGACTGGGCCCATGTTGACTTTCCTGAACTGCAGAACCAACCCTGAGGCCAGACTTCTTGTTACTGGATGAAAAACACCACTCCCATCATTTTCATAGGATGTTTGGGACCTCCAGGTGAAGACATCCTTAACACTGCATCACGGGAGAGACACATGCAGTGGTGCACCCTCTGCGACCATGGGACGTGGAGGGATGCTGACTGCGGGGAAAGGGATCAGGCTCTTCCAGCTGGTTTCAATATTTCAAGAGGACTAGCAGGGACAACACTTCCCGGGAGAAGACCGCTCAGGCTCGCCTAGATGGCTTGTGGCTGGAAATCAGTCAGCTCAGTCTAGTGATAAAGCTGAACTATGCCCACCAGATTCAGAATGGCAGGCAAGTCTATGTGTGATCAATTTGAAAAACAAATGAGGGGACCAATCTGTCGCTGTTTTAAAATGCAGTATGATGACAGCAAAAGCTTTTAGGCATAGAGTACAGGAGGGAAAGAAAATAAATAGAAGGATTTGTTGGTGGGGCAGAGGCCATGACCTTGCATTTTCCTATCAGCACTTGGCCAAAATGAAGGCTTGTCATGCCTGCTTCTGGGGAAGGAGCAGGACGGGGAGCTCTCCTCATCATGGGTGACCTGATGCTTCAGAAGAAGTGGCACAAGCGCTATTACCCTCACCCTGTGTTGGTGACAAACGTTGATGGTGAGAAACCTGCCTGTGAGGCCTGATGGGGCCACCGGATACAAAGACCTCATTGCCCCCCGCCCCGGCCCCGGCTCCGGGTCCAGCCCCTTACCTTCCAGCACTGGTGTTTAGCATAGTAATCTCCTTGTGCGATCCACTCCTTAGGGGTTGAGGTCTTAACAAACATGCTATCATCCAAGTCTAGAATGAAAAAGAAAAGTGGGTTTGCTTCTCTGGGTGTTCATTCACTTAAACCTGTTGTTATGGGCTGAATTTTGTCCCCTGACCCCAAAAATTCCTATGTTGCAGCCCTAACCCCCAGTACCTCAGAATGTGACGGTATTTGGAGACAGGGCCTTAAAGAGATGATCGAGTTAAAATGTGCTGTTACGGTGGGCCTAATCCAATCTGACTGATGTCCTTACAGGAGGAGGACATTAATACATCCAAAGAGACACCAGGGGCTTGCACAGAGGAACAGCCATCTGCCAGCCACAGAGAGAGGACTCAGAAGAAACCAAACCTGCCGACAGCTTCATCTTGGACTCGTGGCCTCCAGAATTGTGAGACAATACAGTTCTGTTGTGTAAGCCATCTGGCCTGTGGTTTGCTATGGCAGCCCTAGCAAATAGACACACCCGCGTTGTCTTTCCAGTCTTCACTTAATACATATTTTAGCTTACCAAGCCAGGCGGTTGTAGGTTTTGGAAGGAGGAGGTGGGGATGAGAAACGATGCTGTTTGGTGTTTGAACTTTGGTCTACCTTCCATTTCTATGGCTATGACTTAGAAGACAGATGGTAATTTCTAATTTCTCCTTGAAAGTCCAAAGCCATGCAGCTCTTAGCAAACTCCCATGCTGGGACCTTAGCAAGGGACAAGGTGACAGGATTTTACAGTATTTCCAAATGTGCAGACTTTGCCCTCATCCTAGTAAGCAATCTGACACATTCTCGTTGGTGGACACAGACTATCACAACCACCTGCTGTCAGACCCGTCTGTTACCCTCACTAGCCTTCTGGCAACTGTATCACCACCCCCCTCAGTGGGCCCCTGAGCATCACCAGCAGTGGGCGACACTCCCTGCAGGTCTGAACCACAGCTTCATCACACACACAAAAGACAGTGACTACCAGGACAATGCTGACAGTCACATCTGAGCTGGAGGAGTCAGGGACACCCAGGCCAATGAATACCAATCAGGGAAGCAAGGCAGACGTGCCAACTTTGTTTAGAGGTGCAAAAACACACGTTGACCCCTCCCTGCTGGCCCTCTGTCATGCCCTGCAGCACCGTGTGCAAAGATGACTTCGCAGTGTCTTGTTCTGACTCTGTATACACAATCAGTGCCCTGGTGACATTTTATGCCCACAGCAAAGTCCCACAGTCTCTCTGCATAGGGCCAGTGAACTCCACTGGCACCGTCTGAAGAAACCCAAACTGCATGGTCACTACACTCAGCCCAAGCTCCCTTGCACAGCGGGAACAGAAGTTCTCACGACTTTACCACATGCAACCTGGAACACATAAGAGTATACTTTTCCTTGTACTCTTAATGCTACCAAGACATTAAATAAATTGCAATTCTTTTTCATTTTGAATTTTTAAATTTAAAAAATTGCCTATCTTGATGATCTAAGCAACATATTTTGAGAATAAAAGGAGTATAAGCTGCAGGAAAGATTAAGAACGACCATGCATGGTAGGCCAACCCACTCGTTTTCCTTTTGGTCGAGGAAGTGAAGGCCCAGGGAGAGAAAGCGGGACCTGAACAAGGTCATATGGCCGCGAAGGTGGAGAGTTCTAATGAGAAGCTAGGTGAACTCCCAGCCTTTGACTTTTCCCATTACACCAGAACAGTCAGGTCACGGGACAGAACATCTAATCCTGGCCCCCACCTGAGCCACTGGCTGTAACCAGAAATAGCCTCCACAAAACTGGCTGTAAAATGTTCAGGGAACCAGCAGACCTTTGGACGGCAGGCGAGCCCTGCGCTTTCCCCTTTCCTTGGAGAAATTAACCACGGCCTGGAGGGGCCGACTCACCAGCTAACCCATAAGAAAGACAACGATTTTCTCCACAAAGGGCTGATTATTTCTCTCCTAGTTATCTATCAGGACACCTTTACTCCATTTTTTAATTAGCTAGTCTTCGTAAATTATGAAAACGATACATGATAATGATTTTTTTTTTTTAAACACTGCCAACAGCACAGAGGGGCATAAAGGTAGAAAGTAAAAGGTGTCCATATCTACTCAACAACCCCACACCCGCCAGTCCCAGCACCTGAGGAGCCACTATAAACAGTTTCCCATTGGTAAACACGTAGGTCGTTTTTGGTTTCTTATAATTACAAACAGGGCTGTGAAGAACATTCTTGTGTATGTATCTTTGAGATTTTATACAAGAATATCTCTAGGATAGATTTCTAGAAGTGGAATCACTGGGTCAAAAGGTATGTGCATTCTTTATTTTGACAGATATTGCCAATCAGCTGTGCAAAAGCCCACAGCACTTCATATTCTCCCAACAGAACCTATTTCCTCTAACCCTCGCCCAGGACCCTCACTTTTAAAGGACAAATAAAAGATCTTCCCTGAAGCTTTTAACTCTCCCAATGCCATTACAACCACTTTCCTACACACCTTAGCCATAAACACGAACCCTCCTTTCTCAGAGGAATGTGGAAAAGAAAGAAAGTGCTTTCAAAAAACTACACCTTTTGTACTTAACCATAAGAACAGTTGAGAGTGACACGCTTCCTATCCAACAGTGAGAACATTTTAATAGGGCTTACCTTTATTTTCATCTGTCTTCACAACGTCAACAAAATCTCTTCGAATGAAATATTTGAAAGCAGGAGCCCGCTTCTCGGGGTTTTCGTCGAAGATCCAGAGGTTGACCCGAGCCCGCGTGATGGCCGTGTACAGCTGCTTCAGCTCGCCATTGAGGAGCTAAAGACAAGATTGAGAACAAAAAGAATGAGTCTTTTGTCTATAGCTACAACGGGATACACTTCAGTGGGCTTACTCTGATTTTGGAGAGACACAAAAAGTAAATTTTGGAGAACTACAGCACAGGTGTGAGCAGGACATGAGGAGCTCAGTGTGGCCGCAGCACAAATAAACAAAGCTCTAACAAGGGACCACACCCTCAGTACAGGGCCGCCCTGGAATTTGCTATCATTCTATAGTTTGAAATAATTATAGATTCATAAGGAGTTACAAAGATAGTTCAGAGAGGTCCCATGTACCTTTCACTTGCTTTATCCCACTGGTTACATCCTACACAATTACTGTAACTTATTTTTAAAACTTCAACAGTCACATGCTTCTATTATAACTATCATTAGCACTAAATTATTCATGACCTCCCTTATGACTAAGGATTGCAGAAATAAGGGGCTATGACTTGCGTACGGGGAGGACCTACTTGGTTAAATAATGCACATTTCAAAACAACAACCAATTTGTGGCTATCTAGAGGTTCGCATAGCTTAGCAATGATTTAACTTCCATTTCTTTGGAGCCTTATAGGCATTTACAGAAATAACCTGATAACTGCTGTTCTGGTTATTTGTTTTATACTTTGTATCAGACATAAAACTAGGACAGTAGTTTCTCCCAAAGTCTTTGGTTTTGCTGGTTCAATATCCTGCGATATTGCCCTCACTCTCTTGAGGCCCTCATCAACCTCCCTCAGTCAAGAACTCTACAGAACTTCTTAGCTTTGGCCTCCTTCTGGGTGATGTAGCTGGGATGCAAAGGGAAAGGGGAAGCAGGTCCCTCAATGGTAGAGGCTGGTATACAACAGTCTCCACTAACTATAGTCCTGGGCTTCACTTCTGAGTTCCCCGTCAGCAAAAGGGAAAATTTCTGCATAGAGCAGAGTTGCAGAGGTGAACAGAGGATACAACCTCCCGCTTCCACTTTCAGACAGTGCCCCACCCATCAAACCCAGATCTCTGCTGAGAAAAGGGAGGTTGCCAACACTGAGATCCCTGCCACTCCCATTCCCTTCCTCCCCTCCCCAATACTGACGTACAGAAAGACCAGCGAAGTACAAGCTCCATCTTTAATCTCATCTTCTAGTCCAAGCCTTGTTCACTGGCACCCTGTCAAATGAGCATGTGGACAAACAGCAGGAAATCACCTTGTACATTTCCAGATTCACCATGAGAGACCGGCCCTGAGAGGAGCTGGGTTTCTCCAGGGGGACTTCCATCAGTGGCTGGTTTTCCTTTCTGGAGTCAGATGATGAAGGTGTAAATGAGGAGATGATCTTCCATTCCTTGTAAGCCTGAACAACAACGACAAATTAAAGACCAACGGAATAGGCTTTTGAACTGTACACACAGCCTCCTCTCTGGGCCTCATGGAGAATTAAGCCCCGCTTCTCCTGGCATGGGGGTCAGGCCTTCAGCCCCATCTCTGAGGAGGGGGCCATCCTATGGCCTCAGAGTGGGGGCGGTGGGGGTTCATGTTGTGCAAACAGGGATCAGGGAAGCTACCATGAAAACTCCCCCAGACACATGGCCAGGACAGCTGAGAAGCCAGGCACATGTGCACACTCCCAGGAGGAATGCTAACGGCCCAGGAAGTTCTTCTGATTGAAAGAATTTCAACAAGCAGTATGGAGAGAGGAACCCAGCGTCCTCACCCCTTTCTACAATGTGTTTAAGAGATACCACTTAAGGGCAGCCATTAAGACGCATGTGACAAAATTTTCTAACTAAATTATGTTAACCAAGGATGGAAAATTTAGGAGGTGTGGGGTACACTGTGCAAGGTAGATGCTGAGGTCAGACAGACAGAACAAATTTACATCTCAGTTCTTCCACTTATTAGCTATGCGACCTTGGACAAATTGTTTATCGCTTCTATGTCTCATTTTCCTGCTCTGTAAAATGGGAATGACAGAACTACCCGAATCTGTTGGGAAAATAAAAGGAGATAATCAATGTCAAGTGTCTAAAACAATGCTTGACAAATAGTTGCTATTTTAGTCATTTTTCCCTTTACCCAAAGTCAAACCACAAAACCATAGTACCTGTGTACATCAGGGGTTGGCAAACTTTTATCTCTAAAAGGGCAGATAATAAGTATTTTTGGCTTTGTGAGCCTTATGGTCTCTCTCACAACTATGCAATTCTGCTATTATAGGGGAAGACCAGCCATAGTCAATATGTAAATGAATAGGCAGGGTGTGTTTCAATAAAATGTTATTTTTCAACACTGAAATTGAATTTCATCTAATTTTCATGTGCCATGGAATACTGTTTTCCTTTTGATTATTTTTAACCAGTTAAAAATGTAAAAACCATTCTGGTGGGTGGTTTTTTTGTTGGTGGTGGTGGTGAGGAAGATTGGCCCTGAGCTAAACATCTGTTGTCAATCTTCCTCTTTTTGCTTGAGGAAGGTTGTGACCGAGCTAACATCTCTGCTAATTTTCCTCTATTTTGTATGTGGGATGCTGCCACAGCATGGCTTAATTGAGAGGTGTGAAAGTCCGTGCCCAGGATGTGAACCTGCGAACCCGGGGCCACCCAAGCAGAGCACACAAACTTAACCACTATGCTACCAGGCTGGCCCTGTAAAAACCATTCTTAACCCACAGGCCATCCAAAACAGGCCATGGGCTGGATTCGGCCCCCAGATCATGGTTTACAGACCCCAGTGAAGCCAAAGTGCCCAGATTACATGCAGTATTGAGAGTCCAGAATTCCTATGAAATTTCAGATTTCATACTCTACCGTGTCTCAAGAGTAGGTAGCCAACTTTCCTAGCCTTTACTTTTTGATTTATAAAAGGGGCTACTTGCCACTTATGTACCTTCTCAAGAATGATGAAAACATGGGGTGGGCACAGTTCCTGACCTCCTTTAAGTTACTCCATTACCTAAACTATATAAATATTAGGTTAAATGCTTTAAACACTATGTACTAAATAAAAATGGCTACGCCACTAACCAATTATGGAATTAATCACCATGTTCTGAAAAGAGATATGAATCACATAATCATTTAAGTAGTTGGAAGGTAAAAAAAAACTTTAGGACATGTTTATGACTGTCCTCTTTGTAAAGCTGTTTACACAGCTGAATCGTTTGCCAAAGAAAGCAGGAAAAGACACAAGTGCTTGAGATCTGGGAGGCTCCCGCGGCAGACAGCAGGAGGCGCAGACCGCTGACCTTGGAGAGCTAGTGATGTCCTATGTATTTTAAAACTGCTGAATGAGAAGCAAAAGCTGCTCGAATGGCACATACATGACTAACCTGTTTCCGTGAACAAAACACATTTTACTTTCAAGATAGACTTCTAGGAGTGAGAATGTGTATTTGTGGCAAGAATACAGGCCTGCAGCACTTCTGGCAAGAAAGGAGGAAGCATTTAAAAGTCTCCCAGCTTCTTCTATTGGGATTAACAGTTGCAAAGGAAAAGGGCTTTGATTCAACCAGCAAGCCTACCGTTGTGGGGTCTGTTCTCTAAGTTAGTTAAGCAACCCACAAAAGTTGTGGTTTTCAAAGTCCCTCCAGTGTTACTCACATGTGACTGTGAAGGAAAGGACTCCTCGCTGGGGCAGGAGAGTCCCCAGAGGAGGAGAGTTTGGGGGTGACTGGGAGAATGGCTGCCTCTCTCCAAAATGAGGCAAAATCCTACAACAGAAGGACTTATTGTAACCATTCCTCAGTTCCTTCCCCATCTCAGAAGATGGCCCTGGTGACCATGTGGTTGAACAGGTTAACAGTAAATATCCTCTAGAGAGAAGAATAACAAACTAGAGCAACAAGAACCCCCCTACACAAACACACACACACACATGCACACAGGCGCACACACACGTGTGCAAAAAGAGTGCCTGCCAGAAACACAAACAGGGTGGAAGAAGAGGCCAGAGATGGAGAGAGGAGCTCTCCACTGTTCCCCTACATCAAATAGCAATTACTATCCAGCAGCCTCCAGCTAGTCACCCCGAAAGAAACCCCACGTGAGCAGTCAACCACGGGTGACTAGGGACTTATGTGATCTCTGTCTTTCCTCTCTGAGTAAAGCATTTCCTCTCATTTGCTGACTAACGCTTTTTGGTCTTGTGGTTGTAAATGATAAACTGAGGGTGTACTTTGTCCCAGCGAATGCATTTACATTCCCTGGTAATTGGGAAGCATGACCTCAGAAGTCAAAAAGAAGTCTTATTGTGTACGTAGGGTGTACATAGGATGAAGCGAATGTTACCAAAAGATTCAATTGTGTTAATTTTGTGCAACTCACTGAGTCATTGGTGGAGGCATAGGGTCAAGATATCCAGGCCTTTGCCATTTCCAGGATCAAAGTGAGACAGAATAACTGGGTTTTTCTCTCACAGAGTCGACCACAAGTTACAGATCCCTAAGTCCAGAACTCCTCGAGCTTCTTACTAGCACAAGCATACATCTGGATTTAATAAGGACAGGAATAACAAAGTTTTACCCCTTCCTCTTTTAGGAGAATCTCAGTCCAACCATGACCAATGGATATATTATGAGAAAAAAAAGTCCTCAGAGAGTAAAAATGGTTCCAGGGTTAATAAGAGTGCATCTGATTTTATTAGCAAAAATTAATAGAAAAGGAACGCACTTAAGGTGTGGCACTGATATACTCATTGTGGAAGCTTCTGGAAGTCAATCTGCATGCGGGGCTTTAAAAGGAAGGAAGTGCAGTGGAAAGATCAGGAGACTTACAACTCAGAGCACCTGAGTTCATCTTCAGGCTCTGCCACCTATATTATGCCTGTGGGTAATTTACTTAATTTCCATGACCCTTGGCTTTATCTATAGAATGAGGGTAATAAAAATACATACAACCCACGAGGGTTGGCAGAGGATGCAGTGAAACAATTCATTCAAAAAGTACTTTATAAACTGCAAAGCACCCATAGAAATATTAATCATAGGTATTATCAAGGCAAATGTGACACAAAAAAAAGAACAGGAAAAAAACATAAGGACTCCACCTAAAAGGTCAGTTCTGGGGCAGATTTTAAGGTGTCAAAGCTAACAGTGCTCCTGACTTGGGGATGAAAAACAGCTCCTTCAAGCATGCACCATGTGCAGCAGGAAGTCTGCAACAGAGAACAGGACACAGCCAGCTAAGTTCTCAAAGGAGACCCCACAGAGCAGTCAGCAGCCAGTCTGAGCCCTCACCAAAAGATGCTGGTGAAGAGAAACCAGTGGCTAGAAAACCAAGGACAATGGCCTTGAGTTGGTGGCTCTACCCATAATGTACTGAGCTTGGGGAGAAAGATCATCACAAGGACTCAGGAGCCAAGTCAAAGCAATGGGCTAGCACAGAAGTCACTGGAGGTCAATACAGGGACTCTTTTTTTTTTTTTTAAAGATTTTATTTTTTTCCTTTTTCTCCCCAAAGCCCCCCAGTACATAGTTGTATATTCTTCGTTGTGGGTCCTTCTAGTTGTGGCATGTGGGACGCTGCCTCAGCATGGCCTGATGAGCAGTGCCATGTCCGCACCCAGGATTCGAATCAACGAAACACTGGGCCGCCTGCAGAGGAGTGCGCGAACTTAACCACTCGGCCACGGGGCCAGCCCCAATCCAGGGACTCTTATACTGACATCATCTGCATGGGAGGCAAGCAGTGGCGGGGAAGCCATGCCAGAAGAGAGCTCCCAGGCAAGGCGGCTGCTCTCGTCCCCCTCATTACCTGATCCAGTGGGCAGGAATCAAGCCTCATTTGTTTTCCTGGAGTTGTCTCTTTCTATGAATGATTTTGCCCAGTTCTGTCCTCATAAGGTGGACACTGCTAACCTTACCTTCACTTGTAAGGCTTTCCTTAGAGCTTGCTCCAACTTGAGCATCCTTGGGAGCCAAGGATAACAGCAGCAAGTGAAAACCGGAAGCTGGCACTTGGGTACCAGGCATTGAGAAGAGACGAACAAGAGAGCAGGAAAGGACAGGGCACAGGGAGAACCAGCCCATGACACACTATGAAACAACACACAGCCATTGTCACAACCCACATCCAAACACACAAAGCCCCACAACAAATGGATGATGCTCCAAAACAGAAACAGGCACCTGTGATAAACTCTTTTCTACTCAGCTCCAAATTCTCTTTCTCAGAGTAGAAGTGTAGCTCATACACATACATGCGTTGTGTGAAGAGAATTCAGTATGACGTACCTCAGAATCAGTAAAAAAGTTGTAAAGAAGGACATCATCAAATTCTAAGCCTTTGGCTTCATAAACTGTTAGCACAAGTGCTAACCCCAGTTCTTCTGGAATTTTCTCCTTTGCCATTTCATTGGCTACAAGAATTACCTGGGGAAAAAAAAAATGAAGATGGGGAGAAAAAAACATCAAATTCTACAAAGAGGAATCTGGGAAAGCCCAGTCTACTTCTATGAGAGGCATGTAATGTTTTTAAAGAGAAGTGGCCAGTATGGCCTTGGTCAGTCAGGCTAGTGGAAATATTAACAATGAGTCACTCATCCATCTCTGAAACTTACCCATTCTGGGACAGGGACTGTTGATTCTACTTTGTGGAATAATTCAGCTTCTCAAACTATTTTTCAAATGCAAACCGCCTTTTATTTCAAAACATACGATCCCAAGAAGCTCACCTGGTGGGCTCCAAATTCAATGGGCTGGGTTTTCCTTTTGTTCCCTCGAAGCAAAATTGCCAAGTCGCTTACACTACAAGACTCTAGGACAGTTGGTTTGGGACCATCAAAGAGGCCAGAATCTCTTGGAAGGCGATCAAAAGATTCTGGGAAATAGAACTGAAGTAAATCTACCACTCCAGACGCCAGATTGAGGATTCCTGGGATGAAACAAAGAACACATCAGACCCTGAACAACATGACAACACGGCTGGGTTTTTTTGGGGTTGTTTTTTTCTTTCGGTTTTATTTTTTTCCCTGAGAAGTAGTATTGGCCCTGATAGTATATATAATTGCAAGCCAATTTCCATTTCCCATTAGATTACCACCTGGGCTCTGAGCTGTATTACTATGGGTCCAGTGGATGAAGGCAGAAATGTGTTGCTGTGCTAAGGAGATTTTTATAGGATCTCATCCCCAACCTGCATTTATGTTAGGGAAAATTACCTATAAAGTCAAAGCAGAAATGTAATCTAAACAATTAGAGCTGTTAAAATGCTAAAAGACGACGCTAGTATAGATGGTAAGGAAGCAAGAACTATCCTGTCCCCTCTCACTGGTGCTTAGAGCACTGGAGACAACGTTACCATGGGAACGTGGGAACAGCAGTGCTGGATGTGAGCTGGGGGCAGCAACCACAGCCTCCACTGCCCTTTTCCACCAAGTTTATACCCAGCTGAGAAAGGACTATACTAAGAAAAATTGTCAGAGGTGGAGAAAGGATTTTCCAAAGAGCTTTCTCCCTGTGTCCCATTTTTGTGTAAGCTCTGAAGTAACCCTGACAGTGATTCGGACTGAATACTCCCATACAATAGGCACCTTCAGAAAAATCACCCTGTGGAATCTTCACAACATCCCAGTGAGACAGATTAGACAATCCTGCTTTTACCAACTGGAACTCCAAGGTCTGAGAAGTTAGTAAACACCTCCAAGTGACAGGATTTGAAGCTGGATTAAACACAGATCATCCTGGGTCTCTGCACTATTCTTATGGGCCATGTGCCCTTTGCCTGATACCAGATAGAATACCATGTTCTTGGTAGAACCGCATGGAATGGACTTATGTGTCCCCATTGCTATTACCTAACAGTAAAGGGAAATTTTACTATCCAATACGACTATTATTAAAAGTATACAGTATAAATCAATGAGGACAGGTGGAAACTGCTGAATCTAAGCAAATCAGCTGCTGCTGTGGTTCCCTCCCCACTAAGAGCCAGCAAAGGCAGGGATGTACACTAATGGGGGAGTCAGAAAAGGGCACAAAAGTGTTGACTATAGTGGAAATCTGGAATCCACTTAAACAGCCTTCTGGGGAGCAAGATAAATAATTTTTTACATGAACATACTCAAAGAATAAAAGGTAGATCTGCAATAAAGAGGAATGAAGGACTGATACATGCTACAACATGGGTGAGCCCTGAAAACAGTAAGCCAAAGCAGCAGACACCAAAGGCCACGTATGGCAGGGTTCCATTTCCATGAAATGTCCAGAATAAGCAAATCAGAGAGACAGAAAGATTAGTAGTTCCCAGGGAGAGACAAGGAGAGGATGAGGAGTGACTGCTAACAGTTATGAGATTTCTTTTTGGGGCAATGAAAATGTTCTGAAATTAGATAGTGGTAATGGTCACACAACCTTGTAAATATATTAAAAACCACTAAATTGCACATTTTAAACAGATGGTTGTTATGCTGTGTGAATCTCAATTTAAAAAAAGAACAGGGACCAGCCCCGCTGCCAAGTGGTTAAGTTCACACACTCCACTTCAGCGGCCCAGGGTTTCACTGGTTCTGATCCTGGGTGTGGACATGGCACCGCTCATCAGGCCATGCTGTGGCAGGTGGCCCACATAGCACAACGAGAGGCACTCACAACTAGAATATACAACTATGTACTGGGGGGTCTTTGGGGAGAAGAAGACGGGGGAAAAAAAGAGATTGGCAACAGTTGTTAGCTTAGTTGCCAATCTTTAAAAAACAAATAAATAAAAGATAGGGGAAAATATTCACTAAACATAGTATATATTCACGTGTGTGATAAATGCATATAATGTATATAAAGAAATAAGAGCAGAAGGAAATGAAAGAAAATGTTAGTAGTGAGCGGCCTTACAGGTAGCTTGTAATTCTTTTTAAAATTGTATGCGTTTTCTAAAGTCTCTATTCAAAGTCTCTAAAATCTAGTACATATTATTTGGGCTTTTTCTGGTTCTTTCTACAGAAACAAATACACACAGTCTTCCCTCCATCTCAAGAGTGGAGGTGGGAGATGGGGTTTATATAGTAATTGTCCAAGTGGGTTATTTAGCAAAAAAAAATAATAGGAACAACTCCCTTTGCCATGCTCTATCTCGCTGATCATGAAAGCTGCTGGCCCCAGACGAGTGGTGCTGAACCAGGGGTACACATCAGAAAGAGGGGCTCATTCAACTACCATGCCAAGTCCTCTCTACTGGACCCAACAATGGAAGAGAGGATGCCACTGGAGCCACAACCTGAGGACAAAGAAACATGAGCTATGAGTCATGGTCACCCAGCCTCCACACACTGCCAGGCAGGGTAGGAGCTCAATAAATGTTTCCTCAACACATGAGGGAAGGGAAGGGCTAGTATTTCCTATTAAGAACATAAATTACTTTGCACCAGCTCTTCCCACACAGCAAGAGTCCCAGGTGTAAGATCATGGAAGAGCAAGAAGTTGAGCTGCTCAAAACCATCAAGATCTTGTGATTCACGGGCAACATCAGTGGGGACTTCAAGAGCCCTGGAAAGCTGGGCTGAATTCTGTTGTGTATGCTATACTCCGGGAGGCTACCTGATTTTTTAAATGTCTTCTGAATCCTTGGCTAAACAAATCAGAATTGTAATCTAATTTTACAATGTGTGTGTGTATGTGTGTATGTGTATGGATGTGTGTGTGTAAGTATATGTATATGTGTGTGGTATATAAGTGTTTTCTCTTTTCATCAAACCAAAACCTATGTGAAATGAATCTACGAAAAGAGCATCCGTCAAAAACCTACAATAAACATCAGACTTAAAAGGTGAAATGTTAGAAATATTTCTATTAACTTGAGAAATAACACACAGATGCCTATCACTTCTATTTAAGGTTGTAACCAATGAAATATGATAGGAAAAACAAATGACAAGTATGGAAAAGAAGATAAAAACTGTCTATATCTGCAGAAAAATGCCAAAATCTAAAAGTTAGAATGTTAGATAAGCAAGATTGTTAGATATCAGATCAACATACAAGAACCAATGGCATTCCTCCACACTAATAGCAACTGATTAGAAAATATAAAAAAATTAAAAAATGGCAGCCATCATAGTAACAAAAAGTATAAGATCCATTGGGGACAAATCTAACAGCTGTGTAAAATGTCTGGGGAAAATTATAAAATAGTATTGAAGGCAATAAAAGAAGACCTGAATAGAGAAATACGTCAAGATTATGGTTCAGAAATCCCAATAACGTAAAGATGAGAATTCTTCCCAAAGAGCAACAAATTCAATGAAATTCTAACCAAAATTACAAAAAGTGGTTATTGAAGCTTGATAACTATCATAAATATGATACTGTGATAATAGCACAAGAATAGACAAAAAAGGCAAATCAAATAAAATAGTGATGCCAAAAACAGATTCACAGACATGCAAAAAAAGCAGCATTACAAATCAGAGGAAGGATGGAGTATGAGGAAACAGTGTCAGCGCAACTGATTATCCATATGGAAAAAAGTAAAGTTAGATCACAGAAGGGTTATTTCAATAAAGACAATATCACACCACACATACATTTTAGATTAAACTTAATTAATTAAATTGACCCAAATTTAAATCTGTCTAAACATGAAAAGCAAAATTTTAAACCATTAGAAGACTATAGAGGAGAATATCTTAACTCCAGATCAGAAGGATTTCTTAAGACACAAAAAAGCAAATCTTAAAATATTCACAAGTTAAAATTTAAAAGTATCTGCCTACTAAAGAGCACAATTAATTATATACCTTCTTACCATTAATAAAGTTAAAAAGACAATCCACATAATTGGGGAAAGAACCTGCAATACACATAACCAACAAAGGACGTGAAGGCAAAATCCATAGAGAATTCTTAACAAATCAATAAAAAAAAACCCAACTCATTAAAAAAGGAGCAAAGGAGTAGAACAGGCCATTCACAGAATACAGAACGGCCAGGAAACACATGAAAAGATGCCACTTCTCAGGAAAATGGAAATTCAAACCACAGCAGATGTCATTTCACACCCACCAGGAGAGCAAAGCAAGAAGATATAACATAGACCCAAAGAGATTTGCTCAGGAAGATTCACTCCAGGATTGTATGTCACAGTAAAAAATAGGCAGGAACCTAACGTACATCACTGGAAAGTGGATAAGAAATTGCAGCATAGTCATAAAATGGAATACTAACAGTGATTAGAACTGCATGGACCAGAGCTCCACATTATCAACATGCAGAAATCCCAAAACATAACATTAAGTAAAAATACGAAGTTGCTGAAAGATGTGTCTGGCATGATCCCACTAAATAAAGTTTCTAGATGTGTAAAATAATACTCTATATTGTTCATGGACACACGTACGACACAGGAGGTGAATTTGTGAACATTCTGTAAGCCATAAAGGTAGTATTCTGGCATTGGTGTCCTGTTATTTAAACCCTCTGTGCCTCAGTTTCCTGCTTTGTAAAACGGGAATGATGCCTACCTCGTGGTGGTGGTATAAGGATTAAGCACAGGTACCATACAAAAACTGCTTAGCATCGTGCCTGGCACAGAGAAGGGGCACAACTGAGGTACAAAGTAAAAGCACCTGAGTGTACATTATCTCCCAGCACCTCCCACCCCTCCTTTTTCGCTTCTCTTTGGGAGAGAAGTTGCTTTAAGGATTAATGCCTTGTAATTGGTGTATTACTTTATATTGCATAAGCAGACGCTTCCGAAGTGCTGTAACAGAAGTTCTCAAGCAGTTTCAACGTTCCCCTGAAAATGTTCTCATGTTGTGGCAAACTTCCTAAGATGTAACTACTTAAAACTTCACTTCCACTGAACCACAGCTTGAATTATCAACCTGAGAATGAGTAGTGGCAGAAATCATAAGATCTCTAGTTCATGAGTGTTATTTACTAACACACTCTGAAATACCTTCCTCACTTCAGCTACAAAAGCCTAACAAAATCTAGGCTGCAGCTTCAAAAGCAGCCCAAGGTCAGTGCCCAAGCACCTCCCTGCAGGCGAGCCCAAGACCTGGACATACCTGAATGGGACCTGTAATTCTGGTACAGTTGATGGATCTTCTTGGGCTTCCGGACGGCATACTGCTTGTCTACGGTGTTTTTGCTGGCATAGTGGAACAGAGAGCGCAAATCACTGAAGCGGAAGGCCACGCCCTTCATGATGCTCTGGGCTGTGTCCCCAGTGAGGAACATGGCATTGGGGTCATTGATGCATTTCATCAGCAGTGCTAGCTCCGCTTGAGTGAAGTCCTGAATCTCATCACCATACAGCTCATGGATGGACCACGGGAGCACCTTGAGCTTTGACAGCCTCCGGGACAGGTTGTACAGAACATCCTCTTCATCAAAATAACCTTTCTGAGACCTGATCTGCTGATACAGGCAAAAGAGACTGTAGATCTCACTTCGGTCTTCCTTGAAATTAGGGGACCGCTTCTTCCCTAATTTCTTATACTCTTCTTCTGTGAGTCTCCCCTGGGGGGAGCTGAGGGCCTCAAAAGACCCCTTCAGAAAAGATTTTATTTCTTTCCAAATCAGGGCAGGGTTGTAGGAGGTTTTCCCTTTGATCATTTTGGGCCATATTTCATTAGTGAACACCTCAAATGTCACGTACACCCGGGGGTCACTCTCACAGAGACGTGTTTCCACAGCTTTATCCTCTTCGCTGTAGTCCCCATCCACCTCAGCCTCCTCCTCATCCTCCTGCCAGTTGGGGATGGTCAACTCTTCCTGCGTGGACCATCCTACGATGGTTCTTTTCAAACTGCCGTCTTCATTTCTCAGAAAAAATGGATTGGGCATAGAAGCATCAAGCAAGAGGAGCAGCTGCTTGGAAGTGACAAACAAAGGAAAGTTCTCGTCCCTCAGGTCCTGGAGTTTGTGAACGTTGGGTTCCAACGGTTTGTAGTGACTGGTGGCCTTGGTAGACTTGGAAAGTTCAATGAAATTCCTCTGCACCTCCTGGCACAGGACGTGGTTCTTGGTCACGAAGATCTGATGTAAATGCTCCAGCTGGTGAGGATGTTCTGAGGTGCATACTTCTGCTGCTTGGCCAGACCCTCCTGGCTCCCCACTGGCTCCCCCCACACAGGCGTCACTCTCCTGCTCCTCATCTATGCTCTCCACTGTTTCCACTTCAGTGGACCCTTCCTGTTCCTCGTCATCGTCCTCCTCCTCCTCCTCTTCTTCCTCTTCCTCCCCACCTGGACCCTCCTTTTCGGGTTCCACTTCCAACCTTCTCTTCAGCCAGATCTGTTTGGCCAACAGCGGGCTTCCTGCCTGCTCGGCTTTTTCCCAGTAAACATGGAATTTCTTCCACAGCCTGTACAAGCAGCAAGTTGTCTTCCCAGTGCCGCTCCGCCCAATGAGGATGATGGGCTCCAGTGGCCTGGGGTTAATGTTGATCACAGCATACTCGCGCTCGCCCACCCGGAAGGGGTACTCCACCGTTGCTGTCATTTCATTGAGGATGTTGAAGGCCATGTTGGTGCTGAAGCTGTGGAACTTCATGATGTTGTACTCTGTCTCCACTGCGCTGGCTGGAGGGAAGTACTCGGGGTTCACGTGCTCCCTGCTTTTCTCGGCCTCTGTGTCCTCCACATAGCAGCGGGGTATCCGATTTTGGATTTTCATGTTGGCTACCACGTGGCCTTTATTGATACCCTTCAGCTTCTTCCGCAGGATGCAAGACAAGCCACGGTTGTAGGCATTGCAGATGGCCCTGATGGAGTCCGACAGTTTGCAGTGATCTAAAACTATGTCCCAGATCCGGATGATTTCTGTGTAGACGCGCCCTGACTTCTCCACAGAGTGCGAGTTCCGCTCTGTGGCGATGATCTTCTCTGGGTTCTCACTGCATCGAGGGGAGAAGTCAATGGCGAGCTCCCACAGCATCCGGGCTCCTTTGTCCAGCTTGGCCTCAAAGAGCTGGATGCTTCCTTTCAGGTGCTTCAGCCGCTTCTGCAGGCCCTGGGTCCACTCACCGTTCCCCAGCTGCTGGATGGCTAGGATGATTTTCTTCTTCATGACCTTGGACATTACCTTACTGGACAGCTTCTTCAGCATCTCAGAAGTACACTCAATCTCCCACGTCATGTTCTCAAAGTCCTGGAGGCAGGCCTCAATCTCCTGCACACTCCAGTCGTCCTGATCTTCGCCACCCTCCTTCCTTCTGTGACCAGCAGGAATGAGCTGCGAGGCCCCAAGGCCTGCCTGAGCATGCCCTTCTCCTGCTCTATGGGGGGCAGGGTTGTTCCCACTACAGTCAGAGCCCCCTGGCCCCAGGGCTCGTTGGAGCTTGTCTTTCTTCACGTCTGTGCCAGCTCCTGTCTCTGGAGGCTTAGAGACCTGAGGACAGTCCTCTGGGAGGGACGTATCCAATTCAACCTGCTGAATCAAAACTGTGATGTTCTGCACAAGGCGGTCTCTCAGAGAGCAGGGCCTGCCAGCTCCAGGCCCCTGCCTCATCACCTGAGCATCCACAGGAGTCTCCCAGCTGTCAGGAACCACGGTTCCTTCGGGCAGGGTTCTGGTGACACTGCATGGTGGAGACTTGGATGAAACCTGGGACTTGAGGTGAGACGCATGACCAGGGGCAGCCGACTTCAGGAGCTTCGAGTGGGCAGCAGAGTCCTGCCGGCTCTTCCGCCTGCTCTCCGTCAGGGCTTTGTTCCAGGCCAAGAGCAGAGCATCATTCTTCTTAATCCGGTGCCGTGCGTCTTTGCCTTCTTTGTTCTTCAGGTTGAAGTTGATGTCAAACTTCACCAGCAGATCTATCAGCTTGTTCATGCGCTTCATCATGCCCTTCTGGAAGAGGATGTGCATCAGCGTGTTCCCATTACCGTCCTGGGTGTTGGGATTGAGGTAGTGAAATTCAGTGGGGTTGGACAAGAATAGATCCAACAGGTGGCTGAGGAAGCTAAAACCAATGTCAGCTGAAAAACACAAACAAAACCTGTGAGTGCTGAGCTGCTCTTCTCAGGGAACAGAGACCCCTGGATCTGAAAGAGATGCCAGCCAGAGGCATCTCAGAACACTGAACTTCCCCAAGTATTTGATAACCCAGGGGTTCTCAACCAGGGGCGACTTGCTCCCCAGGGGACATTTGGCAATGTCTACAAACATTTTTGACTGTCACAATTTGGGAGGTGCTACTGGCATCTAGTGGGTGGAGGCCAGGGATGCTGCTAAACATCCTACAATGCACAGGACAGCCCCCCAAAGCAAAGAATTACCCAGCCCAAAGTCAATGGTGCCAAGGATGAGAAACCCTGAAATAACCTTATAATATTCCAATAAGACTCTTTATGTCAGGACCCTTGAAAATGGAGTAAATAAATGTAAAGTATTTGTCAGCTACGGACAGCCAACTTTGAAACTTAAGCATCCTCATCAGTCAACTCACTCTGACCATCCACACCAGGATGGTCACCCCTTCCCATCAAGCTATGGGTGAGGACCAGATATGCGCAGCCCTGGCCAAGAAACGAGCCTTTCCCAGATTGTTGGTTTTCCCAGCAGGAGAGACCAAAAAGCATAGCATCAGTTCTGATATCCAGCTTCCTCCTCAAGGAAAAGACTGCTTAAGAAATAAAGGCTTACATTTGGTATCTAAAAAGATGTGGAGTGCTGCATGCAAAGGAGTATCGCCTTCCGTGATAGAAATATTGCGGGGGTCTGCACCCTTGGTCAAGAGAAGAAAAGCCAACTCGAAGTCCTCACGTTTCAGGCACATGACCAGCGGCTTCTCCCGGCTGTCCTGGAGACCCTCGGGCAAGGCTGGAGGAGGCAGAGGACAAGGGTACTGTGAGTTGCAGCTCTCTGATGAGGCACAGCCTGGCTCACCTGAGGAGGACGGGACTGCTTCTGCCATTTATTCCTAGGGAAGAGCTGATGCTGAGCGACTTTCGAGGCCCACCTACCACCACCCTTTGTGGGACGCAAAGGCTTCCCAGTATCCTCAGAGTGGAAGCCCAACTCCTTCAAGTGTCCAAGGGCCTTGGCCCTCCCACCTCTCCAGCTCCCCGTCTCATCACACCACAGGACCATGGACCCCACCAGTAGCACTGCCCTGGAGAGGGGACAGGGCCTACAAACAAAAAAAAATCCCAGTGCTTGCTCAACACCAAACCTGACATATAGTCGGTGATCAAGACATGAGCACTGCTTCCTACAGCCTATGCTTCTGCAAAGCTTCTTCCCAAGATGCCTGTCCACCCTCAAACTGCCATCTTCCCTGACACCTCTCCACCCCCACATGCCTTCCTTTTAGCTGAGTCCACACCTCCCCTCTGCACTGCAGGCTCCCTGACCTCTACCCACGGCAGATCTGCAGCCCTTCTATGCATGCCTCCAGCAGCCATGCATCTACTCTCTGTCCTGGGTCCCGTGCGCCTGATCCCAGGGAGGTGCTCAATATGTGCTTGCTGAATCAGGAATAAAACAGGAATTCCATGACAGCCACGGTTTCCGGGCAAAGGTAGTAACACTCCATGCAAGGACTGTTTGAAGAAATAAACTGGAGGAGACATTCCATCTACCTCCTGAAACCCGTGAGTAGAGCCAATGCCCAAAGGCTCTGTATGGCACTTTGAGAGCTGAGTACCAATGTGCCATTGCTCCTTCTGAAGGGCATTTCCCCTTAAACAGCAACACAAGCAGAAAACCACACAGCCAAGGTGCTCTTCCAAGAGTCAGCATACATGAACGCACTTAATATTCAAAACACCCTAAAAAAGAGGGGCTATGATCATTCCCATTCTATAAATGAGGAGATGAAGGCATAAATAGCCTGCCCAAGGCCACAGTTAGTAGCAGCATTAGTAGGGGTGGGAGGTAGGGGCAGGAGGAGGCTGGTGTTTCCAAACGAGTTTTAAAGTAAAACCCAATCCTGCAAGGCGTCTGCACACTCCAGACACACAGCCAGCCAAGTGTGACTGTGCTGATGAAAGTGGCAGATGACTCCATCCACCAATTATTTGGCTGTTTCTTTAAAAACAAGCATTTCAAATCCCAATCCGTTGATGAGAAAAGAATGCCACAGAGCCGACAAGGACCCAGGTGGCATACTGAGCACAGGGAAGTCCAGCAGGGGGTCAGGAGGAAACAATCGCAGTGAGCTACACCAGGGCCCAGGAGCCCCTCCACATACCTGACTGAGGCTTCTCACACAAGACAGAAAGAGACGACAACAGAGGAACTGGAATTCATGAAAATGCAGAGTTCCTACAGGGCAACACCCACTGACGGGGCATTAAACCCATCACTGTTTCAAAATGAGAAGATGTGGAGGCAGAGAATGAGGCAGGATTTAAAGGATTCTCCACAATCAAGTGGAGACCCCGTGACAGGTGGTAGCCTGGACTCCCATTGGACCACTCTCCAGTGTGTATCATCCAGGCAATCTCACCTCCACCATCTATCAGGCAGCCCAGGAGCTGTGTCCTCCGCTGGTCCCAGGTGCTGAGCTGGGGGATGATGGCACAGAGGTCGAGGGCCGAGAGGTCACACTCTTTGATGAGGCCGTCTCCGAGCGGCGGCTCCCCACTGACTTTGCGGGTCAGCAACAGAAGCACTTCGGGCCATTTCTGTTTTTCCAGTAAAAACTTGATGAAGGTGTTGGCACAGTCGCGATTAATGTCACAGACCAGGTCAGGAGGAATTTCTTTCAAAAATAAGAATAGACCACACTCCAGTGAAGGCTTCATATGATTTCTGTCCCCAACTACAACCCAACACATATATACATAATTAACACGGGTTACTGATCAGTGTTTTTAAGCACTGGGGAAACTATAAACAAGTAATTAATTACTTTGGGCAAGCTGCTTAACCACTTGTGAACATCAGTGTAAGCACAGATCGCCTGGGAAGGTTAGAAATCCCCCAAGGAGCGTAGAGCCTGGCCCAGGAAGAGAGCAGAATGATGACTGTGTTGTAAGGAAGAATACTTAAGTTAGGGCATTCCACTGAGATCAAAAGGGCAAGAGCCTAGCTTAAATTTTGCATAATACTAAGAATGTGGCCTGCTTAAGAAACACTGAAATATAGGGAGATATTATAGAATGATTAAAAAGTCAAGATTTGTGGAATAATCACGAGAGGATGGTTTAACCTCCCATTCTTAATTTTGTATCATGATACATAAGTATTTCCATCTGTTTTCTGATGTCCGGAGACAGGATAACGATTCTCCCAGTTGAGACTCCTGGTATATCTTAAGGGTAGAAAACTTAAAATAGATCCTCAGTAGCACACAGATTGACAGATTTAGCAAATACAAATGTAGGATGCCAGTTAAATCTGCATTTCAGATAAACAAATAAATTTTTAGTAAAAGAATGTCTCATGCAATATTTGGGACATACTTATACTAAAAAAATATTGATTGTTTATCTGAAATTCAAAGTCAACCAACATTCTGTATTTTGTCTGGCAACCCTACCAGTAAGAAAGCAGTGAGGAAGAGAAGGGAAGACGTCAAGGGTTACCAAAATAAGAGTAATTTGATTTGCATTTGCTAGTTTTTCCTTCTCACCTTTTTCTAAGTTGTCTAAAATGAATGTTCATTTTAACATTTAAAATACTCATTTGAAAATAAGAAAAAAATCAGTATAGGCCATCCTACTATCTTAAGAGGAATTGGCAAAATAGAAGTGTAAAATACAAACTTCTGTAATAGACATTTGTCATTTTTGTGCCCCAGAATCTGTTCGCTTGTCTTCTGGTAGCAGTGCTCTCCCACCTGCCAGGAGTCTCCATTCCACATGGCAGAGATGGGGGCAGCATAGGATTTGGGCCTAAGCCAGTCAGGATCCTCCACCCCTTGGACCACAGATACTGGTTCAGAGGTTTACACTGTGACCAAAAGTGGAGAACTCTTGTTCAAACCACTGAGAGAGAGATGCGTCTGCAGGTCCGAAATGCTGGACAAAGTCAGTGGTTAGAGACCTTGATCTTGTCTCTACAAAGAGTCTGAGATGGAAACCAACCAGAGGACAGCTGAATTGAAAGACGGGAGATACTGGGGCCTGCTGACATTGGATAGATCCCTGAAGCCATGTGTACCTGAAGCCAGACTGGCATCCCCTTTATGAGAGTCAAGAATACAACCTTTTTGCTGGTTTAAGCCAATTTGAATCTGTCTGTCACTTCCAACAGAAACAATCCTAAATAGCCTACCCAATGGACAATAAAGGAGACAAAGAAGAGAGAAAGGGGGAAAGTAAAGAGAGAAAAAAATTCAAAAGAGTTGGGTAGATTAGAGATGCTAGAAGAGAGCTGGGAGAAGACCTTCAGGAACAACACAAAGAGTGAGACACAGAAAGGAACAGAGAAAGTAACCTAGCCAAAGTGAGAGAAAGCAGAACCACCCCAACACACACAGTCCCCACAGAGAAAGAGAGAAAAGACAGAGCCCAGACCACAAAATGCAAAGGACAACAACATTCTCACCTTGGGGTCCCTTACGAGATTTTTACCAAACACCAATATGTCATGTTTTATTTTCGTAACCCTAAGTATAAATGAGTGTTGCCGCACAAAGGGCACAATCTGCTCACTGCAAGATAAAGCCAATCGTCAAGAGGCAAGATGGTGGCAGAGAAAGGGCATCTTATTACAGCTTGCAAGCAAGAGGGAAGATGGCCGACTTCCAAACGTCCAATGTCCAAAGGAATCATCTTAAGGGGGGCACAGAATCTTGAAGCAGTTATATAGGCCAGTGGGTTATAGGGGGGGAGGTCAGAATTTTGACCCAAGAGTCACCACACCAGATCTTTCAGTTGTCATTGATGATAGCTATCAGCATAGACTCTCTGTTTGGGGGTCATCACATTCCTAAGGAACTCAAAAGAACGAAGTTATTGTCTTATTGCAGCTGGGAGGTATATGCACAAGCAGGGGTCAGAAAAGCTACAGAGCAGGTGGATCTCCTGAAGGGTACATATCCAGGGTTAGTTAGTCAGAGGTCATTCAAAGTTACAATATGGTTTCTTGTCTATAATATGGCTTCCCTTCTGTCAACCTTGCGTTGAGCCAATTTCATGAGGACAGTCTTCATGGGTGTGGGGCAGATGACATCAAGTCCAAAAGTCAAAGGCTCCCATTCCAGAGTCTCAGCTGTGCTGTTTTTTTTTTTTTTAAAGATTTTATTTTTTCCTTTTTCTCCCCAAAGCCCCCTGGTACATAGTTGTATATTCTTTGTTGTAGGTCCTTCTAGTTGTGGCATGTGGGACGCTGCCTCAGCGTGGTTTGATGAGCAGTGTCATGTCCGCGCCCAGGATTCGAACCAACGAAACACTGGGCCGCCTGCAGCGGAGCGCGCGAACTTAACCGCTCGGCCAAGGGGCCAGCCCCTCAGCTGTGCTGTTTATCTCTGACCCACTCATATCCAAGAGAGAAGATTGCTCTGGCAGCCTTGCCTCACTTCAACTTACCCTAACAGCTAATGGGTATCAGCATTTTATGTGTAGGACACTGGACTAAGTGCTGTACATCCGTCATCTCATGAGGTTAGTTTCCCAGCCCAGGCAGGGATGAAGAAACCGAAGCCTAAAGAGGTTAAGTAATTGGCCCAAGGTCACAGATCTGCTAAGTGGTAGAGTTAAGATTCAAATGCAAAATATTCCAAGCCTTAAATACTACCCTAAAGAGAGCATTTTTGGTTCTTCTGGCCAGGCCTTCCTGCATTCTCCCGTAAACTGAGAAATCTCAGCCCTACAAATGGTCCAAGTGAATGCTTTACATTTAGACCATACTGTCTGCCAATTTTAAAAATACTAAATTTTACCTGCTTAGGATTTCTAGAATCTTCTCTAATTATGTAAAGTTTGTCATCTAAAGTTATTTTCTGGAACTTTCCTGATTTTCCTATAATGAAAAAAATTAACATTCAATTCTACAACTTTATACACCAAAATTAGCCAATATTAGAAGAGAGAAAGAATATTAGAAGAGAGAAATAATAGAAGAGAGAAACATCTGTGGTATTGAAAAATGGAGAGTATATGCAAAGAGTAACTCTAGGAGGATACATGAAAAACTAGTAACAGAGGATGCCTCCAGGGATGGGATTTAGGGACTAAAGTCCAGGGGTGGATGATAGACTTTTCACTGAAGAATGTTCTATGCTGTCTGAATGTTTTACATGGAGATCATTACATTTATTTTTTAATTAATTTTTAAACGATATTAGAAAAGAGTTTTAATGAGCATAAATCATCTTTAACCAACTGAATGTTGTGAGAAAAATTACCTTGCAGAGAAGAAAGGAGGCGCAAGAACCTCTGAACTACTTCTTGCTTCAGAAGGTTTTTATGCAATGACCGGTTTCCTGAGTTCATGTACTTCACCAGCTGCTCAGAGGTCTTCCGGAAAGTGTCACTCTCACTAGCGGGTGCATCACCATTGCTCAGGCCTGCAAAACAACACCAGGTCATGCTTCTGAATACAGAGACACAGCTGCGGTAGATTGCAAAAATGACCACGAGGCACCCCCCACCGGGTCTTCAGGTGCTTTACCATGTGCCTCTGCAGCCATCAAGAGGTGGAACCTATTCCCCTCCCCTCCCGTTGATTCTGGCCTGGCTTCATGACTTGCTATGACCAACAGAATGCAGTGGATGTTGCTGGGTATTTATCCAAAGAACTTGAAAACAGAAATGCATAAAGATACATGCATCCCTATGTTCACAGCATTATTCACAATAGCCAAGACTTGGAAGCAACCTAGGTGCCCATCAAGGGATGAATAGATAAAGAAGATGAGGTATATATACAGAATGGAATACTACTCAGCCATAAGAAACGATGAAATACAGACATTTGGGACAACAGGGATGGACCTTGAGAGTATTATGCTAAGTGAAATAAGTCAGAGGGAGATAGTCAAATACTGTATGATCCCACTCATAAGTAGAAGATAAAAACAACGACAAACAAACACATAGCAACAGAGATTGGACTGGTGGTTACCAGAAGGGAAGTGGGGAGGGAGGAGGGTGAAAGGGGTGATTAGGAACATGTGTGTGGTGATGGATTCTAATTAGTCTCTGAGTGGTGAACATGATGTAATCTACACAGAACTTGAAATATATTACGATGCACACCTGAAACTTATACAATGTTATAAAGCAATGTTACTGCAATAAAAAAATTAAAAAATAATAATAATAAAAAAAGAATGCAGTCAATGTGATTTTTGTGTCAGTTCTGAGCTGGGGCCTCAAGAGGCCTTATTGAGTTCTATTCATTCTCTTGGGACCTTGGCCTCTGCCATGTGAACAGGTCCAGGCCAGTCTTCTGAGGAAGAAGAGACAGCATAGAATAAAGAGGAATCAGTCCAGTTGTACAAACTGAGGCCCCATAGAGGTGAAAAAGCCTGGCCAAGCTCAGCAAGACTGCAGACACCGAAGGAGTTTAGTAAAGGCTATGAGAACAGCCCAGCCTAAACTGCTGACCTGCAGGATCATGAGCTAAATAAATGTCTGTTGTTTTCAGCTACTAAGTTTTGGGGCAGTTTGTTACGCAGCAATAGATAACTGATATAAGAGTTCAGGGAAGTGACCGCAGGGTGGCTTAGAGCAACAGCAACATCCAACTACATGCCGGTCACCCATGTGTCTTACTGGCAAGTGGAAAGAGCCAAGAGTAAGGAGCCACATCTCTGGCCAAAGAAGGGAGGACGATACCGCCTTGGTTTAATTTATTTGAGAAAGCAGTCATGATTAGAAAACGACCACTGATGGGCTGTTGAAAAAGGGTAGATGTTTTATTTGGTATCAGATTATACTCTCAAAAAGCACTCGGTTAAAATGGAACCTTACAGAATAGAGAAGGGAGCAGAACTGGACATCTGTTTTCACACCCAACGAGAAGGGCCTGGCCTAAGTGCTGTGATGTTGTGAAGAGATGAACAAATGTTCACTGTCATGTTCTAACAGAGTCAGAACACTTTAAAAGAGATGGACTGTTTAAAAATGAGAGAAAAACAAAAAGCATCCTATCTTCACTCAGGTTGCTGGGCGGCAGATCCCGAGCCAAGGATTTGTGTACACACGGTTATTACGGAGGAGACCAGTTAGGGAGCCGGGGCGCAGGTTAGGGGTCCGGGGGGAAGCCAGGCCAGGGTGTGAGCTCAGGTCAAGTCCCACAGAGGGTGGCTGCACCTGGTCCCACAGAGGAGCTCCGGAGTGAGTCACACCTCAGAGCTGTCCCCATCCAAGGCAAGAGAAACTGGATTTCAAGTTGTCACACCTATCAGTCACTGGCTACAGGCTGCCTTGGGAGGACAGGCACTGCTGGGTGGAAGAAGCATGAGCAGCACAGGCTCCATAAGCCCAAAGACTGCTCTTGAGAAGGAGCCTCCAGTGCGAAGGCCCACCACGGCAGGGAGCACCACAATGGTAAAAGGGACCCAAGGGATCCAAGCAGAGCTCCCACCTTATCTGCTGTGCAGTCTGATACACACCTGGGTCAGCTTTCAACAAACCAAGTCAGCACATCAGACACACACACACCAACTTCTGGGGCAAACGCCCATTGCCCTCTGATCAAGAGACCTTCAGGCGCCAGACAGAAGCGAGACCCACTATCCTCCATAGAAGAAGAAATGGAAACCATTTGGCAAAGGAAGACCCACATCACCTCAGCCAGAGGCTCACTCTGAGATAGAAAACCCGTGTGTGGTATAGCAATGGCTGACTAGCACTCCTGAGAATGAAATCAACACATAAAAACAGATAAAAGGAGAGATACTAAAAAACTGACAATGGTATCCCTGGGTAGCCACGGGCAACTTGTTTATTACTCTGAACTTGTCTGCTTTTTTCTAAATTTTCCATAAGCTTAGTAAGAGACAAAAATAAAAGACTGGACAATAATATGCCCAAGAGTAATTACAATAAATCTTTGTTTTTATATAAAACTATATTTTTACAAATTTTCTACAATGATCATATTTAGAACATATACATATATAAGCAGATTTGAAATTAAAAATTAAAACTAAAAGAGATCTTCTGAAGTTGCAGTAGTCCTCAGAAGTGTTACAGAACAGAAATAAATCACTTTAAAAAGAGATTTTGTTTTTCCCCAAAATCTTTCTTTCAAGCTAAAAAAAGGCAAAACGGGTAAGTTTTATTACACACATTTTATCAGTTTAAATTTATGTATTCATCTCATTTTTAGAAAAGAAAAGAAAAATGTGTAACTATAAATGCATGGAATAAAACTAATTGACTAGATCACAAATACATTAATTTGGGGGGCAGCTGGGTTTATGGAGAATTAATATTTTCTTGTTTTCCTTTCCTATATTTTTAAATTTTTCTTTTAAAAAAAGAATATATTCCTTTTATAGTAAGGAAAAGGCATCACGGACATCCTTGAAGTCAACATCGCATGCCTGCATTTAATGAAAACTGCAGGGTCTTGGTGCTGAGGGATGCAGAGCTGACAAACCGTGGCCTCTGAGTCACAGCCTCCATCTTTGGACACAAAGAGAAGGTTCCAGTGCCCTGAGAGTTGTGCTAGAGGTACCTGCATGAGCACACAGCAGAAAGCAGCTGGCTCCCCACTGGAGGACCAGAGAAAAAGGCTTCAGAGGCCTGGATTTGTTCTCATTCTAAAAGGCCCTGCACTAGTGAATCAGAGAAGATCACAAACAACTGGGAGAAAAACAAAGGCTCCAATCTTGCTGTTCTTGGTCCACAGGGAAGAGCTGAGCAACGGGCACCAGAGAAGGTGGACATGCTGCCATCTGGCGGTGGCCATGAGAGGCCGGGAAAGACAGTTATACAATCCTGACGATTTAATCCTAAAGCCTTGCTCCCCAAAGTGGGCTCTGGCTTCCCCTGGCAGCTCGTGAGAAATGCAGCATCTCGGGTCCTGCCCTGAACTGCTGAATCACAATCCGCACTTTCACAGCCCCCCAAATGATTCGTGTGCCGGTTACCGTCGGGAAGCTCTGAGTCAGAGAGCAGCAGACATCTCCAGCAAGACCCTTTATGTCTCACCGAGATGCAAAAGCCACCCTATCCAAAGAGACCATCACCACCATTATCATCAAAATGGGCCACAGCGACCCCCAGGAGGAGCCAAGGATGAGAGCATCTTTTATCCTGGTCTGTAAAGTGGAATGGTCATTCAGTGGGGGACAAAAAGCTGGTGTCCTAATGGGGCTTTACTCAGGACCACAGATGCAGAACACAAAACCCATCAAGTCAGACCCAGGTCAGGAACGAGGGTACCAAACTCCCAGCAGCAGCTTTTCCCAAAGCTGATGCTTCCATCTGGCCCGTTAATGTGTGAGGAGGCGGAGGGATTAAAGTCCATAAAATTCTCATTTTTATGGCTGGAGATCTACCTCTATTCCCATGGCCCTGGCCCTCCCTTTACCTCTCCCTCCCACTGTCTTCTCAACTACCACTCTGGACAGAAAGACTGTTCTGGGGCTAAAGTCTAAAACTACACTGTCCTGGTACAGTGGCCAAACTGACTTAATCACATAAAAGCAAAGCTAATTAAGTACAATTAAAATTTCAGTTCTTTAGTTGCCTGAGCCACACACATTTCAAGTGCTCAACATCCACGTGACTAGTGGCTATCATATCAGTCGGAGCAGATATAAAACATTTCCATCATTACAGAAAATTATACTGCATGATACCAGTCTCAAAAGCACCCACTTCAGGTTTTAAAGTTTGTGCAATTGGCAAAATCTTAAAAATAAAATGTATGCCTACAACTCTATACAGCCGAATGGACGTACAAGAGAACACTGATATTCAGTACATAATTCTGTACGGAGATCGTATTCCGAGATGGACTTCGACAAAGGTTCCGCTGCTAGGAGTACCCTGGGAAGTACTATATAGGAAGAGTTCGACTTGCTAGCCCTTCCTGAACTGTCATCCTCTTCTATTTTGAATTTTTTTTTTTAAAGATAGGCACCTGAGCTAACATCTGTTGCCAATCTTCCTTTTTTTTCCTTCTTCTTCTTCTTCTCCCTAAAACCCCCCAGTACATAGTTGTATATTCTAGTTGTAGGTCCTTCTGGTTGTGCTATCTGGAACGCCGCCTCAGCATGGCTTGATGAGTGGTGCCATGTCGGCGCCCAGGATCCGAACTGGCAAAACCCTGGCCCACCAAAGCAGAGTGCAGGAACTTAACCACTCGGCCACAGGGCCAGCCCCCTCTTTTTTTATTTTTATCAGTTTCTTTTGCTTTTTTGACTCAGCATTTCCCTATAGTCTTTCAATATTCCTCGAGCATGGCTTGGAAACCTTTGTGGTCAATGGTCTGTAAAGCTTTAAAGTAATCAAACATCCAATAAGTTTACCAAAGAGTATTTGGGGCTTTAGACTTGACTGCATCCACAGCCACCACAAACTAACCAGAGAGCCAAACAGCAGGCCTGGAACGAGGCACATTGCTCTCGCGTGCGCTTTTCTGCCAAGTCAGTACAGTTGAATTCTAACAAGTAAAACGGGGACCAGCTGCCATTCTACTGAGTCTCTTTTGGTTCCAAACCTGGGCCACAGATTTCGTTGGTGAAAGAGGAGAGACGGAAGGGAGAGTGAGGCCCTCTCGCAGAAGATGAGATGTTTTTAGGATTAGTAGATATTCAAAGATTCTATTGTACAAGGAAACATAAAAAATCAAAACTTCGAAAGACCAAACAAAAGTGAATGACTTATGTTACTCTATAGCACACATCTACACACATACAGTATCCTAAGAATTAATAATAGAATTAATAAATGATAAATTTGCAAACAAATCAGCCATTTTCTACCATTAATTGGTTGTTTTTTGTTGTTATTTTAAAATGTGGAACTTCATTGCAAAATCTGTTTGGTTAGTTTCAATTTCTCAAACAAGAGAAACCATCCTGAAACTGAGATTTCAGGCATAAGCTTCCAGAAAGCGTTTCACAATACTTTATTAATTACACTACCCACCAATTCCTTTAAATAGTGAACTGGAACTCAGTATGATATGTCACAGCTTTAAAAGAACATCCATGAAAAACAGAGGACTCTGCAAATACATTTCTCTCCCCTCATTCCCATGGTCTCATGGAAACAACAGAAGATATTTTAAACAAATCAATGAAAATTAAAACATAGACGGGGGTGTTAAATGAAAAACAGCTTCAATGTCCCCCACATAAAACTTTCCTGACTCTGGCAATTGCGCTGATCCCCAGCCTGTCAGGCTGCCTCCCACTCCCACCCCAGCACACACCCTACAGGTGGCCTTCAGCTTGCCACCTACTCACTCATTCCAGGAGGGAGTGTTTCTGGAGAAACACCTCCAAATAACTTCAGCAAACACACACTAACCATCTATTAAGTATTAATCAATCTAGTCCTTCACTCATAAATACAAACCATCCAAAGAGCAGAAGATAATTAGGGGAAACCAACAGCACAAGAGAGAAGCAAGAAAATGCATCAACTAACCCAGAAAGAAACAATAAATAATTCAGAAAAGAGAGGAAGACATTCTTTAGCAAAAAAATTATCAATATTCTTAAATGCCCTTCAAGAAGTGGCAACTGTAAAACAAGCACCAGTTGCCACAGATAAGAAAATCAGAGAACAAGAAAGTTGTTAGAAATTAAAATTGATTCTCCAAATTAAAACATTCAGTGGGCAAGCTGAATTACAAAAGGAAAAGCTGAAGACCAAGTTAAAGAGGTGGGTGAAATAAGGGAGCTAGACGACATTAGGGAGAAGTAGAGCGACGTGCAATAAACTGGGGACGTTCACCCATCTCACAGTAGAGGCAAAGAGAGGAAAAAGACATCGGAGGGTAACACAATAACAGAAGATCATTTCCCTGAGCCAAAAAAGACCAAAAGGGCCCAGCAAGCACCAAGCCAGAAGAATGAGTAAGGACCCACAGCTAGACACATCACAGGGAAACGGCAGAACTCTGAACACAGAGAAGATCCTAGAAGGCAAAACAAATGAGAGTGACATCAGACTTCTAATCCATAGCAGACGGGGGCTAGAATACATACAACGATTTCTCCAAAGTTGTGAAGATCAAGGTTTTATAGCATAGTTCAGAAACCTAAGACACCATGCACTGTCAGGCACACTAGAAAACTGCCATTAAACTGCGACACGTCACTGATTGTAAAACACATTCCAATTTCAAAGACGTTAAAATGTGGGGAAAAAGTGCAACTTAGAAATGCTGAAATAAGATGCATATATTAAGACAAATTATCATTAAATATAAAGATAAAATAAAGACACTTTCAAAACCTCCGTAAGTCTACTATCCACATCTCCTCCATGAAAAACTTACTTGGGCACGCACTCTAGCAGAGCAAGAGAGAAATCTAACCAGATCACCATGAGCCACAAGAGCCATACAGGAGTGCAATATATATATGCTGCGGCTAAAGTCTAAATAAAGTTTAAAAAGTATATATAGGTACATAAATATATATACACATATACACAACAATATGTATGTATATATTTCATTAAATTGGGATGCTTAAAGAGTATCACACTTAAAGAGCAAAGTTTTGGGGATATTGGGTGATTCTTTCTCTGGGTCCAGCTATGCCACTAGTTGTAGAAAGCGTTAATATTGACATAATCATACTACCACGAAAATGCCATTTCCTGGTGTTCCATTTTTAGATGAAGCATGGAAAACTTAGAGATAAGAAATAGAATGTAAATGACATAAATAACATTACTAGACAAAATTCAACAAGTAGGGCTGACTTCTTGCTCTTGATCTTATACAGTAGTCAGTCAACAGATACTGTCCAAAATTGATAAATCAAGAAATAGAGATATAAGTGTATTTTAAATTGTTGGCTGTAGTTGTTTCTGAGGAGTAGGCTTGATTAGCTCCTGTTCTGGCTGAATTTTTTTCTTTTTTTACTGTGTGCGTGCATGAAAAAAAAAATCAGCCATACTGCCCAAAGGTGGACCTGGTAAAGTTCCCAGAATGTGATAGACGCTCTCTAAATAAGAGTTGTCTCATTCTATCTGTCATAAAAAGCAAACAAATTTTCTGAACATTGGAGGTCTCACTTTCATCTTCACATACCGAGAAAAGATAAACTGATTTGTACCTAATGTCACAGAACCACTTTTACCCCTCAAAAAAACTTAATTCACTGGAAGCTGTACCTGAGAGGTCCTTAGAAGATGCAGCCAGCTTTTTCAAGTGAATGTTGATTTCATTGACAGCTTTGAAGTTCTTATTCCTCTTCAGAACATCCACTGCGGACCGGGACTGTCGGTCCAGCAGGGTTGGGTCTGCCCCAAAGCACAGGAGCATCTGCACATCCTCTGTTTGTCCTAGGGTGGGCAAGAAGGAGAAGGGGGCATTAGCATAAGGGTTCCTTCCATAAGGAGACGTCCCCATGAGTATTCTCACGCCCAGTTCCCTGCCAGAGCAGCCCAGGACAAGGAGACCAATGTCCCTCTGTTTAGGGAACCTGAAGTGCCAGCCTTGGGCAGTCCACCCAACTCCCCGAACCTAGGAGTCCTGTGTGGAGTGCGAAGGACAATAGCTTTTAAGAGGTTCAGAAGTGTGCTCCTCTCTACCTCTCTCCTCTCTCCTTGGCAACAACAAGGAGAGGGGGAATCAGGTTACTAGGCAACAGCTAACAGCTGTAAGGATAACAGCAAGCTGTGACTTGAGATTTCTTTATTCTCTAAAGGAAACAGAATATTCTTCCAGAAAAAACGCCTGTCTAGGGAGAGGAGAAGAACGTGACAATTGCTTTTGCATCAGGGTCTTTCTGTTGTCACTGTTTCCAACCTCCCAGCCCCAACCCTCTGGCTGCAGGCTCCATTTGCTGCTTTGACATATCTACTTGTCAAGCATCAAGGTGTTTCAGAATGGAACGGGGGTCTCCCTGGAGGTACAAAGACTTACGTGGGCACTAGAGTTACGTGAATCAATGCCTGATTCCCAGTGTCCAGACCCAGGCTTTCCTAAAATTCACCACCTTGACAAGGCACCTATACTCCATGTATCATCCTGCTCATGGTGTTCTCCTTTCCTATCACCTCAGTCACAACTGCCCTTCACTCACTTCACAAAAATAAGACAAAATGAAAAAGTCATACTTCTGACCCACTGAGTATCTCACCGTGGTAGGCAGATTTCTAAGACAGCCCCCAACATTTCCAACCCCTGGTGTACACATACTTTCTCTCAGTTGTTCTATCAAATACTAATCTAGTGCTGCTGTGATGAGACTTTGCAAATGTAATAAAGGTCCCAAAGCAGTTGACCTTAAGATAGAGGATTATCCAGGTGGGCCTGACCTAATCACATGAACCCTAAAGGTCAAAGGTCTAGAGGGCAGAGTTGGAAGAGGGCAGAGATTCAAAGTATGAAAGGGATTTGATGCACAAGAAATTTCCCCCTGCTGACTTTGAAGATAGAGGGGGCCAGACGACAAGGAATGTGTGTGGTCTGTAGAAGCTGTGAGCAGCCTCTGGCTGACAGCCAGCAAGGAAACTGGGACCTCAGTCCTACAACCACAGGAACTGGATTCTGCCACAACCATGTGAGCCTGAAAGAAGGTCTGGAACTCCGGATGAGAATGTAGCCTCAGCCAATACCTTGACTTCACCCTCAAGGTATTGAGGCTACTGACCTATAGAACTATGAGCTAACAATTGGGTATTGTTTTAAGATGCTAAGTTTATGGTGATTTGTTACACAGCATAGAGAATGATTCCAATTAGCATAGTGTATTGCCCCAAAGGAAGCGAAAACTCCTCACCTTCAGGGTATCAACATAAGGGAAAATTAGGTGCCAGCTGAGCCCTTTTTAAAAGGCACTACAACCCACCCTTCGGTGACCTCCTCCCCAAATTTTTATCTTTAACAATTACGTACAGGAATTTTTAATATATTTCTGTTGTTTTTATGATCTCTGTAGTAATAGTAATTTTGTAATAATTAAATCCAGAAAAAAATTCACCTTAGAGTCCTAAATCACAGAAATTTTTTAAAATTTAAAGCTACATAAGTACTTTCATTCCAGAACAGTATATCAATGGATGACTGAAAAGACTTTCAAGCATAAAATACATTAGGGCAAACTTCTTTCTGAAAAGTAAACTGGAAATGTGATCCAAAAACACGAATGCACAATTTGATATTTTTGACTATTAAAGAGCTTATCTATAATTTTTCAAGTAGATGTTAGAAGATACCAAATCGCTGCAGTATTTATATTCTATTACATACAAGTAAAGGAGTGAGATAACAGTTTTGTTTTAAAATATCAATGTGTCCAAAACTCTGAAAATTACCTTTGCTTACAATTATTTAGACTTACAGATTAAAAATTCTAGATATTGACTTATAAATATGTAAACAGGTGCACAGGTTTTCGAAATTCTTTAAGGGAGTTAGAAAGCAAAATTTTAAGACCACTAACATACTAGATTTTTTTTTCACTGACTTGCATCCATTCCCCCTTTTCCTGATAACAATACCCCCGTTTTCCATTGAGAAAGCAACTCTCCCCATTCCCAGCCTACCTGATTTGATGGGGAGTGAACACCAGACAGACACACACACACACACACACACACACACACACAAACACACACTTGTCACTACCACATCCTCCACCACTGTCCCAGCCCCAGCCCCCACTCCAGGGGCAACACCTAAACAGAAAGAACCTGGCCAATCAGATTATTCCATCCTCTGGCTCCATCCCACCTCCCAGCTCCAGGACAAACACTTCTCCAAGACCTGGCCAACCAGATCATGCCGTCTTTCTGGCTCTGTCCCTGCTCCCAGCTCCAGGGTTGAACATCCGACCAGGTCCTAGCTAATCAGATCATTCCATCCTTCCAGCTCTAGGGATTGGTTCATGAAGGGCATGGGCCAAAATCAAGTCACTGAGACTAATTCCTAGGACCTTTACTGAAATATTGAGAGAAGGTATCCTCTTTGGCTGAGATTGACAAATCGACAGAATATAAGCCTGAAGGTGCTGGTGGCCTCAACTGAAAGAGACCCTGCCTAAGAATGAAACTAACACAGAAGAAAACAGAGCTTAGGGGTAAGACAGACTTTTGAAAACACCTTGGGAGCACCTGGACCAAACTCTGGACCCTTGAGTCACATGAGCCAATAAATTCCTTTTCTTGCCTAAGCCAGTTTGACTGTCTGTAGCTTGTAACCAAGACAGATGCAACTAGTCCCAATTCATCTTTACTTCTTCAATTCTAGGAGATGACCATTTCTCAGATTTGGGTCCCGCTGCTGCCTGGGTCTAGTGATTCTCTGGGATTGCACCCCTGGGCTTCTCAAACCACTGTGCTCCAGAGCCAGTAGGACCATCATAACAACCGGCCCCCACCAAAATGCCAAGAGAACCAAAGATTTCTAAGGTCCTATGATACTGCAATTATTTCAAATGGAGGATTTAAAATTCCAACCACATCAAAGAATCGAGAGAGTTCTTGACTCTCCATGTACCAAAAAATACTCAAGATGTAGAAAATCTCATACACTGTTGGTGCAATCTTCCTGGGGCTCAAGTCAGCAATAGCTTTCAAAATCTAAATACATATCAATATGCTAACATCTTAAAAGTGTATATATGTTTTTTTTGTTTGTTTGAGGAAGATTAGCCCTGAGCTAACTACTGCCAATCCTCCTCGTTTTGCTGAGGAAGACTGACCCTGAGCTCACATCTGTGTCCATCTTCCTCCACTTTACATGTAGGACACCTGCCACAGCATGGCTTGCCAAGCGGTGCCATGTCCGCACCCAGGATCCAAACCAGCGAACCCCAGGCCACCGAAGCGGAACATGCGAATTTAACTGCTGCACCACCGGGCCGGCACTGTATATATGTTTTTACTTGTACATACATAAAATATTTGTGGAAGAAAACATAAGATATTGGTGACACTGGTTCCTGAGTGGTTGAAGGACAAATGTAGGACAGAGACTCTCAATGTATGTACCTTTTGATTTTTTAATGTCATCTATTTAAAATTTCAATAAAATTAGAGTTTATCCAAATAAAGTGTACAAATTCTTTGAACAAGCAATTTCTCAACTAGGAAATCATGCTACAGATACATTCCCAACAGTTCACAAAGATCGATGTAAAAAATGTGCTCTTGAGTATTGTTTTCAATAGCAAAACAACTGAAAACCATTTAAATATCCATCAGTAGGGTATAGTCATGCGAGAGAATACTGTTAAAAAAAGAGAGAAATAATTGTGCGGGTACTATGAGGGAAAGATGGCCAAGACACATGGTTCAGGGAAAAAGCAAGAAATAATTGTGCGGGTACTATGAGGGAAAGATGGCCAAGACACATGGTTCAGGGAAAAAGCAAGTTGCTGAACAGAATGTAGAGGATGCTCACATTCATATCTGGAAGAGAAAAGAAAGACATTTGGCTTTATAAATATATATACCAGCAACATACACAAAAAATGTTTTGGTAGTTAACTTTGTGGAGGAAAATTTATTTTTTGCTGTGCATCTTTTTGAAGTGTTTTGTTGTTGTTCTTGTTTGGGGTTTGTTTTTGGTTTTTACTAAGAGCATGCATTTTTAATTTTCTTTTACCTTTAAAAAATTTTTTTTGGTTGAGATACAGTTCATATACCATAAAATTAATCCCTTGAAAGTATACAATTCAGTGAATTTTAGTGTATTTATGAAGCTATGCAATCATTACCACTATCATTTCCAGAACATTTTCATCACCCTAAAGAGAAACCTTACATGCATTAGTACACACTCCCCCTTTCCCAACTTCCCCAGCTCCTGGCAACCAATAATCTATTTTCTATCTCTAGAGATTTCCTTATTCTGGACATTTCATATAAATGGAGTCATGCACCTTTTGTGTCTGGCTTCTTTCACTCAGCACATTTTCAAGGTTCATCCCTGTTGTAGCATGTGTATCACTCCTTTTCAAGGCTGAATAATATTCTATCGGATGGATACATCACATTTTGTTTGTCCATTCATCTGTTGATGGGAGATTTGGGTTGTCTCTACTTTTTTGGCCGTTGTGAATAATGCTGCTATGAACATTCACGTACAAGTTTTTGTTTTGACCTATGTTTTCATTTGTCTTAGGTGCATACCCAGGAGTAATCCTGCCGGGTCGTATGGTAACTCTGTTGATCTTTTTGAGTAACTGGTAGACTTTTTACCAAAGCAGATGCACCATTTTTCAGTCCTACTAGCGCTGCACAAGGGTTTCAATTTTTCCACATCCTTGTCAATACTTGTTACTGTCCATCTCTTTTTATTTTAGCCTTCTTGGTGTGAAGCATACTTTCAATTTTTAAACTAGTTTTTTAAAAGGTGATTCAAAGAAGCCTATAACACATAGATAGGAAAAGAGTCCAGTATAACAGAACAGAAAGTCCAGAATTAGTAGCATCTCAAATTCCTGAGGTCACAACAGACTTTTAAATAAATGGTGCTGAGACAAATAGGTAGCCATTTGGAAAAAGATAAAAACTCCAATGAATCAGGAAGAAATGATAATATTTTGCATAGATGGGTTAAATAAAATATACTATTAAAATTAATTGCATTCATTTTGTTTTACTCTTTTGAAAGAGTAAAATTTTAAATTGTATATGTGGCTATCATTACACTTGCATTGGACGGTGCTGGTTTAAATCTGGGAAATGGAATGCTTGCCAAGTTATCAATACACACAGTATCTAAAGCATAGCAGGCATACAAAATACCCAAACACTGCCCAAGCCACCTGGAATTCAGGAGACCTGGAGAATGTGTTTCTTTGCAAATTAGAGAGTCCTATCTGGAATGATATTTTTCTTGGGGATTTTCAGAATGGGGATGTGTAAGGAGAGTACAAAGGCTGGAGGTACACACTTTAACCATAAATTACTAGGCTAATGATGGCTTTATCACAGTGGTATCTGGAGCCAGCTTACGCCAGTCCAGAAGGACCAACTGTCAAATATCCAGGAATATTGTAAGCCAGTTGATAAGCACAGCAATTATTAAAAACTAAATTATTTAAACTTATAATCAATAAATTATATTAGAAACAAAAATCATCACTTCCTAATTATTTTACTACATTTTTCTATTATCTATGATGAGGTTTCTTCACATCTATCTTAATATGTATCTGTATGGTGAAAATACAATATAATTATATTATATTGTGTTGCACACTTCCCAGCTCCACGTTCAGTGACATCACCTTGGTAACCTGAAATCACTCATTGTGGCAGTATTTATACCAAGGAAACTGGAAAACACTACAGTTTACGGCTTTTCTTTTTAAAAATTCAGTTGTCAAACATTTGCCAGGAAACCACCATCTTTAAGAAGGTACTGAAATACATAAGGCATCAAAAAGAAGATAATCACAAGTGTTGGCAAGGATATATTAAAACTGGAACCCTTGTGATTTGCTGGTGGGAACGTAAAATGGTGCAGCCACTTGGAAAAACAGTCTGGCAGTTCTTCAAAAGGTTAAACATAGATTTACCACACAATCCAGCAATACCACTCCTAGGTAACTATCTGAGAAAAATGAAAATATATCCCAACACAAAAACTTTATACACAAACGTTCTTAGCAGCATTATTCACAATAGCCGAAAAGTGGAAACAACTCAAATGTCCATCAAGTGATGAATGGACAAACAAAATGTGGCATATCCATACAATGGAACATTATTTGGTAATAAAAAGGAATTAAGTACTGATAGATGCTACATCAAGGATGAACCTTGAAAACATTACGCTCAGTGAAAGAAGCCAGTCACAAAAGGCCACATATCGTATGATTCCATGTCTATGAAAATGTCCAGAATAGGTAAGTCCATAGAGACAGAAAGTAGATTAGTGGTTGCTTAGGGCTGCAGAGGTAGGAGGCTATGGAGAGTGACTGCTAGGGGATACAGAGTTTGTTTTGGGGATGAGGAAAATGTGATAAAATTGATTGTGATGATGGCTACATAACTCTAAATATACTAAAAAGCATTGACTAGCACACTTTAAATAGGTGAATTATAGGGTATATGAATAAAGCTAAAAAAAAAAATGCACTGGGGGCCGGCCTGGTGGCGTAGCAGTTGAGTTCGCACATTCCACTTTGGGGACCCGGGTTCACAGTTCGGATCCCGGGTGCGGACATGGCACCACTTGGCAAGCCATGCTGTGGCAGGCATCCCACATATAAAGCAGAGGAAAATGGGCACGGATGTTAGCTCAGGGCCAGCCTTCCTCAGCAAAAAGAGGAGGATTGGGGGCAGATGTTAGCTCAGGGCTTATCTTCCTCAAAAAAAAAAAATCCATTGGACACATTTTCTCTGTTTTCCCCAGATATGGATTCCTGGGACCCAGTTAAGTGAGGAAAGACATTAGAGACACAAACCTCACTGGGTTCTTCCTGGGATGGGCTGAGGAGAGAAAACTGCAGTTTCCTAGGAGGACCCACCAGACCAGAGGTCCCTACCTCAAGGCCTTCGGGCTGTTAGTCCACAGGCATCCTTAATTTTGAGCCAACGTTTTCTAATCATGAGTTTTCATATTTTTAAGAAATCCAGGCTTTCAACATCTCTGGCCATCAGAAGAAGGCAGCACGACCTGGTTCCCATGGTCAGTACCAGGCTGCAGCCACATCAGGCACAAGCCCCCATTGTTCCCTGTCACCTCCCTTCCACCGGGACTGAGTCCACTACCACTTGTCATCACAGCTGCTCTAATTGTGTTATGGAAAAGTTATACTTGTCTCCATCCAAAACAGAAACCAAAGAGGGAGAAGTCTGAGGGTTTCCAAAAAATGAGCAACATCAGAGTGCTGTGTGGGAGTTTACACAGTGTCCTGTTTCACAGGCTAACAAGATACATCTGCATCAAAGACCAGCTTTTCCTTGCATGGCCAGCCTCACTCCTTCACGTGGCCTGTCTGGCACTGGCTGGATTGGGAGCATGCGATTCCTGTGGCAGATTCCTAAGTGCCATGAAGCGCCAATCTGCTGTCTGGTTCACAATTCATCTCTGGTGGCTAGCACAGATTCGGCATAAAAGAAAGCACTTTGTAAGCATGTGATGAGGGAGGGAACAAATGCAGCCAGAAGCCCATGAACTTGAGATATTCAACCCCACAGAAGCCACTTAAAGCCCAAAGAGTACATGGAGCCCAGTAATTCTTCCTTCTCACCCTTCTCTCAACCTCCTTTCTGCATCCAGCCTACCCTCCCGATCACATTTCATTCAAGGCAAAGTTCAGCCCTTTGAGCCTGTCACAGGTTGGAATAGGTAAAACACAGTGGTCAGTTTTGTGGGTTCTCTAATGCCTGAAATCATCTAGCCCATGGCACACCCCCCAGCACGGTATTGCTACTTACGCCTCATGGGGTATCCTGGGGAGTGGGAGTGGGCTGCGACAAGATGCAGGACGGTGCAGCCATCTGCATCCTTCTGGTTGATGCGGCCTTTCCACTCAGGTTTGTGGTCCATTAACCACTTGAAAAGATGGTTTTCCCCTGAAGGGAATTAAAAGGAGTTGCTAAGGTTATTTTCTATATACAGAAAATCAGCAAAGCAAATCAACGTGTACCATGCTGAGGGAACCAAATGGGGAATCCAACATACACTGCCACTCACCACAAACAGGTGTGGGAGACACAGGAGTTTGTAAATTGAAAGGATGAGTCTTAGAAAGTTATTCATAATACTCTTAAGTCAGAGTCCCTAGAAGCAGAGCCTGAGACAAGGATTCTCGTACATGTGATCTATTGAAAGGGAGCTCAGGAGAAAGACAGTGAGGGAAGCAGGGCTGGGCAGGGGAAGGAGGCAAGCAGGGATGCAGTCTCAGCTGAGTCGGCTTCAGCCTGATCCCATGGAGAGCTCTGGACCATGAACTGCACCACAGCATTGACCCAACTTGAGGCAGGGGCTGACCTTTTATACTCCCTTGACCGTCAGTCAAGAGCTACAGAATGCCCCAAGGGAGGGAGGCAAGGTTGAGGGAGACCCTCCCTGGAAAGTGGTGCCTGTTGACAAAGAGCAATTTTCTGCTGGAACCACCAGTACTCACAGCAGGTGGAATGGGGACACTGGTGACTAAAACGATCTAGGCCAGGCACCAACACCGCCCGTGGCAGTAATCAAGTCAGCATGTCTGATTAGATTATCCTACTACATTACTATCAATAGAACATATATTTTAAATTCTTTTTCCAGACTCCTTCCCTGTAGCTCCTGAGATGGAGGAAAGCATCACACTTCTGGCAACTCTGTGGACATCATTTGTCACCATGTCAGAGTTTTCCTCTGAGAAACTAATCAGGGATAAACTTGAAGATTGATCTGATCAATACCGGCCTGTAACCAGAGGAGCTAACTTCAAGAGTAGATACAACGAAGAATCATGATTTTCCTAACCAGAGGCACACTTCTCTGGGTTCCAGATTTCTAATTTTGAAACTAAGAGGATTGGGTTAGATTGCTTTTAATCAGACTTTACTAATAAATGTTTTATCCACCAATCCCTGTGTCAGAATAAAACCTCTCATCGATTCTCCAATACATGAAATGGATAACAGCAGGGCCAACCTGACTAAAGCAAAGACGGGCCCCAGGTCCTCCAGCCCCTGGCCACTCCCTCTCTCCCTCATTCCCAGAGAGATGACACAGCCTGGAAGAGGAAGCTATCTAGACAAATTCTCTTGTCCCCTTCTGGCTCTAAAATGGTCTGGGTAATTGTCCAACAATGATGCTACACATGCTTGGAAAAGAAAAACAAGCTCCTATCTAAAGTGTGTGTGTGCGTGTGTTTTAATGATCAAATTAAAATATTTTAAAGTTTAAATCCTATAGCCAGGTGAAGACTAATAAAAAAAAAAAGAACTTTATGAAAATAGGAGTCCTTTAAAAGAACCATAAGCAAATTTTATCAGCTATACAGCCAGTGTTTCCCTTGGGATCCACCCCTCCAACTACCCCCCACCCTGCTCACAGCGGTTGGCCCTCTGGGCTAGAGAGAAAATGAACTGGGAAAAAGACCACAGCTGCCTCTGCAGGCAAGAGGAAACTCCACAGCCCTCCTGGGAGCTCTGCCCAGCAAAAGCTGTCTGTCCCAAGTCTCCTCCTTGGGTCCCAGGGCTCCAGCCTGCTGCCAGGATGTGTCTAGGAACACAGAAGCCTTTTAGTTTGGGCCTCTTGTAGCAACCAGGTCTCAGAAGAAATACAAATGATGCTGTTTCCCTGCTGCCGTCATCCATTTGAATAATCAAATCATTTAAATATTTTACATTCAAGTGGCCACATTCTGGTTTCGCTTGAGCTCAGGAGAGTCCCAGAGCTCAGAGCTGGAAGGGCAGCTCGGAGGAGGAATAATGGGAAGAACACTCACTCGCTTGGATACAGAGTTGCATGAGGGCATGAAGCGGATACGGGCCTATAGTCTCAATATTTGCACCAATGGAGATGAGCCACTGGACTAACTGAGGCACCTGTTCCATCTTCTCATAAAGTCCAATGAAGACATATTTCTGAAAAAAAGAAAAAAACCAACATACACACAGGAAGAATCATGGAAGTCACTACATCAATATGAAACTTCAAACCCTTCACCCATAAATTTTGGAATCGATAAAACCTGGATTAGCTGTGGCTCAGGGCTAAGGTTACTGTAGATAACAAACGTGTGGTGAGACAGCGAAAGGGGAAGGTCCCAAATACAAGCCTGAAGTGGCCTGACTTGAAACCATATGTTTCAAGAAGCCACCTTACCTCAAAGAGACTTTTCAGGGATAACTCTGGGACATGGATATTTCTGGGTAGTCGGTCTTTTTTCACTGACAGAAGTAGAAATGACTGAGGAGAGAGGATAAAAAGAAAAAGATGGCATAAGAATGTTCTCCATATAGGTTATTAGAGCAAAAATTATCTTCAGCTTTAAAATCAACAAACCAAAAAGAAAACCAAACACCCTCCAGCCCTGTCTCTTTTTTTAAGCTACTTGCCAAGCTTTACAGCCTGGACCATAATCATCAAAGTCCCTCTGTCTAGCCAACTTCCTGTTCGGGCTGAGAGCTAAGCTCTCCACATTTCCTCAAAGGCTGCTGAGGACAGGAGCAGCTAATGGCAAGCAGCATTGCAGAGAGTACAGAGGCAGTGGAGCAAAAAAGTAATTCCCTGCAAATTTATTAAAGCTTAGCCAGATGAAGAATGAAATGCTTTAGAAATAGCCCATCCCAATCAATTCTTCAGCACATCAGTGTTTCATCACCCCAAGTATTTGGGGTCCATTAGACCCAGTCAAGTGGTGTGCTAAAGTCAGCTCCTATCAGCTAGTGAGAGGGAACTGTGCACATCTTCTCCCAATTCCAAGTCCTGTAGTCATGTTAGGAGCTTGAAATTGACCACGGTGAGAGTATTTACGCTAGAGAAATTGGCAAATGCTACACATCGGGACTTTTTTTCTCAGAGAGCCAGTTGTTAAACCACTGACTCTATCTAAAGTCACTAAAGAAACTGAATCCCAGAGAGGCTAAGCAACTTTTCCTAGGTCACACAGCGCATCCTGAGAGGTCCCTGTTGAGATCATCCAGGTACACCACAGATGTAAGCGCTCCAGGCTCTGGTAGGGCCATGACTGGAAGCCCGACCTCAGAACCAACCCCCACCATGTGTGCTCTTACCAGTGGATGTAGCACCCTGTGACCACATCTTGCTTCCAGTATCTTTCAATTTGATGTCCACTCTTAACTGCTCACCCTAAACAGGCCCCACTGACCATACTCAATCCCAGATAACACATTCAGAGTTCTGACAGTCCTGATTGCTGGCCTGGCTTTTATTTACAAGATGCTTCTGTCTCCAATATTTGAAAATGACCTAGGCTCCACTGCTGATACAATATTGGACCTGCCACTTGGGCTGGATTCCAGGGCCTTCCCTTGGCTGCCTGCCTTCTCAAGACCTTTTAATGTGGGGATAAGCTTCAGGAAACCCATAGCTGGACTTTAGAAGATTTCCTATGTACCCCCGAAACTATACCCATAATTGTGCATTTATGCAACAGGAGTCCCATTGATTTCATTGGATTTCCAATGGAATCCATGTCCTTTTCAAAAATTTAAGAATTCTGGGGGCCGGCCTGGTGGCGCAGTGGTTAAATTTGCACGTTTCGCTTCTCGGCGGCCCAGGGTTCACCAGTTCGGATCCTGGGTGCGGACATGGCACCCCTTGGCACGCCATGCTGTGGTAGGCGTCACACATATAAAATAGAGGAAGATGGGCATGGACGTTAGCTGAGGGCCAGTCTTCCTCAGCAAAAAGAGGAAGATTGGCAGTAGTTAGCTCAGGGCTAATCTTCCTCAAAAAAAAAAAAAAAAAAAGAATTCTGTATTCTAAGCTCATTCGGCCTGCCTGGATCTAGAGTCCTAATGGGTTGCCCTTGGTTTGGGTGACTTTTATGGACTGCCCAGCTTTAGAAAGCCCACCAGGCCCTTTCTAACCAAACTCCCAGCCTTGGCCAGCCCATCCTCATGAGCACTTACAAGCCATCGTCAATGACAGCTACTATTCACTGGAGACTTAGCATATGCCAGGAATTATTAAACTCCTTTAGCTCAGTGCCTGGCACATTGTAAGCCCTCAATAAACATTAGCTGCTATTAGGTGCTCTTGGGCCATTACTGCTAATCCTCACCAAAACCCTGAGGGAATAGGTTTATATCCTGCAACTTACAAATGAGGAAATGAGGCTCAGGAGTAGTAATTAGCCCAAAATAGAAAGTGAAAGATTAGGATTCAAGGAGACACTGAATTCAGTGTGCCACTGAAGCCAGGCTCCGTAGTCCACTCTGCTCCTCCATTCTATGGATTCCTCGCCCCGGGTTTGGGTCCTACAGCCTCACTGCTACCTGTGGGTCCCTTAAAGCTATACGGAAACCGTCCGAGAGGCACAGGCAGGTCATCTGGGCCCACACTAGCAAAGGCAGCATGCCAAAGATTATGAAGATGAGCATGCAACTGTTTATTTTCCTCATGCCACATTACCCATTAGCATGTGGTCTTTACATTTCTTTGAAGACAACATAGACACAGAGCAAGGGATGAGGTTGCCACAAACAGTAATTTCGCTAACTTAAAAAAGAATGGAAACTGCCTAGTACATCTCAGCGACTTTCCATTTTTAATGACTTTACAGCTAAAAAGTTACTTTGGTATCAAGATAAACAAATAATAAATTACAATCCCCCGGTGCCAGCAGAAAGAAATCATTTAATCAAGAATGTACTTTCCCCACAAGAGAGCCATCTCCTTTTACTTACGTGCCACAAGCCTTTCTTTGCCAACTTTTCTATTACAGATTGCCATACTTCTGCTGAGAATCCAGTAGTGAAAATATGGTCAAAGTAGGGCAAGAAACTTTGCAAAACAATGGGGTCATCTGAAAGAAAGTTCCATTGTTTAGAAATTTTAACTTGGGCAAAGTATAGAACATTTAGGAAAAGATCCTCCACTCAAGACCACATACAGACAAATGGTAAATTAAAGATATCAGAAAGGGAGGCATTTTCAAAGTCCTATATAATTGACTGAAGTAGCAATCATTTAACTGCGCCCGTAAACTCAACCCCCTAAGAGTTAGGCAGCATCAATGTGAGCTGACATTCACTGAGCTTTTCTATTTGCCAAGCCCATTGATATGGGTTTATATTTAATCCCTCAAACAAACCAAGAAGGCAGTGCCTATTATTTCCATCTACAGAGGAGAAATGCAAGCTTAAGGGAAGTTACAAACTTTACTTCCTTTAAGAAAGATACAACAAATTTTGTTTTCACCCAACAGATGAGAAACTATGACAACGAGGTCAGGCTTCATGGCATATCATGCAGTTGGTTCATGACAAAAACCAGGTCTACCAACTCTTTTAGTCAATACTCATTCTTCTCATTTAGTGGCCCATCAGCCTATGGCATCTCACGATCCTCCAAATCACATTTCTCAAACTCATGCATGACAACATTCAAGGGTCAGGTGCCAGAATAACATGGCATCTCTTTGAGGGTTATCAATTTCCAAAAATAAGTAAATACCAGAACAAATATATATTGTACAAAAAGATACTAAATTTCCACAAATCTGTTTTCCAAAATTTAGAAATTGGGCCATGAGCAGACATTCACCCTCCAAACAGGAATGCTTTGCCTACAAAATAAGGGATGTGTCACCCCAAGAAGTCCTGTTAATTGCCCCCTCTCAGGATGGGGGCAAGAAGGGAAACCATCCAGATTTCTTAAAGGTGCAGTCACCAAGAATTAGTTGTTTGGAATTCCCATAGCTCTGCCCTGGCTTCTGACAGAACAGTGACTTTTAAAAGACACAGACAAGACAATAAGGAAGTATAGAGAACGGGCCAGGCCATCAGGTTCAGAGGAAAGGAAAGTCGGCTTCAGTCACAGCAAGAGGCTAACTAGAGAGCTGCAACCCTTCAGCACCTGTCTGGGGACCTTCTGCTTCTCTGACTAAGAGACAGGCTGTCCCCACCTCTAGGCCCCTTCTACTCACTGCCTGATACTGCTCTTACCCCCACTCTGTGCCAAACTTGCAAAAGTCTGTAGGAGTCCAGCCACAGGCCACAGAAGTTGCTTTCCCACAATTGCAATGGGAACAGTTGGATCTATGAGAGTTGAATCTATTGCCAGTTGTGATTTCCCCACTTCTGAAAGCCAAAGACCATTTTTCAGCAATTCTAACATGTGCCGTTTTTCACATTCTAACATCTCTAGAACAGGGACAGGTGTTACAATCGATGTTTCCTCTCAATAGCAGAACATAAATTAACAGCACATCTTGAAACAGTGCAATCTTAAATGTGATCAAACACAATATTTGAGAACAATGGCCTGATTAGCGGTGGAATTTCAGACTGCGCTAAGATAACCAGAGAAAGAGCTCCTTTGTCACTGGTAAGGAGTATATTATATTGTGCTTTATGGTTTTCTGTTTTGGCTAATCCAGCCCATGGACAAAGCCATCTCACAGCCAGGTCATTAGAGTGATAATCTAATGAGCCATGCAAAAGGCCCCCATGTGTCACTCCCAGACGAGTGTGCGCATCCTCTGCTGCCATGAGTATCGCAGCCGCCACACTGAGCACCTATTGTCAGCTTTCACAGGACTCTCCATCAGCCCTTCCACGTTATTTTCATAGCAAACAAGAATATTTTCTCGACATATTTGAGAAATACATACAAAAAATCACAGGAGAGAGCAAAAAGTCACATAAAACAAGTAGTATAAGTAGGGAAAGCTCTGTGAATAGCACCACAGAAAACTAAGTCTGAAACAAAATTAGGAAAGCTTTAAGTGATTTGTGCAAAAGGACTTAGTTTTTTACAAGGCATGTGCCACCAAAGCTTCCAAAAGGCTTTCTATTGCGAAAATCAGTTTGATTTAAACTACAACCATCAGCCACAAAGAAACACCCCAGAATGATCTCCCCAGGAGCCTGAGTCCCCAGGAGCCAGAGTCCCCAGGAGCCATCCAAGGAAACTAACAAGGACCTTAAAAAAAAGAAAAGAAGAAAGAAAGAATGCTTCCCCAGTTGTGGCTTACTGTCCGTGGTGTTGAAGATTCCCACAAGGAAGTCAGCAACCTGGATCTGGTCTTGGTTGCCCTGCAGAAGCTGCAGACCCTTAAAAAACATGCGAGCGGCTTCATAAGGCTGGAGCAACCGCAGCAAGGAATACCCAGCTCGGTAGTAGCCCTGGAACAGAAGAAAACCAAAACCGTAGCACATTCATCTCTTTTAACCTGCTGCTGAAAGGAAAGCAAGATTGGCGACTTGGAGAAACGGAATCGAGGAGTCTCACTTCTACATAAACACAGGTTCCTAACAAGCACTGGATACAGGATTTCCACACTACATTCTGTGACACATTTTTACCATCCTTTTTTAACTGCCAAGAAAATAATCACTTTCAATCCAGGACTTATAAAGAATCTGACATATGACATGGAGAGAAGGAGGTGGGCCTGGTTCCAATTTTACATGTGCAGTTTACTTATTCACGCCTCAAATCACAGCCTGGGCAAGAAAAGAGGAATGAAAAACACCCATGACGGCAGTGTTCCAGAAAAGAGTGAGATTGTCATGAAAATACAGAAGTTGTTCCCTCTCCCTTTCAATCAAAGTAAACACAATTTCCACTGGGTATGTAGGGGAAACAATTGTAAGGACAAGCATTGAGATTAGCCAAGCTCCACATTATAGGCAATATACATCAGAGGCAAAAAAAAATTTGATTTCTGTAGGGAGAGGAAAATTACAATGATTAATAGAGGAAAGTGGTCCAGTTTTGCCTGTCTACAAACTGTATGAGTCTTGAGTAGAAACAAAATGATACTTACTGCCTTGTCCACTTTGATCATCTAAATAAACTGGCATCAGAATCTACCAAAATAATTTCTGTCTAAGACAACAGAAGGTGTTCACCAACAGGGTTCATATAAAAAGCAAGCACTTGAAAATTCCACTTAACATCAAATCTCTGATTATTTATTGACGTGTTTTAACCTTCACTTGAAAGTCTAAAACCTTAGCAAAGAATCAGAAAAGGGGGAAAAATGTGTTTTTTCCCCCAACCAGGCAAGCTGTTACAGAATTCCTCACTTCTTTGCCTTCCTCAGATGTAAGTTTCTTTCATCTCTTATTTTGAAGGGGGGTGAGGGGCTCAGAAGACGCCACCCCAAAAAATGACATTTTGGCGTAAGGATTATTTTGAGCTGAAGGCATTTGAGATTCAACAGATGCAGAAAGACGCCTTCCCGGAGCTTCTCTTATCCGACTAAAAGCAGAAACTCTAAGAAATGAGGGCTGCCATAAATCCTCTCTCCCGGGGAATTTTTATGGCCATGAAGAAGATGGAAAGCCAGCACTGAGATGGACTAGCACAGACAAACTGCTAAGATACCCCTTATCTTCCATTAGTTTCCCCATATATTTACCTTCTCACAGTCTGTAGGCCCTAGAAGTCTAAAAACCCTTCCCTTTGTCTTTGCGTCTCCACCATTTATTGCTCTTTGTTAAAAATGGCATATAAGCTCTCAGGCCTACCTGCTTCTTTAGGGTCTTCACTTCTTTTCTAGGAAGGCCCCTGCGCCACATAAAAATTAACATCAGATAAAATTTCTACGCTTTTCTCTTGTTAATTTTTCTCATCAGTTTAATTGCAGGGCCCTGGCCACTGAACCAAAATAGGGTAGAGGAAAAGGTTTTTCTTCCTCCCCTACAGAGGACATTTGGGGCAGGGAGAAAGAATGGAGGAGGAAGACCCCCAGGACCTCCAGGTAAGAATGGGGGAGTGGTCCTGGTTGTTGGGCTGTGAGGGGCTGCTACAAGTTTGGCCACTTAAGGAAGAATCTGGGAGCATCATCCAGGACCCCCTCAGACCCTGGGGCCACAGCCACAGCTGCCGCCTCAGGGATGCAGGCAAACCCTCCCAACTTCCTCCCTTATCCTACTTGGGGGATGGAAAATCCTAAGATGTCTTTCAGGGAAAATTCCTCAGAAATGCTTTCCCATTTTCAAAACTATTCAATAACTTCTAAAGTATCCATCCTCCAATAGAAGAGGTTTAATGTAAAATCCACAAACCCCTTCCTCCAGGTTGTAGTAATCTGTAGGTGAGACCTCCTCACCCACTTCCCACTGTGTTCTGTTTCTAGTAGTCACACATGAAATGTAGACCACTGAGGATATAATACAAACTCCTATTTATTGAGTGCCAACAACCTTACTTAGTGGCTCCTTAGTCCTTGAAGCAACTCTAAGACAAAGATATTAGCACACATTTCTCCTACAGAAATGAAACTTTATAGAGGGAAAAGTAACTCATCCAAGTTGTTGAAGCCAGTACACAGCAGAGCAGAGAGAAAAAACGCTGTGCCTTTCCCACTTTATTGCAGAGCTCCTCTATAAACCGTCTATGCCACTACGTTGACAGTTAATTGTGTGTTGCCTCAGATAGCTCCAGAACTGCAATTTAACTTAAGGCCTCTGATTGTGCACATGCTGTTCCTCCCCCAGCTTGCCTGTGAATTAGTACAGGGCTGGGATGGTGCCTTTCACTCCTTTTGTCTGCCTTGAGGCACCAAGAAGGTGAAGGTGCCTGGCGGAGTGGGCGCCAGAGCATGTTAGCTGAAAACACAATCAAATGATCATTTACTGACTTTTGTTCACAGCTTAAAGGGTTCTCAGACTTCCCTGATCCCGCCAAAGGGGCTGACTTCTACCGTAAGGATGCTTTCTGAAGAATCGGTGCCATGTTGTCCACCCAGCTTGCATTTGAAATAAAGCTTTGCTAAAATGAAACTTGCAAACAGCAAAGACCATGAAGAGACTATGAGTTTTGGTGTAACTACAGAACAAAAAGGAGCTCCATGGTGACTCCACGTGACTCCACAGCACTCCATCCACCACGAGGCCCAGCTCTGCTCTACCCTACACGGGCATTTCAATACTTGGCCATCACTGGTTTTACTCTTCTCCAGATACAGCTCACATGCCCTGTGAGCATCTATCTGAGGTGCAGAAAGTTGAATGAGAAGCACTCTTAGCCTTTCCATTCTAAAAAGAAGGAAGGGAAAGAGGCAGGTTAAGAGGAAGGAGGCAGCAGGCCCCAGTGTCACCATACCTTCACGTAGGTTTGATCCCACTCAAGACACGCCTCGGCAGCCATAAACGACTCATTCCATTTCCCAAGACAGTAAAATGCTTTGGATTTGTTGCACAGCAGGACAGCCACATCCCTGGGGGGAACCCTGCGAGAAAGAACAAACTGGTGGTCAGTAAAGCTATCTTTCTGCAAATACAGAAAATCACCCCTAAAGGCCACCATTTCTGGTGCTGGCTGCTGCCATCATGAAGGGGTTTCAGCAGGAAATGTCCAAGTTATGCCCATCACATCTGAGCCTCTAGCCCCTTAGAAAGCCTGGGGCATGTGCAATGCACAAATCTGTCCTTCATCCTTCCCAAATCCTCTGCTTCCCCCTCTTAATGATGAGTGTTCACAACACCATGGTTCCACCTCGAATTGATCTCTCCAGATCTTTTCATCTTTTAGAGACCACTGATAGACATGCTGGGAAGATGGTGACTGGTCCTAAGGATGGAGAGGATGGGAGTTCCCACCAAGCCTCAGCAGAGTCCGAACACACTGTGTGTCACTCCACATGCATGTTCACGCTGAACAGATGCAGAGCTTACCATGGAAAGGGGCTTTCAGAACACGTGACCACAGCACCCCCACGGACCTAGCGTGAGAGGTACAGGATGAGCACAGTCCTAGAACATAGGCAGGCCACCTAACATTTGTAGGACCCAGTGCCAGAGTGCACATGGGGGCCCAACCACCATTTGGCTAATGTGCACTGTCCAAAACAGTAGCCACTGGCCACCTGTGGCTATTCAAATTTAAATTAATTAAAATTAAACAAAATTTAAAATTCAGTTCCTTAGTTGTATTAGCCACATTTCAAGTACTCAACAGCTAAATTCTATATTATAGAACATTTTCATCATCACAGAAAGTCCTATTGGACTGAGCTAGCCTTAGTATTTGAAGGTCATGAATCCAGCTCAAAAAGTGTTCAATAAAATAGGTTCTATCCTCTTACTTTATAATACCTGGAAGGCAAGCTTCAAATTGAGAACTGCAGGCACTGTGTCAGGGCAGGGTGAGCCAGACCTGCGCCCCTGCCTGCTCCCTCTTCTCTTTCCACCTCAGCCATCATCCTGCATGGCAGGAGGCATAATTCCAATCTCTGTCCACACCCCTGAGCTTGGCCAGCCCTCAGAAGAGTGGGCCATGGATAGGAGGCCTGTGCAGGCCCTGGGAGCAGGGTCTAAGGGCAGGATTTCCAGGGTCTTGGTACCCACGGTGCAGACCAAAGGGGAGGCAAGGGCTCTGGGTAGGTCAAGCCCCTGGCCTGACAGACTCCTGCCTGTGGAGTGGGGCACAGCTGGGGGAGTCTCAGGGGGACCCTCTAAAACACAGCAGGGGGAGGCAGAGGCTCTGCTAATACACTGCAAGGTTAGTACTGAAACCAGGTCAGAAGAAGGAAGAAAACGTAAAATATACCACAATATGTCAACAGAAGCCCAGGTGCCACTGAATTCAAGACACATGAGGGGGAAAAGCAAGGCTTAAGTTTCTTTTTTTATTGAATATTTTAATTGTGAAAAGAATACAAATCACTATAGAAAAGTTAGGAGATGCAGAGAAGCACAAAAATAAAGCAAAGTAAAAACCACCTCTGCTACTGTCCCCATCCTCAATGCTTTCTGTGTCCAGCTTCTCTCACTGCCCATCACTCCCTCTAGGTTGAGGGATGAGGCCCCAGGAGCACAGTCGGAGGGTGATTGGCAAGGGAGCTGTAACTGCAAGTGTCCAGCCCACATACCCTGCCTGGGGCAGCCATCCCCAGCTGCAGTAACTATTGGCTGCAGCTAGGGGGTCCTAGTGCCCTGTTCTCCAAAGATTTATCCTCAGCCTAAAGGAAGCTGCCCTCTCCCCAGGAAGTTATGCCCCTGCAATGGACTGAACTGTGTCCCCCTAAATTCATATGATGAAGCCTAGCCCCCAGTGTGATGGTATTTGGAGATGAGGCCTTTGGGGAGGTGAATAGGCTTAGAGGAGATCACGAGGGTGGGCCTTCATGATGAAATTAATGCCCTTGTAAGAAGACATCAGAGAGCTGCCTCTTCTCTCCCTCTCCTCCGTGTGAGGACACAGTGAGAAGGTGGTTGCCTGCAAACCAGGAAGAGGGCTCTTCCCAAGAACTGAATTTGCCAACACCTTGATCTCAGACTTTCCAGCCTCCAGAATTGTGAGAAATAAATTCCTGTTGTTTTTCCACTCAGTTTATGGTATTTTGTTATGGAGCCCAAGCTAATCAATTCAGCCCCACTCCCTAGGACAACTCACAGGGTCAGATGGCCTACAACCAACGAATGACTGACATAGGAATCAAAAGGTCAGCCCTGTGCCACAAAGTGGGACCAGCTCTGCAGTACAACTCATGCTCCAGAGCTCCCCAGGGGATCAGGCTGAAACTGACCCCATTGAGATACTCCCTGCTTGGAGGCTTCCCCTGCCCCATCCTGCTTCCCTCAGTCTCTTCTCATGAGAGCACTTGCTCAGTAAACACATGCACCTAAATCCCTCTGCCAGCTGGCAGCGGCAAGAAAGCAGGCAGCAGGTGATGGGCAAGGGAACAGTGTCAGGAAAGTCCATGAAAGGCAACATGCAAGGGCCCAAGCAGAAGTCCCATTAGTGGTCACACAGTTAGTAAGTGGTGGAGCTGAGATTTGAGCACTCAGTGTGGGGTTGGTCTATGGCCGTAACTACCATCCAACACTACCTCATTAAGAAAGTCGAATGTTTTGCCCTGAACGAGGAGCTCCAGGCCCAGCTCTAACACAGTTCCGGTCTGAACCAGGAGGCACAATTACAGACCCAAACCAATTACACTCAAGTCCAGCTAGAGTATAGACACAAGGTGATAGGTGGTAGCAGGTGGGAGCCATGGCTCAGGAATTTAACTTGATGTCATTTCTCAGTACAAGTTTAGGGTGCATGCACCCCCCAAATGCCATCCTCTGCTTCCTCTATTACAGTTGTCCTGAAAGTATGATCTGGGAACTTCTGGGGATCCCCAAGACCGTTTCAAGTGGTCCACAACGTCAAAATATTTTCACAATGGTGGCAGGCTGAATAATGGTCCCCAGACAATGTTACCATTTATGAAAAAAGGGGCTTTGCAGATGTGATTCACTTATGGACCTTGAGAAGATATTCTCCTGGATTATGATATAATCACAACGGTCCTTACGAGAGAGACAGAGGGAGCCATTGCTATAGCAGAGGAGATGTGATGGCAGAAGCAGGCTGGAACGATGTGCTTTGAAGATGCAGGAAGGGGCCACAAGCCAAGGAAGACAGGCAGCCACTTGAGGCTGAAAAAGGCAAGAAAATGGATTCTCCTCCGCAAAGGACCAGCCCTGCCAGCACCTGGATTTTAGCCTCGTGAGATTTATTTCAGACTTCTGACCTCCAGAACTGTAAGATAAATTTGTATTGTTTTAAGCCACTAAGTTTGTAGCAATTTGTTATAGTGACAACAGAAAACCAATACAACAATAATACTAAGGCATTCTGCGTCTTTTTCACACTCATTCTCTCACATGTGTGCGGGGAATTTTCCAGAGGCTATATGACATGTGATATCACAACAGATTGAACACAGAAGCAGATGTGAGAAGCCAGATGTCTTCTATTGAGACAGACACTAAAGAGATTTGCAAAAATGTAAAATGTGCCACTCTTCCCACTAAATTTTTAGTTTCAGAAAATATAGCCATTTTTCATAAAAATATGTAACTTACATTAACATGTAATGGGTTTATCATGATATTTTAAATGGATGAATGAATACATATTTAAAATTTTTCTCTGTTTTAAGTTCTAATACACTATATTGATAGCTACAACCTACATAAACAAAAGCCCTTTGGGGTCCTCCATAAGCCTTTACTCGAAGGGTCAGGAGAAGAGGTGGCCTTAGTTCCTGAGGGGTGTGCACTGTGGCCAGGGAGTAAATGGCATAGATAATCAAGAAAATGAAATGAATGACAAATGAGAGGTTTGGGGACTTCGATCATCCCAGGGACTCCAATCCCATAATCAGACAGAAGGGGAAGTTTTGCAATGTTTATGAACAGTCCCCTGTGTTTCACTTTCCATTTCTCTTATTACTCTACTCTTCTCTGTTCAGTTTCTGAGCTGAGGAGGCAGAGAAGCCAAACAGGAAATGGCAGAGAAAGAAAACAGAAACTACGTGGTGTGATAAGAAATTAGAAGAAAGCATAAGCAACAAAGTGAGTCCCCATTTACTTTTAAAACAAAAACAAATCCACTTACCCCCAGTGGCATAACTGCAGGAGAATGTGGATGGCTTCGTCGTACTTTTTGATGGCCAAAGAGAATTTCCCGTTCTTAAGAACCTGGTTGCCGGACACTTTCAACAGCTCAGCGTAAGCTCTCGGGTCCATCCTGTGAGGAGAAGGAGGAAAGGCTCGCTGCCAGGGCTGCATGAGGCATGACGTCCGCCTTCACATCTGCCCTGCTGAGAGTCTGCAGAGACAGTTTGTTCATTCTGGCCCCACCCCCTGCAGAGGGCACACCCTGACAACACCCCTCACCACCAGGGGACCAGACTGAGACCATTTCTTCCCCAGCTCTTTTCTGACCTCAGGGGCAGCAGCCAGAATGGTTCCATTTATTCTGTGTTAATGATCAGCCAGGCACTGGGCGGGGGGGCTGCTTCCATGCACGAGCCAATATAAACCTGGCAGGTAGTATGCGCTCGAGAAGCAGCAGCTATTCCCATAACTGGTACTGTTACTACTCTCTCATTTACCCATCACTACCTCCCCTAAGGAAGCATTGTCCCCACTGTTAAGATGAGGAAACTGAGGCTCAAAGGGCTTCAAGTCACATGCCTAAGCATCTGCTAATGGCATTTTTGGGTTCTGACTCCAATTCCAAATTTCTGCCTTAACCACTGTACCACATCACCTATTGGCACAAGCAAAACTCAGATGATGGTCCTTCCACTCTCTTAGAAGGTGGGAGGGGGATGAGACGTGCATTTCTAAAGGCCTCAATACACAAGGGGCTAGGCACAGGGCCACAACCACTGCCTCTCCCGCCCTCCTCTCCTTCCTAAAACACTATCAAATAAGCCTCCGAGTATTTGTCCCTGAATCTGCCACTGCCTGCTGACTTGTCTGTGCCCTCCAAGAAGCACCTGCTTCTTTCAGGTCACGACTTCTGTTTTGATCATTTTTGTAGCCAGGCATACTTAAATATTTGCAGTATAACTGATTTGAATGCCAGCCAGACCCAGAGAAGCTACCTGTAACTGATTCTCTCTGGTGTGGCCCAGGTAGTCGGAGATAAGCGCCTGGAGCCCTGCCTACCTGAAGGACCTCAGGAATGTTTGCTGAACAAAGGTAGAGAGAGGAGAGCACCCTGGAAAGCCTCAAGAAGCAGCTGTCCATGAGGCAGGGAAAGGCGGGGGTCAGAAGCCATGTCCCTTAGGATTTTCTCCTCCCAAGATGGCAACGGGAAAGGCAAGGCAGTGGGGAGGACAATTCAGGTGTTTACATATGCCATGTTCCTGTAGGGTCATACAACCTATTGGGGTCTTGTTAACCAATGCAATTTTTGGATAGATAATAACTGTTATTACTTTTATCATTTTAAATTTTGGTGAGGGGTTTTGGGACAGGGGAAGCAGATCCAAGCAGACATAAGTGGTGGCTTATTTTAAAGCCATATGAGTTTATTGGGACTGGGGTTTTTGAACTGCACCGCATTCCTCAGGCAGAGCGGTATCAGAATGAAGCACAGGATTCTCAAATGAGCCAGAGCATGAAATTCCACCTATACTTTTCATTAAATAATCTCTCAATTCTATAGCTCACATTTACAGAGATGACTGAGGAGAACATGAAAAAAAATTCAAAAATTAATTGATGACAAAATAAAAACATGTTTCTCCTTTGCATATTGTCAGCCATACGTCCAATAAATATTTTTTAAACTGGCCATGATCAGACAACTAGAAAAAGGAAATTGCTGTAACAACTGACAAAGGGTTAATACTCCTCCTTTATAAATACCTTTCCACTGCAAGAAAAGACCAACACCCCGTGCAAAATGTGTAAGGTCCTATGCAGACAATTCACAAAAAAATACAAGTAATGGCTAAATCTGTGGGGAATGGATAAACAGGATCACCCTCACTAGTGAGCAAAGAAAGTAAGAATTAAAACAACGAAGTGGAAACACTGGAAAATACTTAAAAGGATGACCCCAAATGTTGGGGGCTGTCATACACTGCTTAAAGGGGAAATATACTACATCATGGACAGATTCAGCTTCATGGATATTTGCCACAGTGAAAAAGTGGAAATAACCCTAAACGTTCCACAATGCATAATGGATTTGAATCAGTTATAAAACATCCATGTGGTAGAACATCGGACAATTATTTTAAAAACCATTTTGTAAAAGAACATTTAATGACAGGCTAAGTCAGTAAATGAAAAACACAGGCTACATAAAAGGGCATACAATCCCAAATTAAATTTTAAACACATATAATGTATTAAAAATACGCCAAAATAACAGCCGCACCACTGGGATTAGGCAGGGTTTCAATTTTCCTCCTTGTGCTTTTCTGAAGTTCCAATTGCTCTACAATATACCGCCTTAATAATCAGACCACAAATGTTATTAAAACAAGACCCTTAAGGGCTTAATTAAAGAATTCAAACACAAAACGTTTCCGCTGTATTTACAAATACAATAAAAACTATTCACGTCAGAATTTTTGGTTTTCTTCCTACTCCTCTGGAAACCAAGAGTGAGCCCTTAATGCTATGTTAGCAAACGTCAAGTGTGTTCATCCACTCATGTTTCTGCTTTTTCTTGGTTCAATCACATCACAGGAAAAGGGGATTGCCAACCACACAGAAGGCTTTTTGCTTTTTAATAGGATTTATTGACAGCTACATTCTCATCATAGGGAAGAAAGCTTTATCTCTCTGCCTTAGAACACAGAGGGCTCAGTTGTCGAGTCTTTTTTTTTTTTAACAACTAAGCAGTCTATTTATAGGATGAAATTGTTAAATACAAGTGGTAATGACTTACCATAATGGCAATATCCTTAAAGGCTAATATGTACTGAGCACCTACCATGTGCTTTGTAGCAATCGTGTCATTTCATTCTTACAAGAAGCCCCATAAGGTAAGCATGACTGTGCCCCCATTTGACATATAGGGAAACCGAGGTAAAGAGAGGTTAAGCTGCTTGCCATAGTCCCATGGACAGCGGTAGAGCTGGAATCCAAACCTAGCTAGCCTGACTTTAGGAGCTCAACTACCTCTGAGGGGCCAACACAGAGGCTAACAGGTCAGCACCCAGTCACGTGGCTGCAGTATATGATATTCTGGCTGGCACTGGGCACTCACTCCCCTGCACTTTCAGTTTCGTTAGTGGTGCGAAAGCTGAAAGATTAGAGACAGTTTCACAGCTGCAGTGTTGGCTGTCAGTCAGTTTCACTACGTCCCTACAGAATTCAAGGTCCAGTTGTTAGGAGGCGTCATGGGCTGCCTAGCCACACCCAAGAAAATGGAAGCACGAAAAATGCAAATCCACTGAGTAGATCTTGAAACAAGCAAATCTGAAACAAAACAGATCCACGTTGTTGTGGTTTTTATTACTCATGGTATATATACACATGAAATTTTATAACTGACTTACAGGAATAGAGCAAAATCTACAAACGGGTGGGCCCCGGGGGCAGCTGAATGGGCAGAGGGAGGTTTTACCTTTCTAAGTTTTTGGATAATACCTGAAATCTTGATAACAAATTTGTTAAATTTTGTTTTTTGATGGTAATGTTGTTTATTATTAAAATCCTTTCAAAAGACCGCAAAAGCAGTCAATGATCCAAGATCAACTCTAGAATGCTGGGGGTAGAGACAGTTCCAAACTGAGGCCAGAAAGAGCAATTCTTAGAACAGACTCCTTCCCACTCCCCACGGGAAGCGGCGAGAGACAGCTGGGATAAGAAGCCAAAGTCAGGCCTCATTCTGGGGACTCCAATTTGTTTCTTTGCTTTTCTTTCTTTTTTTTCTTGAGGGAAGGGTTACAAAGGCAGGAGGAGAAGAATAGGGATTGTCTTAAGAAACTCACTCAAAATTTTTCAAAAGGCCTCTGGAAAGTACGAAGCGCTGGGCCCAAGCCTCTCCTACCTGGGTGTTTAAATACAACAAGAAAGACCAGATCACCTTGTCACCACCTCAGCTGTCTCATCAGCCTGCCCAGGCCACCAAAAGCCCAGTTCAGTGGCCTGCCATACCCTAGGGCTGTCCCAGTCCAGCCTGTCCCTTTCATCCACCAACTTTAAATTATTCAGCTTTAATTTACGGCCTCATTTACCCCCAACTACATGGACACCAAAGTCAAGATGGTAATCCTCAAACCAGTTGACTTTTCCAGGTCCAAAACACCCTTGTAAAATTAGCATCCTAGAAGTCCTACTCCCAGCACCAAGTAAACACCATAAATAACTATTTCCCTAATATTCAGGGATTTTTTATTGTTTTTAAAACTGTGCCTCTTTTGATGAAATTTTCACACACTCACCAACACATATGCGGCTCCCAAGAGGATCTATAACTTTCAAAATACTCCAATTTTAATATTTACACAGCATTTACCCCAAGCTAGGCACTGTACTGGGTATCGGGGGTTCGATGGTGAAAGGATCACTATCCCCACCTTCAAGAAGTTTATTGTCTGTTAGGGAGATGGACATTAAATAAATAAACACATGAATATTAAGAAGAAAAAGTAGGGGCCAGCCCCATGGCCAAATGGTTAAGTTCATGTGCTCCGCTTCGGCAGCCCAGGGTTTTGCTGGTTCAGATCCTGGGCACAGACGTGGCACCGCTCATTGGGCCATGCTGAGATGGCGTTCCACATGCCACAACTAGAAGCCACAACTGAAATATACAACTATGTACTGGGGGGATTTGAGGAGGAGAAAAAAAAGATTGGCAACAGTTGTTAGCTCAGGTGCCAATCTTCAAAAAAAAAAAAAGAAGAAGAAGAAAAAAGTAGAGGGTACAAGAAAGCATACAAAAGGAGAATATAACTTCGATTGTAGCGGGCAAGGCAGGTCTCTCTTAGAGGCGACATTTAAACCAAGATCCAAAAAATAACTGGTTAGCCCAGTGAAGAGTAGGGCAAGGGGAGCAGAATATGCAAAGGCTCTGAGCTTCACAGTTCAAGAACTGCCAGGGGGGTAGGGGACAGACGTGAGGCTGGAGGAGTAGGTAATGGCTGTAACAGATGGATGACCTGGAATCTTGAAGGCCATCAGAGGGTTTTGGAATTCATCTTAAAGGCAACTGGGAAAGCAGCACTATCCATTACAACTTTCTGTGATGATCGTAATGTTCTCTTCTGTACTATCTGATAGCCACTAGCCACATGTGGATGTTATACACTTGAAATGTGGCTAATACAACTGAAGAACTGAATTTTTGACTTTATTTAATGTTACCTAACTTTAATTTACATAGCCACAATGCAACTAGTTGCTACCATATTGGACAGTACAGCACTAGAGAGTTTTAAGCTGGGGATTAATAAGAACTAACTGAATCAGGCTGGCTGCAGACAAGATGGAGAGAAATGGGCCAACGTAAAACAAATTCAGGAGGCAGAGCCAATGTGAGTTGCTAATGGACTTCAAGGGAGTGAAGGGCAGGAAAAATCAACTCTAAAGCTTTTAGTCAAACTTTATTTTGCATTACAAAAGTAGGAGCTTTGGGTCCAAACATAAATGCATATAATACTGAATTTCTTTTACACATACACAGCCTAGCCAGAGAATAACCGTTCTGATGCCGCCAAATCTAATGGCGTAAAGTATATGCTTTATGACGTACACAATTTTGGAAAGCACAGAAAAGCCTGAAAATGGATCACTTGTGACTGTCAAGGATGTACCAAGTAGAAATATATTCTATAGGAATATATTTCCTGTGAGCCAAATACGGCATCACGAACTCATTACAGCATTCCAGCAACAGCAGTGGTAAGGGGGTAGGGGGTGGCGGCCGTCACAGAGCCATTCTCCACTCTAGCAGAGAGGACGCCATCCCTACACCAGAACTGGGAAGGATACTTCTCTATCCCAACCAAACCAAAGTCAGGATTCGCCTTTTTCTTCTTTCTTTTTTGTGTGTTTGTTTAAGGGGTGCAGGCACACACGGTGGGGAGGGTTGGGGAGCTGGTGGGAGAAGAGAAAGCAGAGGTGAGTTTAAAATTTTCTCCAAGTGCCATTTCTTTCATTACCAAGATATTTAGTAAATTTGGGGCTGCCTCTATGACTTTTGTCTGGAAGTCATCTTCCCCATAGCGTGCATTCTCAATGGGGCAATATTGTCCCCCAAAAGGGCAAAAATTGCTTCTTGAGGAGTGAAAACTTTTATCCTTTTTATGTACAAAGCACAGATATACATACAATACACAAATAGATATACAGTGTATCTGAGATATTAAAATTTCATGGGGGGCAGAGAGCTGTATTAGGAAAAAAAGTCTTAAAAGGTTGGGGAGGTGGCTATAAGGAAAAAAGTAGTTAAGAAATTGCCCTAGAGGAAAGTGAAGGATAAAAAAAGCGTTAAGGGTAAATAAAAGATCCATCAATAGATGAATGGATAAACAAACTGTGGTACATACATATGGTGAACATTATTCAGTCTTAAAAAGGAAGGACATTCTGCCACATGCTACAACATGGATGAACCTTGAGGATGTACGCTAAGTGAAATAAGGCAGTCACAAAGAGACAAACACTGTAGGAGTGCACTTAACCTAGAGTAGTCAAATTCATAGGGACAGAAAGTAGAAATGGTGGTTGCCAGGGGCTAGAGGGAGGGGGCAATAAGGAGCTATTATTCCATAGGTATAGAGTTTCAGTTTTGCATGCTGAAAAAGTTCTGGAAATCTGTTGCTCAACAATGTGAATATACTTAACACTTCTGACCTGTATACTTAAAGTGGTTAAGACGGTAACGCTTAGGTTACGTTTTTTGCCGAAAAGTGAGAAGAAAACAAACTAAAAACCTAGAAAGGAAGAAAAAAGAAACACTAATACATCAATGTAAAAGAATATTTTCCAGACTTGTGTTTCTACTCCAATTTTGACAGAAAAATTATTTTCCTTATGTACTATGCTATGCCAAGATACCCAAATGACAGCAGGGTCCTAAGCCTCCCCTGTGTCATGGCAGTCCTGATTTACACGCACATCCAGGAGAGGAAAGGCCAGCAGGTACCAAGAACTTACAAAGCCATGCCAAGGTGCTAGCCCCACTGACAAGATGGCAATCAAAACCCCTCCCCAAATCCTTTCCAAAAGTACTATACGTATAGCAAACCATCACACTGTATATTTAAAATACCTTACAAGTTATATCTCAATAAAGCTGGGGAAAAAAAAGTCCTCCAGCAGGCATCATATGCATGTGGTTTTCAGTACTCAAAGATAATTTATATGACCATGAATATCATGCAATTAATGTATTTGGGGTTACAGTCAAATCGTCAGACAACATACATCAACAATTACCATGCAATATTAATGAAAAGATATATAGTAGGAATCTGTCATAACCCATTACCTTGAACAAGCCCAATTTTTTTCTTTCAACATTTTCATGGAGGTAAAACACAGTACTGTGTATTACATGCACTAATCGTACGTGCTCCGCTCAATGAATTTTCACATCCATGTACCCCTATCCAGATCAATATACAGAACATTTCCAGGTCCCCAGAAGGTTCTCTCTTGCCCCTGACTGGTCTAAACCCACCTTCATCACTCTTCTGATCCCTAAACCATAGATTCATTTTGTCTGTTCTTAAACCTCATAATCACACAGTGGGACACTTGAGTCTGGTTTCATTCCTTAAAGATTAAGCGTGTGAGACTTAGCTATGTTACTGTGTGCTTCAGTATTTCATTTCTCTTACTATTATACAGTGTTTCATTGTATAAATATGCCACGATTTATTTATCCATTCCATTGATGGACATTGGGGTTGTTTCTAGTTTGAGATAATTAGGAATAAAGTTGTTTATAGACATTCTTGTACATGTCTTCCAGTGAGCGCATGCCTGCATTTCTTTTGGATATGGAGCCAAGAGGCGGACTCGCAGGATCACAGGGTAGAGGGACTGTGTAGTTTAGTAGATACGGCCAGTTTTTCAAGGGATGGGGCCAATTATCCTCTCAATAGCAGTGTGTTGGGAGTACAAACTGCCAACATTTGTCAATACTGGGTATTATCAGTCTTTTTAAGTTTAGCCAATTGTGGTTTTAATTCGCATTTCCCTGATGACTAATGATGTTGTGTGCCTTTTCATAAGGTTATTAGCCATATGTATATCCTCCCTCGTAAAGTGCCAAACAGACCCGATTTAAAAGTAGAGGGTTGTTGTTTGTTTTGTTTTTAATAAGTAACCACTAGACGACAATATGGCAGACTCCCTTCAGCTCATTTTCTCAGCAATAATATCGCTACCTGACAGCAGGGAGAGGAGTGGACTCTGACCCGGACACCCAACAACCATCATTCCACTAAACAGCACACCAACGATGAAAAGCTCAGGAAATGAATTTTCTAAAGAGGCTTTACCAATAAGTGCCTAAGGAGATTTCATTAGATTCTAGTGATAGCATGGTGCCAGGAAATGTTTTTGTAAAAAACTAAAGACAGCTTAAACTTCTGTGGCAGAAACTTGAAAGCTGGCACTGAATAACAACTAATGATATTTACAACTTAGGAAACTCGGACACTCTACCCATTTGGCTACAATGAACCATTCCTGGGGCCTTTAAAGTGGCCACTCCTGCCTAACTGAACCCTAGTTTTCTTTCCATTACCTATCCCTTCCTCACTGAGCCCCTAGCCTTATGGGAAGCCAATCCCATCCCTAGTTCCTGAGGAAGGTCTGACGAGCAAATTCTATCTCCCCGCCAGGGACTGGTTCAGAGCTGGGTTTGGGGCTCAGTCCTGGCCCTGAAACTTAAAGCGATGTTTGCTGGAAGCTTCTGGGAACCTTTTTTCTTGTTCTTCTGAATAAGCTTCCAGAAGCAAATCTCTCTGTCACTCGGGGCACTGTCCAGTGTAGAAGTGAGGCTGCAAATCTAGACACTGAGATGTGTAAATGTGCAGCCCAGAACTTCAGCTGCATTTTGCTTCCAGCTTGAGGGTGAAGCCAACACTGAAAGGAAGGGGACAGGGGCCAGGGAATCACAGGAAAGTATGTGCGGGCCATTGGTTTGAGAGAATCCTGAGGCCTCCCCTATCTCTGGATTTCCATTTCTGTGACTAACAGTGGCTTGAACCAGGAGGAGAAATTTTCTCCCATAATCAGAAGTCAGGGGTAAGAGCATAGCTCTTCATCTTTCTGCAACACCAACCTAAGTGCCCTCATGGAAGAAGATGGTTGCTAAAACTCCAGGCATTACATTCAAGGCAGGATGGACGGGTGGTAGAAAACCATCTGGCTCCCTACTACCACTCATCACTTTTATAAAAGAGGAAAACTTTCCCAAACCCCCAAGCACACTTCTCCATGTGTTTCACTGGTCATAAGCAGAAATCTGGGAAAACAAGCATCTGGCTCTATAATGGTAGGTGGCCGGAGAGGAGGTAGTTGGCAGGAGTTGCTGGCTTTGCCAAACAGGGTGTCCCAGAAGGAGCCAATAAATATCCTTATTGCGTATATTAGGTTTTCTGTTACTCAGAGCCAAAAGCATCGTGATTTAGGACTTCAAACTGTACTACTCTATCTGGAACATGCTTTCCAATATGGTAGCCACTAGCCACATGTGGCTATCTACATTTTAATTTAAACTAAGTAAAATGAAATGCAATTGAGAGCTTCAGTTCCTCAGTCACTGTAGCCACATTTCAAGTGCTCAATGGTCACCTGTAGCTAGCGGCTACCATATGTGACAGGTCAGATACAGAATATCACCATCACTGAGAAAGTTCTATTGGAGAGTGCAGTTCTGTATAGACACTAGTAGTCTGGCTGCAACATCTGAAATATTATTTTTCTCTCAATGAGAAATTTAGCCTTTAATCCCTTGTGTGTGAGAGTGGTAGATGTATGAGGGTGTTTCCCCAAATTTTGGTGTGCAGAGTCTATGCCCCAGGGGCTGGGTATTTCCACACTCCTTGCACTACCCTATTTCCACCTCTAAACATGGTGTGTCTTTCTATCCCACACAACACCTAACACACAGAGATTAATGAGCAGTGCGTGTCTTTCTACCCCGCACAACATCTAATATAAAGAGATTAATAATATCTGCAATCAGGAACTAAGTTCTCTTGAAATTACTTCTGTACTCTATTTTGCACAAAATGTGGGGTCAAAGGCTGTGCTGAGTAAATCGGGCCGTATTTCCTCCAGTCACCCACTACTGACTTTGCGAAGCAAGCATGAAGACAATTTTCTGACATGATTTCATTAAGCAACTTGTTTTCTGTTTGAGAAGGCAAATAGTTTTATTCTGCTATTCAAGTTTGATCCCTACTGACTGACCAGCTGCTCAGAATTTTCAGTACAGCCATCTTTAAAGTCCTAAGTGTCCCCTGATATTCATATTAAGACTTGACTCACCTCAGAGTGACTCACTCTTGTCCTTCAGCTAAGCAGTACTTCAAAACACGCTTTTCTGTAAATTCTAGATTACAAATGGAACATTTCACTATGTGGAGAAAAGCAAAAGCAGGACTCCTGGGAAGGTTAATTAGAGTCACACTGCTTTACAATTTGATGCTTACAAGCTTAAATTAACACAGGAATAAAATAAGTTGTCCAACCTGAGGGAACAGACCCAGATTTTCAAGGAAAAACCAGGGTAATAAGAAAAATTTTAATTAAAAAATACCTTATTTTTTTATATATATACTTAATATGTATAATTATATATATAAATCTCATAGGAGCTTTTTTTAAAGGCTCCTTATAGAATATCCACTAACACTCATAAAATTGCAAGACTCATACGGAGAAAAAACAAAACTTTACTCAAAAAAATAGTCTTGACTTTTAAAAATACCCAACATGTTTCTGTTTGGGCAAATTTGCTATTATAAAATGTCAAATCGTCCCCATATTAATGAATTAATGTATATTTTCAATTAATATAAATTTCAATTAAAAAAACCAGGATGTTTACACTAATGAAAGCATTCTCAAGCTCATCTAAAAGAGTAAAGAAGCCAGAATAGCCAAGACATTTTTAATAAAAAAGCAAGTATTAAGAGAAAATCTCCTCTAACATTTTAAAATAAATTTATCAAACTTATCGAATTTTTAAAGTGTGATACTAACATAACAGTAAGCAGATCAATGGACCAAAACAGAATAAACAGAAATAAATATATACAGCAAAAGAATTCCATGTATGATTAAGGTGATTTTTTAAATAGATAAGCAAAGAATGAATCAGTTGGTACAAGAGGCTAAATGTCTGGAATAGAAGTTAAGTTTCTACTTCATACCATGTGGTAGACCGAATAATGGATGCTTCCTCCCAAAAAGTCCACGCCCCAATTCCCAGAAGCTATGAATACATGACATTACACGGCAAAAGGGACTTTGTAGATGTAATTAAGATCACAGACCTTAGGACAAGGATATTACTCCGAATTGTCTGGGTGAGCCCAATCTAGTCACATGAATCCTTAAAAGCAGAAAACTTTCTCTGGCTGGAGTCAGAGAGATGCAGGGGAAGAGGAAAACAGAAGAGAGGCCACAGAAGATGTGAACCCTGAGAAGGACTCGACCCATGGCTGCAGGACTTGAAGATGGAGCAGGGGGCAACATGATGAGGAATGTAGGTGGCCTTAGAAACTGAGAGAGGCTCCTGGGTGACAGTCAGTAAGGAAACAGGGACCTCAGTCCTAGAGCTGCAAGGAACCAGCTCCTGCCAACTACCTGAATGAGCCTGGAAGAGGATTCTTTGCAGAGTCTATAAGAACCCAGCCAGCCAACACCTTGATGTCAGCCTTGTGAAGCCTGCCAGGCTAACCTGCACTTCTGACCTACACACTGTGAGGTAATTAACTTGCAGCGTTTTAAGCCACTAAATTTGTGGTAATTTGTTATGGCAGTAATACAAAACTAATACACATCATAAACCAAAATTCGTTCTAAATGAATGAAAAAATGTTAGTGTGAAAAAGACACCGCAGAAATAAAAAGGAACAAGCTGCTGACACACACAGCAACATAAAGAACCTCAAAAACATTATGTCGAGCAAAAGAAGCCAGACTCAAAAGAGTATAGGCTGTGTGATTTAGATGAAGACCTGGAACTGGCAAATGTAGGAAATCAGAAAAGCGGTTGCCTAGGGACAGAGGGCTATTGATTGGAAAGGGGCACAAGTGCACTTTCTGGGGAAATGTTCTATATTTTGATTGGGGCGGTAGCCACACAGGTGTATACATTTGTTAAGCTCCTTGAACAGTACACTTAAAATCTGTGCCTTTACTTACACACAAATATCTCATTTTTTAAAAAAGCATTGAGAAAAAGAAACCATAAAAGCACAAAGAGAAAACAGGTACAAATTTTAGATTATCTTCAACCACTCTAGGAGGAAATTTGGCAATATCTAACTAAGTGAAACATACATATGGCCTTTGGCCCAGCAATTCCACTTCCAAGAATCAAACTTACACCCTGATTGCACACACAGGAAATGGCGGATGTACAAGATTAGTCACTGTTAAAATGCTTGTAATTATAAAAGACTAGGACCAACCCTAATGCCCACCAACAGGGGACTGGTTTAATAAATTATAGTGCAGCTCTCCCAGTGGGGTATTACACAGTGAAGACAGAAAGACAGAAAGAAAGACAAACGGGAAGAAAGACAGATGGGAAGAAAGACAGACAGACGGCAAGAAACAAAGATAGAGCAAAAGAAAGAGGACGCTTTCTATGTTCTGATCTGGGATAATCTCAAAAATATATTTTAAAAAAGCAAATGCAAAACAGTGTGTACGTTATGCTCCCTTTTGTGCAAAATTTTAAAAAACAAGAGGGAAGAGCTGAATAAGAATATATATTCGCATTTGCTTGTATATGTATAAAGAAATTCTGGAGGGATCCATCAGAAATAAAATTATTTAACCTGACTGGGGGTGAGGGGGTGCTGAGGAGAGAGACCTACTCCCTCCTTTTCATTGTAATCTTTTTATATTTTTTGATTCTTGATTTACACAAATTTTTAAAAGTTTTAATGCAATGAAAAAAAAATTGTATGTAATCTTCCTTCATATATGAGAAAGCCAGTCGAATGATACCAAAAGCAGAAACCATACAGTGATAGACATAAATTCATAAAAAATTTAAAACGTCTCTACATCAAAAAAGCCCCCAAAATAGCTTAATAACACCCTACACCAGCAAAATCATGGCTGGAGATGGAGAAGCACTCTCACACACCACCGATGGCAGGGGTAAGCGGTGCAGCATCTGTCTGTGGAAATGTTAAATGCATAAACTTTTCACATAGCTCTTTAGCTGCCGGGAATTTATTCTACAAATGTATTTTGTTCAAGAACATGAGGATGTTCACTGCCTCGTTCCTTGTAAAAGCAAAAACAATACACATCCAAAAGTCCAACAACTGGAGAAGTTTATATAAAGAATGAGACAGCTTAGTACAGAACACCATACAATTGTTAAAAACTATAAGGCAGATCTAGATAAAGTAAGAGGAAGAGATGCCAAAATATGCAATTAAAAGAATGAAACTGGACCGCTTCCTTACACCATATACAATAATAAACTCAAAATAGATTAAAGGCTTAAACGTAAGGCCTGAAACCATAAAACTCCCAGAAGAAAATATAAGTAGTAAACTCTATGACATGGATCTTAGCAATATTTTTTTGGATATATCTCCTCAGGCAACAGCAACAAAAGCAAAAATAAATATATGGGACTACATCAAACTAAAAAGCTTCTGCACAGCAAAGGATACCATCAACAAAACAAAAAAGCAACCTACTGAATAGGAGAAGATACGTGCAAATGAGGTATGCTATTAGGGGTTAATATCCAAAATATATAAAGAACTCATACAACTCAACAAAAAAACACAAATAATCTGATTTAAAAATGGGCAGAGGACCTGAACAGACATTCTTCCAAAGAAGACATACAGATGGCCAATAGGTACATCAAAAGATGCTCAACATCACTAATCATCAGGGAAATGCAAATCAAAACCACAATGAGATACCACCTCACACCTGTCAGAATGGCTATTATCAAAAAGACAACAAAGAACAAGTGTTGGCGAGGATGTGGAGAAAAGGGAACCCTCGTGCACTGTTGGTGGAAAAGTAAACTGGTGCAGCCACTATGGGAAACAGTATGGAGGTTCCTCAAGAAATTAAAAACAGAACTACCATATGATTCAAAATACCACTGCTGAGTGTTTATCCAAAGAAAACAAAAACACTAAATTGAAAAGATATATGCACCCCTATGTTCACTGCAGCATTATTTATAATAGCCAAGATATGGAAGCAACCTAAATGTCCATTGGTAGGTGAATGGATAAAGAAAATGTGGTGTATATATCCAATAGAATATTAGCCATAAAAAAGGATGAAATTCTCCCATTTGTGACAACATAGATGGATCTAGAGGGTATTATGCTAAGTGAAATAAGCCAGACAGAGAAAGAATACCGTATGATTTCACTCATACGTGGAATCTAAAAAAAAAAAAAAAGAGTGAAAAAACCAAAACAGAAATAGACTCATAGATACAGAGAACAAACTGGTGGTTGCCGGAGGGGAATGGGGTGGGGCATGGGTGAAATAGGTGAAGGGGGTTAAGAGGTACAAACTTCCAGTCATAAAATAAATAAGTCACGAGGATGTAATGTACATCATAGGCAATATAGTCAACAATATTGTAACAATTTTGTCTGGTGACAGATGGTAACTAGTCTTATTAGGGTGATCACTTTGTAATGTAAATAAATGTTGACTCACTACGTCTCGTACACCCAAAACTAATACAACGTAGTACGGCAACTATCTTCAATTAAAAAAATAAGGTAAAAAAAAGAAATGTTAAGTGCACAAACTTTTCACACAGCTCTTTAGCTGGTGGGAATTTATTCTGCAAACATATTTTGTTCAAGTGCATCGGGATGTTCACTGGCTTGTTCTCTGCAAAAGTAAAAACGATACACATCCAACAACTGGAGACGTTTATACAAAGAATGGGACAGCTTAGTACAGAACACCATACAACTATTAAAAACCGTAAGGCAGATCTAGATAAAGTAAGAGGAAGAGATGTCAAAATACACACTTAAGGGGGCTGGCCCCGTGGCCGAGTGGTTGAGTTCACGTGCTCTGCTGCAGGCGGCCCAGTGTTTCGTTGGTTCGCATCCTGGGCGCGGACATGGCACTGCCCATCAAACCACGCTGAGGCAACGTCCCACATGCCACAACTAGAAGGACCCACAACGAAGAATATACAACCATGTATAGGGGAGCTTTGGGGAGAAAAAGGAAAAAAATAAAATCTTTAAAAAAAATACACACTTAAGGTGAATAAAGCAAGCTGGAGAACAATTCGTAGAGAAAGTTGAAGAGCTTAAGGATATATTTGTGCGTGTGTGCACTTGACCTATTAGGAGGATTTTTGGAAGGACACTTAAGGACCTAGTAAGAGTGGTGATGTTTGGGAAGTAGACCTGGGAATGGGGAGAATGCTCCCGAACCATGAAAGAATAAACTTCTGTTGTTTCAGGTCATCCAGTTTGTGGTAATTTGTTACTGCACCCCTAGGAAACTTATACAACACCTCTCTGAATATGTTCACAGAATGATATAAATAGAAAGGATTTAATAAAGTGAGATGGTTTCACTAAAATTTCTGGAGCAAGGAACTCAAGGCTCAGAGATTCAAGGGCCTGACCAAGGTCACACAGCAGTGAGCATGAGAGGTGACATCCAGGCTCACCTCCTGGCCACCAACCCAGAGCCCTGGTCCACACCACCTGTGGGTGGGCAGGAAAGCCAGGACCAGAACCCAGGTCACGCCCCTGGTCCACGATGGTCCGGGTGATGGTATGGGCCATGGCCATCCCTGCATGTAATTTGAGTGTGATCCCAGCAACATTTACAGAACCTTTGCTTTGTTTACCCGGCAAAGAGAAAATATTTGGTAAGAAAAACACAGCCCTAGCATCTGCCTGTTTTCAAAGGGGTTACCTGAAATTGGCAGTCACTGAAGCAGCTACAGCTGAGAAAATCTGAGACTCAAGGCCTTGGATGAGGGGTGGGAGAGATCAGTGCTGTAATGTCTGAAAATAGTTCCAAATCTTTCTCTACTGTGATTGTTCCTTGAGAAGAAGGGCCCAGCACCTGCTCTCAGGCCCTATTAAACCCTCTGCAGCTGGAGGACAGTCCCCATAGGAAGGACGCTCAGAGGGGACCAGCCCAGTGGCGCAGTAGTTAAGTTCACACATTCCGCTTTGGCGGCCCAGAGTTCGCCAGTTCAGATCCCAGGTGTGGACATGGCACTGCTTGGCAAGCCATGCTATGGCAGGCGTCCCACATATAAAGTAGAGGAAGATGGGCACGGATGTTAGCTCAGGGCCAGTCTTCCACAGCAAAAAGAGGAGGATTGGCAGCAGATGTTAGTTCAGGGCTATCTTCCTCAAGGAAAAAAGAAAAGAAAAGGAAGTACACTCGGGATGGCTGCTCAGGTCCCCACAGAGCCCTTCTCAGGGGAGAGGTCTGTGTGCCAGACCTGCAGGCCAGCGCCCTTTCCCAGGAGTTTTTGAACTGGAACTTTGGGAGGTGTTCCTCTGGTGGTAGAAGCTGGGGTAGGAGACTCCAGAGAGGTGCAGCTTACCCCCCACCCTGAGAAGAAGCCTGGCTAGGGTGAGAGAACAGGAAACCTACACCTAGCGAGAGGAGAGGCAGAAAGTGGGGCTTCTGGGGCCCCACAATTCCACAATCCAGTGCCTCTGAGGCCCAGATGTTCTCCTGCCACTTCCCTAATTACCAAAGACATTAGCAGCCTTCCAGAACTTTCTTCATTTTGCCTACATAGTTTTTTGCCTTCTTTCATTCATTGGAAAAGAAGGAAGAAAGCGAGAGTGGTTTGCCCATTTCACCCCCTCTCCAACTTCACGTTAAACAAGGGTCTATATCAGGGGCGTCCTGCCCCCACCACTGTGCAAGGTCTCAAAAGCTCCACGCTCGAGACTTTGTTGTCTGCCTTCCCCAGTAGACTGAGTTCTTAAAGCAGAAACTCAGTCTTGGTAAGTCTTATTATTTCTGCAACCCACGGGCTCCGCATTGTTGCATAAATAAATGATTTTCTGGCTCTTTCTTCACTTATCAGAGACAGATGAAAGGTTTGGGAGGCTTAATTCAAACTAGACGATTTCACTGGTGGTTTTGGATTTATGACCGTCTCTTGGAAAGCCAAGAAATGTTGAATGGTCAGCTGTTCCCTTGGAGGACACAGATTTTAATAAAAGCCAATGACACAAAGCACAAACCAGAAACAACAGATTAGTCCAAGCAAAATAAAACTGCCAAAGCTGTTGGCTACTGGGGGAAAAATAAAGGTGAAAGATGTTTACATATTTATAAGCACCTGTTGAGAATTCAACGGTCAGTAAACAGGGCCACTTACCCAACCACGTGAAACTATGGTCTCGGAGATTCAGAAATGCTAAAAGCAAAGAATAATCCTGTAGATCAGTGGTGCCGAGACTTTTGGAACTGGTAAACAGTAACACGTGCAAGAAATGGAAGGGAACCTAAACAGGGTTGCCAGCTCTTTATTTTGCCAAAGAAGAACATCAAAAAAAAAAAGTGTATCATCTACTGTCCCCATAACTTCACAGAAGAAGGAATATTTTAACTCCAAAAAAAAGAGGAAGAGGGACAGGCCCTGTGGCATAGTGGTTGAATTTGGCGCACTCCACCTCGGCAGCCCAGGTTCACAGGTTTGGATCCCAGGAGCAGACCTACACCACTCAAAGCCATGTTGTGGCAGCAACCCACATATAAAATAGAGGAAGACTGGCACAGATGTTAGCTCAGGGGTAATCTTCAAGCATAAAAAGAGGAAGATTGGCAACAGATGTTAACTCAGGGCTAATCCTCCTCAGCAAAAAAAAAAAAAGGGGGGGGGGAGGAAGAATGTAAACTCAGATTACTAAAGAAAGCCATTCTTAAGGAAGGACAAGCTAAAAACCTCACAGTATAGTTCAGTCTTGGATAGTGCGCAGATAGTACAGACCTTGAAAGGCAGACATTCTGAGACCCTAACACCATTGCAGGCCCCTGGAAGATGCTGGAGAAATATCACTACAGGGCAAAGATGGATCCATTTCAACTTCTGGTTCTGAAGTGGAATCTCGATCCCTTGACTTCCAAAGTGGAAGGCCATAAGGAGGCCTCCCTCCCAGCTGGTGGCCAGTGGTGGGCACGATATCTCCTTACTATGTGCCACAGCCTGGCATTCTTCCATTTCATTTCACTATTTGAATACGAGTCATCCGAGGCAGCTGCGTGATAACAGGAAAACTTTATTGAGCACTTACTCTGTGCCAGGCCCTATGCTAAGCCCTTCTCCTGAATTTTCTCACTGAATGTCCCTAACAATGCTGGCAGGGGAGGTATAATTATTATCCCAATTTTACAGGTCAGGGAATAGGTTTAATCAAGGTGATGGAACTTCTCCAAGCAAGGCCCAAACCCAAGTCTGATGCCAAAATCTGTGTCCACAAGCCCTGGAGGAGATGAGGTAAACAAGAGGTGAGGGAGACTAGGGAAAACAAGAACGATGGTCTTTAAAATTAAAATCAAATCTCTGCAAAGCAAACCCAAAGAAAACCCAGAAAGCTGGAATTCCACACTCTGCCTCAAGACAAATGAGAAAGTTAAGCATCGGCAGCACAGGCTGCTCATAAATCTTGAAGCAGGTATCTGTGCTAAATCCAGACCACCCCACACCTGCCATATTCCCCTCCTTTTGGTTCCCCACTCTCCCTCAGAGGACCTGGGAGCTGCAGGTGGTGGTGAAGTTGGGAGCAGCCCCACGGAGGACACAAGCCCAGCCCATGACAGCCCTTGAACAAAGTGCTTTCTCAAAGGAGAATTTGAGTAATAGCGGCCTAGTGATCCTCTCCTCCAGCGCCCTCCCCAAGCTCCTCTGTAAGACTGGAAATGCTAATTAATGGCCTCCATCCCACCCGCCACCAGCAAGACCACAGCAATCTGCTTCTGCTTCAATCTGAAATCAAGACAAACCCAACGGAGAGGCTCAGACACCATCCACAGCAGCTTGGGGAGTGTGCAGAGCGCTCAGGAGCTCCCGATAAACAGAAGAGTCTCCCCTAGACAGGGACCCCTAAAAGGGATACCCCCGAAGGGAGGCCCCTTAGAAGTGCCGGGAGGACATGAGGTTTAGCTCGAGTTCTAACACCAGCTGACCGCTTCCTGAAACACAGGGCCTTCAACTTGCCCTTGAGAAAAGTATGGACTTTGGCCAGGCTGAAAAAAATGTATTCACCCACACTCCCAGCCTTCCAAATAAAACACAGCTGTTAAAACACACACACACACGCACACACATATACACATCCTTTGACTCACCTCTCCAGCATTCTCCAACACTATAGACTCCCCCACGTTGCAGCCTCATGATCCCAAATTCGTCTGGCTCCCTCCCTCTTACACATCTTTGTACAGCAGTGTAACAAGGCTGGGGCTAGCACCAGAAGGAGGATATGAGTGTGTCCTCCTCAGAGAAGAGAAAGTCCAGAACCTGAGATCAAGTCCCACTTTACCTCTTCCCGGCCTGGTGTCAGGTAGCCAATTCACTTAATCCTAGGCTGGAAAACAGGGACAGCATCACCTACATGACCGGACTACCCGTTTCCTCAGTCAGTCAACAAATATTAATTGAGTGCCTACTGTGTGCCAGGCACTCTGCTGGATGCTTGGGATATTTGAATGAGCAAGATGGACCAAAAACACTGTGCCCTCATGAACCTTACATTCTGGTGCTGGGAGATCTGTAAAATGGGGATTGCTCATAATATTTCTGTGAGAATTAAATAAGATAATACATGAAACACACAACATACAGCCTGGCACAGGGTCAACTATTCTTATTATTACATTGATATTTACAGTATAAGCCATTTTGCTCACCATTATCCTTAATAAGAAGCTGCTCCTTTTACCTGGAATGTCCCTCCCTCCCTTTTGGCACCCCTTAATCTACCTGCTAGAAGTTCTCTGCATCTGTCTAGGCTCAAAACTGACTTCCCACACTTCCTCCTGGGAAGGATTCAGGAGCTGGGAGCTGGAGGAGTGCTTGTCTGCATCTCCACTAATCCTTTCTCATGGGTCTGCCTGGCACTGACTCTGTTCTACCGCCACTGGCAGCACCTGTGTCGAATAAGTTTGCATCCTCCATAGGCCAAAACAAGGCCCTCACACATATGGTGAGTGGAACTGACTTGAAAAACAAAATGCAAAAAGAGCTGAGAAGAGGTCAGACATTGAGGCGAGGAGAAAGTGCACATTAGAGAAAAAGTCTGAGAGAGCCAAATAACGGTGACCCTTAGTACCTGGCCAATGAGTTTAGACTTGAGTGAGCCCTCAAAGTCACAAATTTTTGAGCATCCAGGTAGAGTGGACCCTGATGGGCAGAGGATGAGCTGGCCCAACGGTGACCAAAGGAAAGCGCCCTGGAGGCCACAGCTCGACACGAAGCTCATCCAAGTCCAAGGCTATGATCTGAGTATTCTTGTCACAGGGAATCAAATTGCCCAGCAGAGCACTGTAATTCTCTATATTTTATCTTTCGTGCAGTTCCCTGCAAAATGGCCGGATTCCTCGGAAGGGGAGAATACACCACCCAAAAATATGCCACTTTGGCACATAGATTATTTTGAATTAAAGGTAATGAGAAACAGCCGAGACAAGAAGGACACACTGACCCTTGTCTCCCTGAAAGCAGGAGATAAATCTCCCATGTGAAAGGATCCCCCTGTACCAGGAGAATAGAAGGTATCCTTATCCCCAGATAAAGGGAATTTAGGGCCGAGAAGGCTATATAAGCAAATCTTGTTACTTCTCCACTAATTTAATACCTGAAGTCCCAAACCCTTTTGTCTTGTCAATTCTTCACAAATTTATTGTTTGTCTAAAAGGTGTAAAAGCTTTCTGTTTTGGTCACCTCTTTGAGTCTCATTTTTTATGGGGCTGCTGTACATATGAAATTAAATTTGGTTTTCTCCCGTTAATCTGTCTTATGTCAATTTAATCATTAGACCAGCCAAAGAACCTAGAAGGGAAGAAGGGAAAATCTCTCTGCCCCTATACCTCCAAAATGTCATCACCATTTTCTAGGGCTAGCAGGCCTGTCCCCTTTCCAAGTGCTGCCCCCATTAACAGGAAGGCCCAGTATCTAAAAGAATTAAAACTTCTCAATCTAAATGTCACTGGAACTTCAAATAAAGGCATAGCTAAACTCAGACTTGGCTTAACTCTGACAGACACACAGGAGTCCCGCCAGCTCACCAGGCACACAGGAGCTCAGACAAACGTGCCATGGTGAGGGCAGGTGGGCACTGATACTGAGTGAGGCTCAACACCCAGGAAAAAGATGGAGTGGAGTCGATTCAGGTAAACTGGGTCAGGGTATCATAGATAAAGCTCATTCAAGCTTCCAGATTTTCCACAAAAACAAGGAAACAAGGCAATCATTACTTAAGAAATTTGAGACCAAGAAAAATGTCCGATCAGGCAAAATGGACAGCCTCCCAGGAGCACTGTGGGCATTTTGGGGGCTTCGGGGATGCCTGTCTACCTGGCTCAATACTTTTTTTTTTTTTAGTTTAAACCTGAATGTTGTGCCTGCCACTGCCACTGTCCCCACCATCAATCTCTGCTGTAACTTAAAGTGTCATCTTTGCTTCAGAGACTGTCCATTTCCCCCAATTCTTCTTCCTTTTAAAGATTTCTTACTAACAAAGATTTTACTGGCCTTAAGAATCTCAGGCTGCGCTCCAAGGAAACTTGTTACAAAAGCCATGAGCCCACGGTCAGCTGTGTCACTGACTGGAAAACTGGAGGCAAGGCAGTGACCTGTCACCTCCACTTCCCCATCTGGGAAAGGGAGAGAACAGCTAGTTAGTTCCTCAAGGTCAGCAAAAACAATGCCACAATGCCAGAGGCCCACACCCTAACCTCCACTTCAGTTCTTAAAAATATCCTCAGGATTACTGTACCTTCCTGACTCAAACAACGGGCTTGCAGGCCCTACTCTGGCTAGTAAAAGAATCTTCATCTCAAAAGCAAAGATAAAATAATAAGAGGATATATACCATAGAAATGGGCCTTTGGTAGCAAGCACAAGAAAACAGAACTCAGCAAACAGAAGTTTAAGAATTCCACAAGGCAAAGTCTCTATTTGTCCCTGAGAGCCACGGGCTGGGAAGTCAAGAGAGAGGGGGTCTAAGCTCAGATCTACCACTAAGCAGCTGTAAGGACTAACAGGTGATGGGCCTCAGTTTCTTCATCTATAACACCATGATGGCCCCGCTCCTGACACTGCAGTTGTAAAATTCTGAGCAGAGTTAAAGACTCCCCTTTCAAATGTACAAATCCAGAATTTGTGGCAGCCTTGCAGCACCCTCCTTTGCTCTCCCTCAAAAAAAAAAAAACAACAACAAAAGTCCTAATAGCAAGGAGCCATTATTCCCTACCTTGCCAGCACTCACACAAGTCCCCACTGGGCCCCATGTCAGGCAGCCAGCTTGGTGTGGACAGACAGGCAGAACCAGAGTAACTAAAAGCATCCTCCAGCCTGCCTTTGCAGATGCTACTGGTGTGAACCTCACAGCCGCGTCCTATGGTACTTTCACAGTTCCGCTACAGATTTCAGCCTCCTCCATCTCTACACCACGCCCTCCCTTCCAAAGTCAGCTTCCCAGGGAAATGCTGATGTTCTCCTCAGCCTCTCTGGAGATGCCCCAAAGAAAGCTTGCAGTTGCCACCTAAAACTGGTTAGTCTGTCATAAGATCAATTAACAGATTATGATTAACTTTTTTAAAAAACCGAAAATAGAAAATATCATTATACTTCTCCCTGCAGAGAGAATAAATATACCATGAAGCTCTTGGTGCAGTTTTATATTTACATATGTATGTAGGTGGGTGTGGGTCTCTATAGTGGGTCTTGGTCAAAAAAGACTGAGAAACCTTATAGGCCTGAGGCAGTGGAATCTGACTTTGGGGGTGAATGCCACACACACCCATCGCACCAGCATTCCCTGCAGAGGATGCAAGTGCCAACAAAGGGTGCTTAGAACGCAAGCACCCATCCTGCAATTCTACAAAACAGTGCTGATGGAAAACAGTTGAAAGAAACTTCTGACTCTCCTACAAAGTAGTGCTTTCTATAAGGCACGAAACAGGTTGCTCAACAAAAGACCCAGTGATCTGGGTAACAGCCTTGCCACAAAAAGGTGCCTGGCCCCCGGGAGGCTCAGCACGAGGCATCGGGGTCGGGGTGGAGAGAAGCTGGGTGCTGGGAACGCAAGAACCTTTGCTCCCGGCTCTTCCTTCCCAGCGTAAGAGTTGACTGGGCCAACAGCAACTGGGCTAGGGACTAGAGACGTCAGAGTCTCTTTCTCTCCCCTTGTTTGAAAATGTTTTATTTTTCATATTGCACATCTCCTTAAGAATCTTCCCTAGGAAGCATCAAAGCTTGCAGCCGCCCAGAAACGCCCCCAGCTGGGAGTGGAGCTGGCCTGCCCTGCACACCGAAAAATAGGCGCTATTTCAGCCAGGTTGCAAACACGCAGGGCTCCCCGGCGGCGCGGGGACAGAGGGGGCGGAGTGCGCCTCCCAGGTTCCAGGCTCCGAGCCCACGTTTGAAAACGCTCCGGAGCAGAAGCCTGGGCTTCTGGGCTCTCCGCTTTTGAGCCTTCGGCCCCTGCTGCCACCCCGCCCCCAGACTCGTTTAGCCGAGGACGGCGGACGGTGCAGGCCCCTTCGGGCAAGCCCAGCTCACGATCGGGCGGGCTAGGGAAAAGGCCTGCCCGCGGCTGGAATCGCGACCCTCCTCCTGCCAGGAAATCCCGCCCCGAGCCCCGGCGCCTGCCAGCCAGAGTGCCCCGGGGGCGCGTCCGCTGGTCCTTTCATCAGAACCTGCTGGCGGCCCACGGGTCCCCTGCAGGATGAGGGAGGTGGGCCTGGGAGCGGCAGGTTCGGTACTCCGGTGGGGACGAGGCAGGCCGCGCGCCGCCGCAGTCCTGTCGCAGCCCCTGCCCTAGTCCCCCAGAGCCGGGAAGGCTGGAGCCGCCCCCCGAGCCCAATCCCGTGCAACAGGCCCCCCATCTGCACCTGGATGAGAGCGGGGCCCACGGGGATGGCCCGCCCGGCCGCCGCCTCGGGGGTCGTCAGCCCTGGCGCGCGGCCGCTTCCCGCCGGGAAGAGGCGCGGGGCCCGGAAGGCTGGAGGCGCCCCCCGCGCTTCCCGCGCCGCTACGCACCTCATTGCCCGCGGGTCCCACATGGCCGGGGCCGGAGGGACCGCTGCCGCCGCCGCCTCGGCAGCCGCTTCACGGGGGACAGGGCGCGGCGGGCAGTGCGGAAGCTCGAAAGCCGCGGCCCTGGGCAGGGGCGGCGCGGGGTCCCCTGCTCGCGGTGGCTCGGCTCCCGGGCCGTGACGAGCAGGGGCGGGGGCGAGGGGACCCCGGGTCCCGGCTGTGTGCAGCCGCAGACCTATTCCAAGTTTCCACGTAGTTGCGAAAGCCCGAAAAGTGTCACGTGCACGTCGCCGCTGGGTGGGAGGGGGTGTTTGTCACTGTGTTCAAAAGAGGCGTTTCGTTGTCTCCCATCTTGCGTGAGTGCTCCAATGGGGTGTCTCTCGGCCGCCTTTGAAAAATAAGTGTTTCGAGCCGGTGACCACGAGGGACAGAGCGTGCACACACAGACACACCCCTCCGACATGTTTCGGTCATCGGTGAATTCTGCTTTCGTAAACTGGGGCCCGCCGCGATTGTAGGGGAAACTGAGGAAATGGTCAGCCAACGGCCTTGGCTCGCCTCTCCTCCTTCCCTCCTGTTCCTCTCCAACAAAGAAACTAGGGAGAAAAGCCCACGGGTCAACGAACGCCGTGCCCATTAGCTCCCGCTTCCCGGCTGCCTCAGTCATTCGTTGGGTATCGAGTACTTACCGTGTGCTCGGCTCTCCATTCTGGAGACGCTGGGGATTCACACGCAAAGAGGCCAGTGAGGCCCCTGACGTCTTGATGCTCGCAGCCGTGTTCATGGCGCTTACGGAGGCGTGAACCTCTCACCACAGGCAGGAACTAACAAGGAACCTCCTGGAAGGGCAGTGATGACCGAAAGAGTTGGGAGACGGTTAGGACAACCTCAGGCTGCCATTTCTCCTTCGGTTGTCGGCGCAACAAGCTGCACACCCTTTCGCTCACAGCTCCTGTTTGGTCCTCAACTTCTAGGCGAAGGGGATTACTCTCCTCCACGCCAGGGATTTGGCCCAATCAGAGAGCAAAGCCCGCAGCCCTCTCTGGGGGCAAGGCTTTCGCCTACACTGCCTCCTGGTGGTTCTTGCATCCACCTGGGAGACCACGACACCAGGCGGGCCCAGGGGCAGGGAGAAGGACACCACAGTGCTTTAGCGAGAGGAACAGTACAGTTTCCAATGAGGCAGGCAGTATTTGGTGACTCATGGACACACCTAATGCACACAGCCCGTGTATTTCTCTACGCTGCTTATTCTGAATCAAGAACTAGCCTATCAGTCTAGCTAGTGGTCTCCTTGCTTCTGGAGGAGTCTCACCTTTAATTAATCTTCCCCAAATATCACATTGCATCACTTTCGATTAAAAAGCCTTCAGTGGCACCCCCATTGCCTACAGAGACCAGATTAGGTAGCTGGGCGTCTGAGACTCTTGGTGATTTTACCCTACCTTCCAGTCTTCTCCTCCTCACACAAACACTGTACTCCAGTGGTTCCCAAACTCGGCAGCACATTAGAATCACCTGAGGATCTTTAAAACAATATTGATGTCTGTCTCCTACTCCCAGATAGTCTGATTTAGTTGTTATGGGGTATGACATGGACATCAGTATTATTAAAATTCCCCAGGTGATTATAACATGAGGCAAAGTTTGGGAAACACAACTGGTCTCCAAACAGTTGGAGCTACTTGCATTTCTCAGACAAAATTGGTCCTTTCACTTTTAGGAGACTTTACATATCCTTTCTGCAGTGCTTTTCCCAACATCTCCCAGTTTTATATTTAGGAAAGGCCTATGCCACCTTTTCTAGCGTGCCTCTTCTTTTTGGCCAATTGCAAGGAGTCTCTGCTTCCAGAAGGCCTAGGCAGGGTCTTACATCAAGGAGAACAAGCCATGAGATTGGTGAGGTGACACTTGGACCGCCCTTGGACCAGTTCCATAAGCATCTCAGAATCTTCTTGTCATACTTCCTCTGATATCCTTCATCATATTCCTCAAAACAGTCATATCAACTCAAAACAGTTCTCAAAACAGTTGTCTTTCTTTTTAAAACTATTTCTTCTCTTTCTGCTATTTTTATATTTTTACCAAAATTATACATTCTCACAGTTAAAAGGTCAGCCCCCCCCAGCGCACTTCTTCCCCAGAGGTAACCACTTTTATCTCTGTTAGTTGATCATTTTGATGGCTCTGTCTCTAAATAAAGCTTCTAACTCTTGTTGTTGGGTTTTTTTGGTTCAAGATTTATGCATCATCAGGTAAATTCTTTTTAGATTGTGTTTGTCTTCACCCATGATATAGTTTGGCTGGGTATAAAATTCTAGGTTAGAAATCCGAAAACTTCCAACTACCCATTTTATGTGACTTTTTTTTTTTTAATTTCTGGGAGCCTAAAAAATCTTTTTCTCCCCAATGCTTTGAAATTACTAAATGATGTACTTCAGTGTGGGCCCATTCATCCATTGCACTGTGTATAGAGTGGGTTCTTTCCATCTTGAAACTTAAGCTCTTTAGTTCTGGGAAATGATCTTGAATAATTTTGTTGATTATTTCTTCTCCATTTTCCCTATTCTCTCTTTTTGGAAATCCTATTATTCAAATTATAGGAATCCTATAATCAGACTTCCAGGATTGGTCCCTGTGATATAGTCCCTTGATTTCAAATCACTTCTCCCCTATTTTCCATTGTTTTTGTCTTTTTTGCCCTTGTTTCTGGGAGATTTCTTCAGTTTTATTTTCTAATTCTTCTTAATGAGTTTTTTATTTCTGATATCACATTGTCATTTTTCCAAGAGCTTTTTCTTATCCTGTGAGCATTCCTCTGCTGGGATACCCCACTCTCTTTTCCATGGTTACATACCTTTTCTCAACTCCATGCAGCTATCAATGGTAGTTTTTGTTTTCTCACGTAGGCTCTATTCTCTGGCTTCCTTTTTCTGTTTCTGTTTTTTGTTTTGTTCTCAATGTTCTGGATTTTCCTCAGACGCTTATCTGTTCAAGATTGAGACTAAGGGAACGAGATGTCCATCAATAGATAACTGATTGAATAAACCACAACATGGAGAACTATGTGGCTGTACTAAGAAATGAGGGATCCCTATACAACACTGTGGGCTGAAGGGGAGGAAATACTGTAAAGTGGGAAAAAAACAGGTGAGAAGAGTGTGTATAGTATGCTACCTTTAGAGTAAGGAGAGGTGAATAATTTTTGCATTTGCTTATATTTTCTGAAAGAAACAATGAAAGGAAACCCCAAAACTAAGACAAATGGTTACTTACAAAAAGGAACAGAGTAAAGGGGAAAGATAGGGAAGCAAGGCTTCCTTAAATACATCTTGTTTTATAGTTTTTACTTTGGGACCATGTGAACATTTAACATAATAGAAAGGTTAAGTCTAATTTCTAAAAAGTAGTTCCTAAAATTGAAATGAACTTAACTGTCTATCAAGCAGGTAGCATAACCAAATGAAAATTATTTTGTGACTTTAAAACACAGTTTTTTGACTAAAGGGATATACCCTAAGGGGAAGAAAAGAACCAACAAAAAAATCTTGAATTTAATAGTCTTATTGTTATTAAGTAATATTGATATATTTCAAAAACATTCTTAAAAACATTTATTTAGGGGCCGGCCCTGTGACTGAGTGGTTAAGCTCGTGCACTCTGCTTCTGTGGCCTAGGGCTTCGCCAGTTCGGATCCTGGGTGCAGACCTAGCACCACTCATCAGGCCATGCTGAGGCAGCATCCCACATAGCTGAACCAGAAGGACCTACAACTGGAATACACAACTATGTACTGGGGGGCTTTGGGGAGAAGAAGAGGAAAACAAAAACACTGGCAATAGGTGTTAGCTCAGATACCAATCTTTAAAAAAATTTTATTTAAAAATATTACTTGGCAACATTTTTATTACTCGGTAATGTATATACATTAGAATAAGCAAATAATCAATTATGATAATGTCATTTAACACCAAGATTTTCTGTGTAAGGGAAAAGAAATACAAATAAAAATCAAAGAGGTTAGGGAAAATTCTGTAATCTGAAAATGGAATTGGAAATATCAATGTGAACTTGGAGTTTACTGTCTAGCTCTATTCAACTGTCCATCCTTGATGTGATGCAGTGTGTCTGGATTCAATAATAGTGTGCACTGTTGGGCCCTAGGAGGTGATCTCTAAACACCATTCCTCTCTACAAGGAACCAGGACTTTTTAAAGAAAATCACTAATTCCATGTTGAGGGCAGAAATGTATAAGTTGAGGCTGGGACATTTTGTTTTTCCAGAAAGCAAAAATAAACTGCCAAAGGGGAATAGAGTTGTGTTTAAGCATCAAAGAAAACCATTTTTCTAGTTCTATCTTTCTTTCTGAATTTATTAGTTAGAATTCTTCAATGATGAATTTTCCACCTTTAATCATTTGGTTGTCATGAAAAACAATTTATATAGAAAAGGCAGGATAAATATGTATTTCCTCCCTTTATTTACCAGTTTTCAGAATAATGACTTGGTACCCTAGAAACTAACAAATTTTTTTTAATGAACTCATGAATTTTTTTTTTTTTTTTGAGGAAGATTAGCCCTGAGCTAACTACTGCCAATCCTCCTCTTTTTGCTGAGGAAGACTGGTCCTGAGCTAACATCCGTGCCCATCTTCCTCTATTTTATATGTGGGACGCCTGCCACAGCATGGCTTTGCCAAGCGGTGTCATGTCCATACCTAGGATCCGAACCGGCGAACCCCGGGCCACCGCCACCAAAGTGGAATGTGCAAAATTAACCTCTGCGCCACCAGGCTGGCTCCGAACTCATGAATTTTTAAAGACTATTTCATGTACTTTAATCATTACAGTCATTTTTCTTCTTAACGCTCTAATTCCCCTATTTGAACAATGGGAGCCCATCCATCAATGATCATCAGTGGTAGTAAACCTACTAGGAGAAAGAAGAGATCTGGTTATTTCTTTTTACCCCATTTATCAGTCCTAACATCACTAAAACTGGGACAGCCAAACATTAAGTGCCTCCTGATGTGATATAAAGGGAAGGACACAGCAACTCAGATGAAGAATTCTTATCCCAAGAAAATGAATCTGAATCTAAGCTAACCTGTAAACTAGAGGTTCATAAACAAGGATCCATGGATAGAATTCAGGAAGTCTGTGAACTTGAACAATAACATAATTACCATCTTGATTTTCACTAAAGTTTAACTTAAATTTAGCATAATTTGTCTTCAATTATAAATGTAGGTAAATGCAAACAAAAAACAAAATTACAATAAAAGCAGTACCAAAAACTTTGTCAACAATGAAATGGATTCTTTCATATCCCATTACTGTTGTTGTGGATACCTCAAAATATTGTTTTTTGCTGATACCTACTTCATAATTATGATAATTGTTAGTCCTGCTGCTAGGTCTTGCTATTTAATGTGTTAAAGAAGATATATTATTATATTACAAAAGTTTAAAAATATTTTGAGAATTATAGTAAAATGTAAATAGCTTTCTTTGTAATCCTATGCACTTAAAAATATTTTCCTGAGAAGGGGGTCTATGAACATTGTCAGATTACCTAATGGGGGTCCATGACACATAAAGGGTTAAGAAATCACCACTGCAGATCTATCTATCAGTTCACAGGATACACAGAGGATAGAGAAATACATGTTAAAACGACACACTGAGGATGCAATCAACCAAATCCAAGATGTGGAAAATTCTACAGGGCAAATCACTTGACGTCTTCAACCAAAAAATGGCAATAAAAAAGTGGAGAGGGGGTGAGGGAGAGTTGACTATAACAGCGTATGAGAGATTTAAGAGATATGTCAACCCAGAGCAATATGCTAACCTTATGAGTCTTGATTCTGACAAAACTGTAAAAATAACTTTTTAAGATACTCAGGGAAATCTGAACACAGACTGGGTATTATAATGATATTAAGGAATCATTGTCAGTGTTATTGGTTATGATAATGATATTGTGGTTATGTGGGGGTTTTTTAAGTCTTTTTCTATTAGAAATACCCACTGTGTGTTTCTTCCGCACCCCACCCCCACCGCCCCTCTCTCTCTCTTTCTCTCTCATAATCAGTGAAATAATATGGTGTCTGGTATTTGCTTTAGAATACTCAAGCAAAACAAACAAAAAAGTGGAGGTATAGATGAAGCAAGATTAGTAAAATATTGATAATTGTTGAAGTTGGGTAATAGCTCTTATGGGGGTTTGTTATACTATCCTCTCTACTTTTGTGATGTTGGCAATTTTTCTGTACAGAAGAGCTTTAAAAAAGAGAGGGAGAGGTGGATTAAAAGCTAATTGGAAAGTTAGAACATGTGAGTGAGATTATTAGCTTGCAAGCAGTCAATGAGCCAATGGGTAAGCAATCTCTGACATCAGGATCTTTGGGTCTCCCTCTGGACATGGTCAGATTAGGCAATCTCCTGTCTGGAGGGTCAAGGTCTGGGTGCCTGCATTATGGGCACCAAGGGGATGTAGGGAAGTTAGGAGCCTCAGCATCCGGTATACACATGTTGACTGCTTGCAATATAGTACCTTTATCCTCAACTCTGCCTAGCATCCCCCAGTCCTGAGATTTGCCTTTTTGCCTCCTCCAGGGAGCAAAGCCCCTTTTGCCAGGTGAGGAAGGGGCAGTGGGTAGCTATGCTGAGTTGGGGTGGGATCTAGGGAACCTGCACTTCTTAAGTAGACTTTCAACCAAACTTCCTTATTTTCAGGCCCTTTCATTACCCCTACCTCCAGGTGCCAATAGTTCCTCAGAGTTTTGGGGTCACTGCTATGTAAAATGAGCTAGCTCTTAGCTTTCCCCTCCGTCCTCTTAGTATTGTTTCTCTGGTTTCTACTAAGTCATTTCCCACTCGAAAGAGCTTTCTAGCTCTTTTGTTGCTGTTGTATTTTCTCCTGTTCTCCCTCATGCCTTTAAAAAATCATTTACTATAGTTTTAGTGGGGTTTCAGGAGGAAATAAAACCAAATACTTGTGTTCTACCCACTATTGTCCTCTAACATTCTTTTTAAATGGTTGAAAATTCTGCTTTTCGGAGAATGTGCACAATAACGCTGCTTCTCCCGTTCCACGCCCCTGCTCCCACGCGCAGCTAGGCTTTTGCTCTGTGGCACTGCATATCCCTTCCTTAGATTGCAGAGCCAGATCAAGGGGTGATTCATCTGGGCAACTGCCCATGTCCCTCACCTCTAAGAAGCCCTAAAACAGCATAGCCCCAAAGATGAAGAAGTTTGTCTCTACCCAAACTCTGGGGAGAGTTTTATATGGGATTTTAAAGAGTATTTGGAAACACCATTTGGTTTGGGATGTGGGGGCAGGAAGGATAGAAAACCCCCCCAAGGACAAGTTGACTAACAATAGATGGTCATTCAACTGCTTTCCAAGGAGGGTGGATCCTGATAAGTATAGGGCTCTGCTTGTGCTACAAGCAGTATGTAAAGAGTCGAGTCAGAGATGAGATTCTCTGGACCACAGAGGAGAGGCTGACATATCAGCAGAGTCTTCCTCCTCTTCCTTTGCCCACACACTGTTCAGTCCATCTTCTGTGGACAGGTTGAACATGGATTTAAAGAATACTTATTTGGGGAGTGACATCAACAAGACAGTGGAATAGGAGTTTTCTACCATCTTCTCTCCAAAGACCACCAATTTTGTCAATCATCCAAGGATAAGAGTGCCTTGTGGAAGTCCAGGAGTCCAGTGGAGAAGTTCCAGCACACCATTGGAGCAAAAAAAATCCAAGATTGGACGCAGTGAAGAAAGTAAGAGGAACAGTTTTACTTTACCTGCATCACCCCTCCTCCAAGGCAGCACAGCTCAGTGCCAGACGACCCTCTCAGCCAGCTATTTCTTCACAGGGGAAAATGAGAGCATGTGAGTGAGCACCTAGCTCCCCTAGCTGTACAGGATGCTGTCAAAGAGCCCCACTTATTTCTTGCCCCAGCCAGTTAGTAAAGACTGAAGGAGGTAACTGCTTTCTCAAATGCAATGAAGGCAAAACAAGACTTCAAGGAACATGAAAAAAATCAAAGAAACATGACACAACCAAAGAAACATAACGATTTTCCATCAACCAACCATTTTTAGAAAAATGCAGGTCTGTGATGTGCTCAATAAAGAATTCAACAGAGTTGATTTAAGGAAGCTCAGTGAGCCACAAGAAAACACAGAAAGGCAATTCAACAAAATCAGGAAAATGATACACAAATAACACAAGAAGCTTAACAGATAGAAATCATGATAAGGAATCAAACAAATTCTGGAGAAGAAGAATAGAATTAATGAAATGGAAAATATAACAGAGAGCATCAAAATCAGATTGATCAAGCAGAAGAAAGAATTGGTGATCTGGAAGAGAGGTCACTGAAATTATCCAGTCAGAGGAGAACAAAATAAAAAGAACAAAATTGAAGAAAGCCTGTGTGAATTATGGGATACCGTCAGACAAAACAATTTACACATTATTGGAGTCCTAGAACGAGAAGAGAGGGAGAAAGGGACAGAAAACTTATTTAAATAAATAATAGCAGAGAACTTCCCAAATCTAGGGAGAGATTTGCACATCCAAGTTCTCCAAGTTCATGAAGGTCATAGGTCTTCGAACAGATTCAGCCCAAAGAGATCTTCTCCAAGACACATTACAATAAAACTGTCTAAAAATCAAAGACAAAGAGAATTTTAAAAGCAGCAAGAGAAAAGAATTCCTTACATACAAGGAAACCCTCACCAGGCTATCAGCAAACTTCTCAGTGGAAACCTTGCAGGCCAGGAGAGAGTGGGATGATATATCAAAAGTGCTGAAAGAAAAAACTGCTAACCAAAAAACTACTTTACTCAGAAAAGCTATCCTTCAGCCACAAAGGAGAAATAAAGACTTTCTCAGACAAACAAAAGCTGAGAGAGTTCATCACCAAGAGACCTGCCTTACAAGAAATGATAAAAGGAGTTCTTCAAGCTGAAATGAAAGATGCTAATTAGTAATGTGAAAACATAAGAAAATATACAATAAAGCTAAATATGTAATCACATTCAGTATACTCTAATATTGTGATACGGTGTATGTTAGTCACTTAATTCTAGTATAAAGGTTAAAGAAGAAAAGTATTAAAAATAACTATAGCTACAATAATTTGTTAATGATACATAACATAAAAAGATGTAAATTGCAACATCAAAAACATAAAATGAGGGTGAAGAATAAAAGGACAGTTTTTGTATGCAATCCAAGTTAAGTTGTTATCAGGTTAAAGTAGACTGTTATAAGATGTTTTGTGTAAGCCTCATGGTAACCACAAAGCAAAAGCCTACAGTAGATACACAAAAGATAAAGAGAAGAGAATCAAAGCACACCATTATGGAAAATTATCAGTTCTCACAGGAAAGCAGCAAGAGAGGAAGAAATGAAAAAAGTAACTACAAAACAGCAAGAAAACATTTAATAAGATGGCATTAGTAAAGCCTTACCTATCAATAATTACTTTAAATGTAAATGGGTTAAATTCTCCAACAAAAAGACATACAGTGGCTCAATGGATTAAAAAATAAGACCGAACCATATGCTGCCTACAAGAGACTCACTTCAGCTTTAAAGACACACGTAGACTGAAAGTGAAAGGATAGAAAAAGATATTCCATACAAATGGAAGTCAAAAGAGAACATGGGTAGCTATGCTTGTATCAGCCAAAATAGACTTTAAGCAACCCAATAACAAAAAAAATCTGATTTAAAAATGGGCAAAGAACCTGAATAGATATTTTTCCAAAGAAGACATACAAATGGTAAACAGGTACATGAAAAGGTGTTCAACATCACTAATCATAAGGGAAATGCAAATCAAAACCAAAATGAGATATCACCTCTGTGCTGTTAGAATAGCTATCATCAAAAAGACAAGAGATAATGAATGTTGGAAAGGATATGGAGAAAAGAGAACCCTCATGCACTGTGTGTGGGAATGTAAACTGGTACAGCCACTGTGGAAAACAGTATGGAGCTTCCTCAAAAACTTAAAAGTAGAACTATATGATCCCTCAATCCCACTTCTGGGCATATATCCAAAGGAAACGAAATTAATATCTCCAAGAGATATCTGCACTTGCATGTTCATTGCAACGTTATTCACAATAGCCAAGATATGTAAACAACCTAACTGTCCATTGACAGATAAATGGATAAAGAAAATGTGATACTGTGTATATGGAGATATAATGTACAGTATGGTGACTATAGTTAATAATATTGTATTATACACTTAAAATTTGCTAATAGATCTTCAGCATTCTCACCACACACACGAAAATGGTAATTATGTAAGGTGATGGGTGTGTTAATTATGGTAATCATTTCATAAAGTATATGTATATCAAATCATCATGTTGTACACTTTAAATATATACAATTGTATTTGTCAGTTGTACCTCTGTAAAGGACAGGAGAGACCAGGTGGCAAGAGTGTCCATGGGTCTCTCTCCTCCAAGTCCGTGGCTTGTCCCTCACTATAATGTCTTGAAGGCCAGAGACTTGCCCCACATACCTTTCTGCTTCTTACATATGGTTGGTTGGTTGAAAGAATGACAAGCCCATCTCCCTTCAAATGTCCGAGAACCCATTTCAATGTCCTTGAATAACTGAAAATTGACAGCTGATCTTAAGGACTTGGGCAGGCCAGAATCATCACTATCAGAAATATCAACGACAATAAATGACTATTGAGTCACTAGTGGCCATAATGGCCACCATATCAAGTGAAGATACAGACCCAACCTTATGTGCCCAGATAGCTAACCAAGTAAGAAAGACAATATCTACATAGATGACCAGGACCATAGAGTACACAAATACCAGCTGATTTTTTTAAAGGGAAGAGCTTACATAATGCCAAATAGAGGAGGAAGTACAACTTATTTTCAATCAACATCTATGGAGCACTATTTTTTTAGGTCCTTTGATAATGTAAGTTGTTCTCAAAAGAGTCCTCTAGGAAGGATATTAATTATCCCCATTTTACAGAAAGGAAAACTAAAGAAACAAAAGGTTAACAGTTTGTTGTACAGCTAGTTGGTCAAAGGGCTGAGACTAGAAAACCCAGATGACCTCAGAATGGGCTTGGCTGTACTTCTTGGACCTGAGCTCAATTCATCCTGGGTTTTGGTGCTGAAGCGTGATGTCACTGGAGACCACTGGGGGCATGACACATTCACTATACATTAACCTAGAGGCAGACAGTTCTACGCAATAGGAAACAACACTCCGAAGCAAATTCTGTTTTTCATTTCAACTTCAGTAGAGCTGATTCTTACCCTGTACAACATTCCGAGAATACCAATCAAATATGTCATATATGGCACTAATCTTTCTTTGTAACATAGGAGGTGGGGCATTGTGGACTATGTACAGTTTAACCACGAGACATACAGATATATATATATCCTTACACAGATGCCTACACCCACACAGAGAATTGCATATTCTCAGAAATGTATACACAAAGAGTAAACCAATGAGCATGCTCATTCACATCCATGCAGCTACAAAACACACACACACACACACACACACAATACTCTGTCTTGGTTTCCCCACTTTGACTGAGTACAGCTATTCACATCTGATCCCACCAATGCTCCATCCATCCCCTGCCCACAGCAAGAGCTGCCCCTCTCAGCCTCTGAGCCAGATTTGACAGAGGAAGATACATAATCAGTAGCCTTCGTACTCACATTCCTGACTATGACTACATCCACCTGAATGGGCTAATCCTGGAGCTCCCCCATACCCTTAGAACAGTGGTTTTCAACCAGGGTTGATTTTCCCCCAGGAGAATTTGGCAATGTCTGAAGCCATGTTTGACTGTCATTATTTGGTCGGGGAGGGGGCGTGCTGCTGGCTTCTACTAGGTAGCGGGAGGCCAGGGATGCTGCTGAACATACTATAATACATAGATCAGTCCACAACAGCAAGGAATTTCCCAGCCCAAAATGTCAATAGTGCCAAGATTGGGAAAGCTTACATTTGAAGAAGCAGTGGGCAATTGTCCAGCCCTTAGCAACTCACTAATAAACCACCTGGGGCTGCTTCCTCTGAGATAACTGGCCATGGTTTGTACCACAAAACCCCAACCCTGGACACAGCTACTTGGACCATGGTAGGCAAGCACCTCAAGGGTAGCCAATAGAGATTAGCCAGTTCCCACTGAGGCAAACTGGTGAGAAAGCTGTTCCAATAGTTTTTTTTGGACCAGACCATATATCAGCAATTTGAACTGGAGGTTAGAGTGGAGAGCCCCCAAGGCAACTGGTAGTAGAAGCAAAAGATGAAAAATATTGAGAGAGCAGCTATATGGACCATAAGGGCCAGAGTTACCAAAGGCATCAGGTAGAGAAAGAGATACACAGAGTGAAGGCAGTTGGTTGGGAAAGCAGCAGGAAAGCAGATGCAGAGAGACTGTGGCACCGTGATAGTAGTTGATCAGTAAATTCTTGTTAGCAAGAATCAATGAGGACCAAGTTATCCTAAGGAAATAGCCACCTTGTTCCCCAACTGCTGGAGGCCCAGCTGAAAGGAGGTTTCTGCCAAGCCATGGGTCTTACCTCCCTTGTCACTGCCTGTGATCTGATGATAGGCCGTTATAGGTTGAATTGTGGCCCTTCCCCCCAAAATATGTTGAAGTGTTTACCCCAGTACCTCAGAATATGACCTTATTTGGAAATACGGTTGTTGCAGATGTAATTGGTTAGGATGAGGTCATACTGGAGCAGGGTGGGCCCCTAATCCAACGTGACTGGTGTCCCTATAAGAAGATGGCCATATGAAGACACAGAGATACAGGGAGAAAGCCATATGAAGATGAAGGCAGAGATTATAATGATGCATTTCAAGCTAAGGAATGCCAAGGATTGCCAGCTGTCACCAGAAGGTAGGAGAGAAGCCTGGAAGAGACTTCCTCGCAGCCCTCAGAAGGAAACAACCCTGCTGACATATGGATTTTGTTGGACATCTAGCCTCCAGAACTACGAGAGAATGTTTCTCTTGTTTTAAGCCACTCAGTTTGTGGTACTTCGTTACAATAGATCCAGCAAATGAATACAGACTCATTACCTAAGGTAATCCAAATGCATCTCTGTTTTAACACTTCAGTCCTGGAGCAGGCTTTAGAAGACTCCAGGACTCTGGCTCTCCTCTGACCACACCCCTCCCCAGGGGGTGAGAAGTCCACTGGCCCAAAGGGATGGGCCCACCCAGAACCTACACCTTCCTTCTAGACCATGATGTGGGCCATAATTCCCTGTCCAAATGGCTCTGAGCTTGCTTTCAGCATCTGGCCAGGCCTGGTTCTTGAGTTTACTCTTCTGAGAGTGGACCAAGCTTCTGGTGTACACATCCCTGGGCCCAAAAGGTGGTGCTGTCTGCCAGGAGCATGGGGAGCTGTGGACAGAACTTAACTTGCTGCCTGAGATGCTCGCACACATGCACCTCATGCTGTGGGACAGAGATGGGAAAAGGAAGAGAAAGAAGGCAGGCTATGGGCTGCAGATCTCCCTTTGTACTATTGCCCTGGCGCCCACGACAGTCAGGGGTGAACCTATCACTCTCGTCCTCACAGACCAGGATTAAGATCCAAGGAATGGGCATGTTTGTTCATCACTGTCTCATAGGTCCCAGCCACAGGAATGGACTGGTGCCTCATTTCTCCTCCTTTGCTCTGACCTACCTCCCTGCAGAGGGTGGGATCTCTGGGTGGCCGTCCACACAACCAATCTCAGTGGCTGGGTCAGCTCTTGCTCCCCTTCCCTCCCTCCTCTTCCTCACTACCCCCAGGAAGGGGATCTGCACCAGGCTTCTTAAGAATCCTGGCCCATACATGTAGCTGGGTGGATATCAAAGCTGAGGTCACAAATTCAGCTGCCTACAGGGACCAGGCAAGTATCACAACTGAGCAAATCTGACCAGATTTAAGTACCTCGGAGAGGTAAGGTCTGCAGCAAACTGAGCCAGCCAGATTCCTTCTAAAGCAGCTCCAGCTGATTGTTGCCATAGAGAAGGTGGGTTTGATGTCAAAAATCTTTTGATTTTTTGATAAAAACTGGAAATCTTGATTTTTTTAATGTGAAGTTCCTACTTAACTAATTCAAAGTTTTAATACAGTGCTCACCAAATAAAACCTAGCCACAGACAGGCCGGATGGGTCAGCCAAGTTTATTGCCACTAATAAAACTAAACACCTACACCAGATCCAGTTGGCAAGCTGAGGAAAGCGGGAACACCCGTCACGTGGTTTGCCCTGACCTCACTGAACTCCAGACAGTTTGGGGAACTAATGGTATTTTCACATTTTATAATTTTTGCACCCTGATAAGGCCTTTCCATCCTCTTCCATCTGGTAAACTCCAGAAGTCCCTATATGACTTATCTCTATCATTGCCTCCCATATGGAAGCCTGGACTGACCCGTACGCCCAGCCCATCCTCCCCATTTCACCGCTTCCTGCTCACTGCCCCTTATTCATGTCTTTGTTATGGCCCTTATCACATGGTCTTATAACTGTTTACTTGTCATCTACCACTAGACAGCAAGCACCTCGAAGTCTAGGATTTTATCTTCTTCATTCTGTGTTCCCAGCTCTCTGGCACTTAGCTGACACAAGGCTTGTGGAACAAATGAATAAACATTACATATCAGTAATGAGACCAATGTCACGAAGCTGCTGCATACAGTTGCAAACTGCTATTTGTGACAATCAGTTTATCATCATAAGAGCTTAGGAGTGAGGCAAAACAACTCTCAGCAGGATCCCCAAGGAATTTGCATGTGAACCGGGAAACTGATTCTCCTGGGGGAGGGGGAGGAGCAAAAGAAGAACAAGCCAGAAATGAAACTAAAGGTTCAAAGGACGATGGTGAGGATGGTGGGGTAGTGGAGTAAGACAACAAATGAAATAAGTGACTGTCAGGGAGGGTTCTTTAGAGGAACTATGTGGTGAGGGCTGCGTGGGATGATAAGAATAAGAAAGTGCTTCCAGCGCCCTGCTGACAGCCACCTGGAACAATGCCACACTTGTAAAGGGTTTCGATCCCTCTGGTGATGTAATCCATTTTGCTGCTTTTCCCCGCCCTCAGTCCTAGAGGGCCATGCCCAGGCGGGAGCCGCTCCTTTCCTTTCGGTATGCCGCCACCGTGAGGCGGGAGAGTGCAGTTGCACCACTGGGCGGCAGGCTCCGGTTTTACCCCCGCGCACGTGGAGACCGTACTCGAGCACAGCGTGTTTATAGCTGCAACTTCAAAGACGTTTAAATAGCACACACAAATTTCTCTTTACAGCCGCTGAGGTCAAGCAAAAGGAAGACCACACCCGCTCATTTCATCATCAGTCATGCTCCTCCCTCATGCTTGTTCTTTGTCTCCTGTTTCCCTCCTGACTAGTCTGTAAACACTTTAGGGACAGAGGTCTATTCATCTTTGCTGCCCCCACAGGGCCTTACACGCTGTGAGTGTTTTAAAACTCTGCTTAGAGCATTTATATGAGGAGGATATCTTATAATACGTTTGTTTAAATCTCCAAAAACAAGTGAAATAAGCCAGACACAAAAGGACAAATACTGAATGATTCCAGTTATGTGAGGAACCTAGAATACGCAGATTTTTAAAGATGGAAAGTAGACTAGTGGTTCCAGCGGCGGGGGGCGGGTGCGGGGAGGGTGCGCTGCGGGCAGCTGTTTAAGGAGTATAGAGTTTCTGTTTGGAATGACGAAAAGTGCTGGAACGAGAGAGTGGTGATTGTGAATGTACTTTATGCCACTGAATTGTACATTTTTAAAATGGCTAAAGTGGAAAATTTTCTATTATGCGTATTTTACCACAATAAAAAACAATGAAAGAAAGTTGGTCTAGCTCCATTAATATCAAACAGAACAGAATTTAGGTCAAAAAAGCATTAGAGAGGGCCACTTCACTATGACGGAAGATTCAAGTCATCAGCAGGAACGAACAATTCTACATGTGTCTGTACCAAATAACTGCCTCCATGCGTGTAAAGCAAAAGTCGGACCCACAAAGAGAAAGTCACAATGCTGGGAAATTTTAACAATGTCATAGCAGTAACTGGTAAAACAAGCAGTCAAAAATTCCTCTACACATAAGCACCAGAAGATGTATGTAAGGATGTTGTTAGCAACATTATTCACAATAGCCCCAAACTGGAAACAACCTAAATATCCATCAATGACAGAGGGGATAAATACATTGTGTTAGATTCATCCAATGGAATTCTACACAGCAATGAAAATGAGTGATGGGGCTGGCCTGGTGGCGTAGTGCTTAAGTTCATGCATTCTGCTTCAGTGGCCAGGGTTCTCAGGTTTGGATCCCAGGCACAGACCTAGTGCTGATCCTCAGGCCACCCTGTGGCAGCATCTCACATAAAATAGAGGAAGACTGGCACAGATGTTAGCTCAGTGACAATCTTCCTCAAGCAAAAGAGGAAAATTGGCAACAGATGTTAGCTCAGGGCCAGTCTTCCTCACCAAAAATAAAAGAAAGGAAGAAAATGAATGAGCTACAGCTATATGCAACAAATGGAGGAATTTCAAAATATAATGTTGAGCAAATGAGGTCAGACCTGAAATAATACATATTGTGTTCTATTTACATGAAGCTCAAAAATAAGCAAAACTAGACTATGTGTTTAGCTATGCATGCTTATGTGGTAACATTATTCTCTTAAAGCAAGAAAGTTATTTCCATAAAAGTCAGAATTGTGGGTATCTGTAAGAGGGAAGGGCAGCATTGTGATCAGAAAGGGGCATATGAGCTGGGGGGTGAAGAGTGTTGGTGTAGACTTCTAGAGTTTTGACAAAATTTTATTTCATGGCCTGGATGGTGGTTTTATGGGTACTATTCACTTTATAACCATTCATTAAGACACATTTATATTTATGCACATTTCTGTAAATGTATTCTATTTTACAATTTTTTAAGTTTTTGATGAATTAGTGGAGTGCATCTTCAAAGTTCTGTGTGAGAACAATTTTGAACCTAGAAACCTATACTAGCTATCAAGATTGAGGGCAGACTAAGGCCATTTTTACACGTGTAAAGATTCCGAGTTTATCTACTGTTTACCCTTTCTGAAGGAGAGAAGATGTTGGCCAGGAAAATAAGTGTGAAGAGTATGTAGAAAACAAGAAATGATAGAACTAACCCTGTTCATCTAAGGAAAAGAAATTCCAGGATGATAGCTTGCAGCACGTTTTGAAAGAAATCTGTCCAAATTAAAACAGGAGGTTAGTGGGCTCCAAAAAGACGTCCATAAGAAGGATTCTAGATTAGACCTTGAGTTATTTTAGAACAAAAAAGAAACTACCACTGCTGCGATGAAAAAGGCTTTTACTTCTCCCAGGTGGCAGGGGAGGGAGGGACAATAAAAAATTCCGAGAAGACAAGAAAGTTATGATCCAAATTTGAAGCACACTAAAATGGGGTACGAAATTGAGCAACTGTGGTAGTTTAAGAAAAGAGAATCCATTTGACAATTTGCTAGGAAAATTGTCTTTTGAGGGGTCCAGGGTTGTGACATTATAAGTATAGGAGAAAATGTAATCATGTGTCATAAGAATGTATTATTTATTAATTTTAAGCTCGTATCATCAATCTAGAGACCAAATGTGGGGGGTAGTCATGATTTCTGAGCAGACATAAAATTTTTCAACCTCAATAGTGTAAATACAAAAGCAGAGCCCCCTAAGCCTAACGCCAGACTGGATGGCCAGAGGCACTAGGAGGAAGAGGTGAGAGGCGGGGCGGAGGCAAGGGCAGGGACAGAGCCAAGAGACAGTGGTGAAAATTGACAGAGGGAAAACAAATAGTTTCAGAATGGAATCTAAATTTGCACAAGGAGCCAACTGAATGAAAACCAATGATAGAACTATGAAAAAGTGAGGAAGAAGAAGGAAAGGAGAAACGTGGTGGTATGAATTCACTAAGTCCTTACTTATTGTAGTAGGCAATAAAGGGACAATGTCTAGAGTTGATAAATTGAGTTAGTGATATATAGAGATACATACAAAACCAAAAGAACTAATATAAGAAAAGATTACAAGTGGTTATTACTAGAGCATAGCAATGAGGGAGGAGAGAAGTGAGTGAGGACACCAAAGCTTTTTACTATGGCATTTTCTGATGTTTTTCTAAACCACAGATAGACCTGAGTATACAGACTAACAGGGAGTGTTTGGTGAGAAGGCATTCTTTCTGTATGAAGCCTTGCTAAGGACATGTTCATGCCTGCTGCCTGGCACCATTCATTAAGTAGGCCCCTGTTGCCAGGGAAACCAGCTTTTCACTAATACCAAAGATACTGCCGAGGGCTGCTGTTCACCAAGCAACCTTCCTCTTGAGCCATGCCACCTTCCTGAAATCTCTTGCTCCTGGTGACGCTGGCCAGCTGTAGAAGCTTACACCTGCTCTGTCTCAGTTCCCCCTTTGTTGCCTGTGACACTGGCAAAGGGGGCTACGTGTGACCTGCTACCCTTGTTTTGTTATAAGCAAACCTGCTGGTGAGAAATGAGTAGCAGTCATTTTTTACATGATATACATCAAAGCACAGAGACTTTTTCTATACTTGCTTCATTGACCCCAGGGGCAGAGGAAGAAAACAGACAGAGGATTTTTTTTTAATATTAATTATGCTGAGGTATAAATAACATATAGTAAAATGCACAAATCTTAAGTATACAGTTTTATGAGTTTTGACAAATACGTACAGCTGTAGAACCAACACCCCAGTCAAGACACAGGATACTTCCATCAGCATCAACCCGGAAAATTCCTTCTTGGACCTTTTTAGTCAATAACACACAAACACCCTGCTCCACCTCCCTACCCTCCCTTGTGCCATCCTCCCTCCCCCGGGGAACCACTAGTCTGATTTCTGTCACCACAGCATTACCACAGTTCGGATTGTTCTGTTCTGGACCTTCATATAAACAGTATGTTCCCTTTTGTGTCTGAGTTCTTTTGCTCAGGATAACGTTTTTGACGTTCATCTATGTTGTTATGTGTATCAGCAGTTTGTTCCAGATTAGTATTCCATTGTACGAATAGAACACATTTTGTTTATCCATCTCCTGTCAATGGACATTTGGTTTATTGCCAGTTCTTGGTTGTTATGAATAAAGCTGCTCTGAACAGTCTTTAACAATGAACGTCTTTGTCACATATGTTTGCATATCTCTTAGGTAAATACCTAGGAGTGAAATTGCTGAGCTTTTGTTTAACTTTATAGGGTAGTTAAACCCGATTCTTTTTTTAAATTGTGGTAAAATACACATAACATAAGATTTACCACCTTGGGCCAGCCCCGTGGCGGAGCGGTTAAGCTCAAGGTCTCTGCTTCAGTGGCCCAGGGTTTCCCCGGTTTGAATCCTGGGCGCGGACATAGCACCGTTCATCAGGCCGTGCTGAGGCAGTGTCCCACATAGCAGAACTAGAAGGACCTATAACTAGAATATACAACTATTTACGGGGGGCGCTTTGGAGAGAAGAAGAAGAAGAAGAAAAAAAGATGATGATTGCAACAGATGTTAGCTCAGGGTCAATCTTTAAAGAAAACAAAATTTACCATCTTAACCATTTTTGAGGGCACAGTTCAGTGGTATTAAGTACATTCACATTGTTATGCAACCATCACCACCATCCATCTCCAGAACTCTTGTCTTGTTGCAAAACTGAAACTCTGTATCCATTAAATAATAACCCCCATATCCCCCTTCCCCCACCCTCTGGCAACCACCTTTCTAATTTCTGGCTCTCTGAATTTGACACTCAAACGGAATCAAACAGTATTTGTCTTTTCGTGACTGACATTTCACTTAGCACCATGTCCTCAAGGTTCATCTACGTTGGAGCATATATCAGAATTTTTTTCCCTTTTAAAGCTGAATAATATTCCACTGAATGTATATATCACATTTTGTTTATCCATTCACCCATTGATTCCACCTTTTGGCTATTGTGAATAATGCTGCTATGAACTTGAGCGTACAAATATCTCTTTGAGTCCCTGTTTTCACTTCTTTAGAGTACATACCCAGAAATGCTTTAATTTTTGAAGAACTGCCATACTGTTTTCCATAGGGACTGCACCATTTTCATTCCCACCAAAAGTACACAAGTGTTCCAATTTCTCAATATCCTTGCCAACATTTATTTTCTGGGCTTTTTTAATAGTAGCCATCCTAATGGGTATAAACTTGATTCATTTTTAAAAGCCTTTTTGTTATGGAATTTTCAAACATAGACAAAACATGAGAGACCTCCAAGTACCCACCCACAACCCTTAACAATTACTGACATTTGATAGCAGGTAGAGGACATACCTTCTCTATAGTGGCTATGAGAGAAGGGACAAACTAAGATCTATTTAGAATTACCAACTACCGGCAGTGTTTTCCTGGCTGCCTGACCAATAAGACCAGATCGCTGGTGTCCAGTCTTTCTGCCTGTGCTCAAGAGATGGGATAACAGTCAAGTATATTTGGTAAAGGAGCAGCAGAGGAAGGTCAATGGATCACAAAGGAACCCTCACCACACTTACTCCTCAGACTGTACCGTTCATATTCCAACTAACAAATGATTTTCCTTTTATAGGAAGCTGAGGCTCTGATTTGTCTTGGTGACCCATGTGATCCACCAGAGGGAAACCAAACCAGATGCTATAGGTAGTACTTAATCGGACACATTAGTGAGCTGGTGGGCTTTACTTACATGGAAACCTGAGGAACCTAAGCCAAGCACAAAAACCAGAACTAAATTCTCCATCAAGCCGCTGGCTTGCCCTTAATTGACATAGCCACGCTTGAAGAAAGAGCCAGTGTCTTTTTCAATAGGAAACTCCTGAAATGACTCCCTTGAACATCTACAAGGATCAGTCAGCTCCTCTTGAGCTGGGTCTTGCCTTTTCCCTGCCAGTAAGCTGTGGGTTCAGGAATAGCAGGTACACCTTGTATTAACTATATTTTCTTATTTCTGTATTCTTAATGGTTTGCTATCTGGGACCTTGCTGACTCAGAAGAGACTGCCCCTCCCAGGGCTAGCTAACTCCTAGACAAAGCAAACTACTCCACTTGGAGCATGACTTTCATATGCAAACCAACAAATCCAGAGTCTATACTCTGAACCACCTCCTCTATCTAGCTCTTACACTTCAAGAAGCAATATTCCTCTGCCCTAATCATCCCATGGCCAGGAACTGGACATCTAGAGACAGCCCCTATATCCAGAACCAGCTGAAATTATTCAAATTAGCCAAGCCTAAGCCTGCTCACCTTGTCTTGCCTTGCCTTTCCCATGGGAACCACAACAAAGGCCCCTGCCCGTGCTTTCCCTTCACTCCTTATGACTCCTCACCAACTCTGGTGCTTCTCTCTGTGGCCCTGCATGGTGTGGAGTGCCCCCTCTTTCCTCTTGGGAACTGGTAATGATCTGTTGGTCTCACCACATCTGAATAATAATAAAATCTATGTTTGAAAACATCCCTTCTTCATCTCTAACTTCTCACCCAAAAGGCCAATGAACTGGACAAATAGTTCACTGCAAGTTAGCTCCTCCAAAGAAAAAACATCAGTAAAAAGACCCATACCTAGATATATCCTAGAAAATTTTGTGATGTATAGATTTTTAAATGTAGAGTTAAAAAACGATACCATCTATGTTCACTACTAGAAAAAGTTATTTGAAGATTTACTCCATACGAGAATAAACAAATTGAAGATCTTCTTTCTCAATAGTTTCCAGAATATAAGTTTTGCATTGCTTTGTTGAATTTATTCCTAAGTGTTTTTTTTTTGATGCTATTACAAATCGAATTGTTTTCTTAATTTCATTTTTGGTTTTCTTGTTGCTACTCTGTGGAAATACAATTGATTTTTGTAAATTGATATTGTATCCTACAACCATGCTGAACTTCTTTATTAGCTGTAATTGTACCTAGAGTATTACTTAGGATTTTCTATATATGCAATCACGTTATCTTAGGATACAGGTAGTTTTACGTCTTCCTTTCCAATCTCATGACTTGTGGTTCTTTTTCTTGCCTAATTTCCATGCCTAGCACCACCATTATAATGTTTAGTAGAAGTGGTGAGAATGGGCACATTTGTTTTGCTCCTGATATTAGGGGGAAGCATCCAATCTTTCACCATTGCATACGATGTTAGCTGTGAGCTTTTATAGATGCCCTTTATCATGTTGAAGAAGTTAGAATGTTTTTATCATGAACGGGTGCTAGATTTCATCAAATGTTTTTTCTGTATCTTGTGGTCTTTGTTTTTTATCCTACCCGTACAATATATCATGTTAACTGATTTTCAGATGGCAAACCAAACTTGCATTCCTGGGACAAATCTCACTTGTTCATTAATATGTATAATTCTTTTTATATCTTGCTGGATTCAGTTCAATAGTACCTAGTTGAGGATTTTTGCATAAGAAATATTCATAAGAAATATTTGTCTCTGGATTTCTTGTGATGTCTGTGGTTTGGGCATCAGGGTAATATTGACCTCATAGAATGAGTTGGGAAGTATTTCTTCCTCTTTTATTTTTTGTTAGAGTTCATGAAGAATTGGTATCAATTCTTCTTTAAAGGATCAGTGGAATTCAGTAGTGAAGCCGTCTGGGCCTGGGCTTTTCTTTGTGAGTAGTTGTCTGGTTACCAATTCAATCTCTTCACTTGTTATAGGTCTATCCAGATGACCTATCTCTTGTCAGGTCAGTTTTGGTAATTTGCGTCTTTCTAGGAATTCATCCATTTCATCTAAGTTATCTAACTTATTGGCATACAGTTGTAGTATTCCTTTATAACATTTTTATTTCTGTAAGTAATCTCCTCTTCATTTCTGATTTTAGTAATTTGAGTCCTCCCTTTTTTCCCTAGTCAATCTAGCTAGAGGTTTGTAGAAAGACAAAAAAAGAAAAAAAAATAATCAACTTTCTCATGGGAAAAAAATCATAACTAAAAATTTTTTTTAAATGACACATTGGGTAAATATTTGTAACTGATATCACAAAGTACTAATATCCCTAATATATGAGGACCTCCTAAAAATTTTAAAGGGCCAATAGCCCAACAGAAAAATGGGCAAAATATTTGAACAAACAGTTCACAGAAGAAAATACAAATGGTCCTTAAACATATAAAAAGTGTTCAATCTCATTCATTATAAGAGAAACATAAAGTAAAGCTACACTGAAATACTATTTCTTAACCATAAGATTAGCAAATATCCAAAAGTTTTACAACGTTTTTGTTTTTGGTAAGGCTGTGGGGAAACAGGCACATATATATTGCTGGTGAGAATGCAAAATGGAGCAACTAAAAAGGAGGAAAATTTGGCAATATCCAGGAAAATCATGAATGCATTTATGCTTTAATCTAGAAGTTCCACTTCTAGCAATCTATCTCAAAGTTTCACCAGCAAAACTCTGAAATGACCTATGCACAAAACCATTCATGAGTGCATTATTTGTAAAAATGAAAGACTGGAAACAATCTACAGGACTAGTTGAATAAACTAGGTACACTCACACTGAGGAATTCTATGCAGCACTAAAAAGAATGAGAAAGATCTCTTTGTACCAGTTTGGAATGATCTCCAGGATATGTTGTTTGTTTGTATTGTTCATTTAATAAAGTGCCACAGAGAGTTTATATAATGCTGCTTTATATGTCAGGTCCCTTCGGGGCTGCCGTTTTTTGTACAGGGATTGAGATAAAGTCTATACCCTCACAGAACATGGGTAAGGAATTGGCTTTACTGAGGAAAACTCAAAAGACCAGAGTCAGCAAAACAGAGACGTACACAATTGCCCAGTCTCTCCATTATCCCACGGGCAGGTGTATCAGGGCCAGGGAATCTGCTGGACACAGCATGTGTTCAATCCATTGGAGGAACTCCTCCTCACTGTCAGTCTCCTTTCTTCTAGGAGAAGTGATAAAGTGATCTTATCAGTGGGGGGAAAAATAGGCTGTTTGATGCCAGACAGTCTGGAATTGGAGGTGTTAGTTTTTCACAGGAGTTGTCTGGGAAAGTCAGTTGTCCTGTAGCTAGAGCCCTTGGAGCCTGTAGGATTCTACAAATCCTTTATGCAGGAGGGAAGCTACTGACAGCATGAGAACCTAGCTTAGGTGCTACGTAGCAAAGAATTTAACCTCTATCCAAGAATGAAATCTTGCCATTTGTGACAACACGGATGGACTAGAGGGTAGCATACTAAGTGAAATAAGTCCGACAGAGAAAGACAAATACCGTATGATTTCACTTACGTGTGGAATCATATCTTCGCATTGAATATTTTTACACTTTGCTTAAACCACCAAGTAGCCTTGGTGGTATCTGTCATTCCTTGCCCTTTGCAGCTGCGGACAACACACAGGTTCCTGCCCAGGCATGTGGAATAGGCTTATGAGGGGACTGGGTCAGTTGGTCAGTGGCCCTGGAGTGAGATGGTGATACAGGGCCAGGAAGGTGTACGAAAGCTGGCTGGCAAAGTGATAAGACGTACAGAGGGAAGTCAACAACAGTGCCTGTGGGAGACATCCTCACATTCTCCTTTCAATAAAGTCCTTTTCCCCGCCTTGAATTGGAGTAAATTTCCCTTCCATTAGTCAAAACCAAATGGCAACCTTTTTGGGGTGATGAAATGTTCGTTATCTTGATTGTGGTTTCACGCATTTAAAATGTATGTCAAAATCAATCACATTTTATACTTTAAATATGTGCAGTTTATTGTGCTTCAGTTGTACATCAATAAAGCTTTTAAAAAATGTACAAGGGCCTAAGTCAAATTCTTTTGGTTACTTTATAATAACCAATAATGGTACATTTAAGGAGGCCCTTTGCTATGACTGTACTATTTTGGACTGTGCATTTCCTTATTTCTTTCAAGGGCTTTTCACTTTCCTTCACCCCTAGCTCTCAACCCCCTCATGGAAGTGAGCATGTAACACTAAATAGTAATACTGTAAAATAGTAAGTCGTAATAGAGTAACCAAGTTGATGAACTCTAATTCATAATCAGTAGAACTAAAATGCAAGACCTTACATGTCTTGAATTTATCAAGCTTTTACATTTTAATCTTATTTTCTAAATCCCTTCCAGGAGTTAGACATTATATTTTATACTGATTATTTTAAACATAGGGGGAATTTCTCTCTTATTTGCTACGGAGCTGGTAACTGATTAAACATATACCAGTGTTTTAAACCAGCTTACTAAAATTATCTATATAGATTATAACCGCTTTAAGGACAGGGTTAAATAATTTATCTTGATTCCCCAATTTACAAGCAGAGTGTCTAGGACAGAGCATAGTAGGGAAAGGGAAAAAGGATATGGTGTAAGACAGGGTTAGGAAGAAAAAGGGTATGTGTGGGTACAGATCATCCAGGGCCTTGTAGAACAAGAAAAGACCTTGGGTTTTATTCCAATTGTGATCCTAAGCCACTGGAGGATTTTGAGCAGAGGACTGGCATGGTCTGACATATTTTGAAACAAAGATCACTCTGGTTGCTCTGTCAACAATTGAGAAAGTACAGAAGCAGGGTATATACCAAAGAGCATACCAAGAGAAATGGGTTTACACGTTCACTGAAAGAAAGATACAAAAATGTTCATAGCAACTTTATTCATAATAACCACAAACTGGACACCACCAAAGTTTCCATCAACAGAATGATTCATAAATTGTGGAATAGTCATATAATGGAATACTACAAAGAAGTAAAAAAGGAACTGTGGCTACATGCAACAACATGGACTCATAGACATAGTGTTGAACAAAAGACACAAGAGTACATATAATTATTACATTTACATGAAGTTTTAAAACAGACAAAAGTAATTCATGGTGATCAAGGTTAGAATAGTGGTTATCTGTGTGTGGGAGGGACATAGGACACCTACTGGGGTGCTAGAAACATTCAATATCTTCATCTGGGTGATGGGTTCAAGGGTATACATAAAAACCCACTCAGGTGTACACTTAATATTTACACACTCTACTGAATATCTTACCTCAATACAAAAAGAAAAAGTATTTTGAAAGAAATTGTATTAATGGAGAGATATAGCCATGTGTTAATCAGGAGTGTTGTCTTCCAGATAACTCCGGTTTTCCTCCGAGGCATGTGGAAGAATTACACTCCTCCTTAAACTTTGGTGTGGCCATGTGATTTGCTTTGGCCAACAAAAGCACTTTAGGGGCTTATAAGTGATTTGTCATCCTTTCTTCATACTATTAGACTTTGTGGGCCATACACTCTGTCATGACTACTCAACTCTGCCATTGTAGAGTAAAATCAACCACAGACAAAACATAAATAAATGGGCAAGGCTGTCTTCCAATTAAAACTTTATTTACAGAAACAGGCAGAAGGACAGATTCTGCTTGTGGGCTGTAGCTTGTTAACCCCTGGCCTAGAGCAAAGTCCCTGGCTAAGTTGAAAGAGAAAAGTTGTGTGCACTGCTGAGATTTTGTGGTTGTTACCGCATGGCAACCTAGCCCATCCTGACAGAGAAATGGGTGCTGTTTTAAAAAAACTGACACACTGAACATTGGCTTAGTAGGCAGGAATTTAGGAAATTGCTATTGAAGGATGAAAGAAATAATCTATGCAGGGGCAATTCATGTTATGGAGTAGGGAAACCGTCCCTTGAGAAAACCTGGAAGGCAGAGAATCCATCCTTGACTAAAGACAAAAAAGATAAGAAAACAAAGTATTTTATAGTTCCTGTTGGCTGCATTTGATAAAATGTATAGGAAAGAGATGAACTCAAAGAATAATTCATCAATTTGCAAGCAGAAATGCAAGGGAATAGAGAGAGATCACGAATTCAAGAACTTACTGAGTGGGATGAGGCCACTTCTCAATGACAAAAAGATAAAGTAAGAAATCCTTTAATCCTAAGGTTGGTTAAAGCTCAGTTTTATAGCAAGGATCAAATCACTGGGTGACTATCACACCTACTGTTAAGATCTCTGAATGAGTTAATGACTGACTAAAAGTCCAACTAAAAGTATAATGTTGGTTAATCCCATAAATTGGACAAAATGACTCAAAGAAAAAGAGACTAAGGGTATGGCTCTTCCATAAAGCCTGAAAGCCCTAGTTACCCAGAAATTAAATTCAGGGAGGCATGTGAACATGAAAGCAAAGAACTATAGCAAATCTAAGAAGTACACATTGACTAGATGCCCCTTTTGGGTCATCTTCCTTGGGTAGGTGACGAGGACACTCTGCAGATAGGAAAGCAAGTGAACTGAGTATCTAGCAACCAGAAGGGCTGACTGAGTCATTCTTCTAATATTTTGTTAAATTTACTTACTTTTAAATCCCAGAAGAGCCAGAAAGCATCTGTAAAGGAAAGTAGCAAGTAAATAGTATGCCATTTTCTCCTAGGGTTGAGCTTACAAAAGGAAAATGGATATTAACTCTTAAGCAGCATTATCTTTTTCTGATACTGAATGTAACCTTTTTATTACTGAAGTATTGTTTTGGTCCACTAAATAGTTGTCCACTCTTTTTCATCCAGGTTTCTTTGGAAATTAAAACTTTAAAAAAACTGAGACGTCTATATTAAGGAGGTAAAGACTTAATATTACATAGTAGATTTATGTGAGTATATCTGGATTTGAATCCTGGCTTTACTACTTATTTTTAGCAGGGCAAATTGTAGTCTAAGTTTGTTTCCTTAACAACATTCACGTAATAAATATTTGAGCCACGTGCTAAGCACTGAGCTTAATTCTGGAAATATAATTTCCTAGTCACAAAGTTTCATTTTTAATTTAGTTTCATTTCTTAATTTGTAATATGTGGATAACAACTACGCAGCAAGAAGTCTAACGCAGGAGCACTGTGAAGATCAAATGAGACTACTAAATGGCTTCAAAAGATCATAAAAACTATACAAATATTTACTCATCCAAACATTTACTGAAATGCCAGGCATTGTGCTAAGCACTAGAGATATAACAATGAGCAAGCCATATGGTCGCTGCCCTTATAAAGCTTACAGTCCAGCTGTGATCAACAAGTAACAATAAAACGTGCTAAGTGTATGGCTGGGAAAGAACAGGGTATTTACGGAGTGCGCAGTAGGAGCACCTAGTCTAGAGAGCATCGATGAATGCTTCCTAGAGGAAGTTGTATATAAACTGAGACCTGAAAGATGAAGAGAAATTGTATCTCATCCTAAGAGTAACGGTGAAAGAGGTGGAGTGATAGGACCAGACATGTCTTAGTGGAACAACCCAGCTGCAATGTAGAAAGTGATCAAAACCAGAGAGCGAGACTAATTGCTATAATTTAGATAGGCTGATGGCCTGAATTAGGACAGCAGCACTAGAGAATTGAGAAAAATTTAAATGGTAGATTAACAGAAAGGTTTTTGTGGGTGGATGTGATGAAGAGAGAAAAGTCATGGATAACAGTTTTTAGCTTGGGCAAGGGCAACCGAACGGTTGTTGGTAGTTTTTACTGAGTGCCATTTACTGAGAGAACATGAGAGGAGGAGCAGACTTGGAGGCAAAATCAATGACATGTTGTGGCGCCTAGAAGACAGCAAAGTGGACGTAAGTTAGCAATTAGATATATGAATTAGGAAAGGTCTAGAAAGGAGATATGAATTGGGGAGTGCATACAGCTGGTAACTGAAGCCACGGAAGGAGATGAGATCGGTTAAGGAGATGATGCAGAATAAGAAGACAGCCTAAAACAAAATTTAAGAATCCCAAGAACACAGGTATTAAAGGGAAAGAGTTGCCTGCAAAGAAGACTGAGAAAACCTACCTGGAGACAGTATCTCCCTGAAGACAAAAACAAGCATTTCAAGGAGAGTAGTCAGTGATGTCGAAGAGGGTAAGAACACTGACAAGGACTTAGCAAGCTTAGAGCAGTTGGAGTGGCAATATGGGAGACTGGGACTACAGACAAATCTTTTAAGAAAACAAGTAGGAATGAGAGATATAGGAACATAGAATTTCTAAAAAATAGTACTTACTATAGCTATATTCACTGATAAGACCGGTAACAACTACCTTATAAAAAAAATTTTTTTAAAAAAAAGACTGCATGCAGTTACAGAATTACCTAATACAGAAAAATAAAGTAAAATACACACTTTCCTTTTTTTTTTTTTTTTTACAAACAAGGCTAGTTTATAGCAAATTCTCTATTATTCAGGGTCAATTTAAAATCCTTGGCTTCTTTCTCCCCCCGCTCAGTACATCAGTAAATGACGCAAACTAATTTTCTATTACCTTATGTAAAATATATACTGGAACGTCACACAATGTACAAGACTGCAGAAAGCAGAAGCAGCTTTCAGGTCTTCCAACCATTCTTTCAATAAAGCACTTGTCACGAAAGAAAATACTTCAAACTAGTGGGAAATTACCGGTAGATTTTGTTTGTTTGTTTGTTTGCTCACTGTGTTGTTTTTCCAGATATTTAAGCTTACTCCCTGTTAATCAAAACCTCAACTTGACCATTCTTGCTAAGTATTTCGTTAATATATAATATTTGCTTTTCTGTCCTAATGATGTATAACAGAATAGGGCCCTTTAATCTGGTTCAACATCAATTACTGATTTATAAATGCTATTGTGAGCTACTGGAAACTATCAAGGCCTTTATTGCACCTTTCCAGCTAAACTTGAAATGTTGGAATCAGTCTCCCCTATCAAGTATTGTCAGTTTGCCCAACTTGCCCTTGTAACTTTGCTTCTACCGGTAATTTTCCCTGTCCCTCAAAACGAGATAACCTACACTGGGGGTCTATTGGCACTTTGGGAGAGGTAATTCTCCCAGCTGTCCTATATACCCCTGGGGGGGTCCTTCACATTTTAAGGCCCGCAGAAGCCCCTTACTAAATGTGACAACAAAAGAAGCCGCCTATGTTTCCCAACATCCTCTGGAAAGAGGTGTTACTGTCTCTGGTTGAGAACCTCTGAAACAGTTTTGGGTTTTAGGCTCTTATGGAATCTACCTGGATTGCTCAAGGCATCAGTTCCTTCTAAATTCTTGGTTGTATCTTGGTTCCCTGAATTTGCTGGATCAGTGACTACAGAATAATGTGCTACAATAGTTAAGACAAGACTTTAGCATGAGTTTTCAAACTGTACTTGAGATGATCTCTATGTTGGGTCCTATTTTAAATCATTTTACATATTTGGCTTTACTGTAAGATTTCCTTTTCGTGGTTAACATAAGTTTGAAAAAAACTGTTTTACCACAAAACGGATGTTGCACTAAAAAATATGGAATTGTTACAACCTGTGGACACAGCTGCTTCTTGAGAGCTAAATATTTCTACTTGTGCACTGTCTTAAATACAGAATGTGTGGGGCAGTTTCAAATTCTACAGTAAATCTATTTCCAGCAGCTAACAAAATCTGACATTATATCACTTTAAAGGGTTTCCTTTAAGCAAGCTTTCTTTATAAAGCAATTAACACCCATGCAGCTAGGACAAAGAAGCTAAGACACCTCACACCTCCTTATCTTGGAGTGCAAAAATCTCTTTTCCTTATCTCATGTGACAGAGCCAAACTTCTGTCTAGAGTAGAAAAAAGAACTGCTAATGGGCAACCGTTAAGATTCTATACTTACCGTAGTCCTTTCACAGGCAAGCTGATGTAACGGCACCCAATTCTGAAAACTTCAGGGGGAACCTCCAATAATTGCTTAGTCTGATCTCCAAATTGCAAGAAGCCTCCTAAACCAGCAATTTAAAAATATTTCTTGCTCCTCTGACTAAAATTTTCTTTGATTACTTCCTCTAGTGGTAATATCATTATCACTGGGGTAGGGGGGTGAGAGGGCGGGAATTTGTTAATATTCACTTCAGATTCAGAAATGTGTTTAAAAAAAAGTCTCAAACATTTTGATAGTTAGACAAAATACCTCCAATGTATGTATGTTCTTCCTTTTCAGAAACTTCTGAACTTGCTATTTGAGTTTCTGCAAATTGGCTCAAACATATATTCAAGGAGTTGATAATTTCAGATTATATGCATCATAATTTTAACACTGTTAAAATAAGAGCTAAAATTTCTTTGAAATGCCTTAAAAACAGACTCCTAATTTAACTCACATTCAGTACTAAACTCCTTTAAAAACAATTATAAAAGCAAAAGACAACGACTTTGTCATCAAGTTTTTAAAAAGATGTTTGCATGTTTTAGTCTCATGCTGCCTCTTGAGATAAAAAAAAAAAAAAACCTGTCAGAAGAATTTGAATTGTGATCAATTTGGATGAATAAACTTGGTGCTTTCCCACAATCCAAATCAGTAAACCTGAAAAATCAAACAAATTTTTGTTTTTAGAATTGGATTCTGGTTGAGTGTTTCAACGTTGTACTACAAAGGCTTATGGATTAGATTCATTTCTTCCTCTCACGAGATCATCCCAATGCGGCTCTATTTCAGTTGTGGCAATCCTAAACAGGGCATGGAGATGCTCATCTGTCAATGGCTGGCTCAAAGTGTGCTGATTTCGAGTCAAATATGAAAAAGCCTTTTCGCAGATTTCGCTACTATCAAATAAGGATGCCACCTTACAGGCAACCCCTTTGATAATGGGGTAAGATTCAGCAGACAATCCAGCATAGAACTGCCCTAAGTCTTTGATTCTGTACTCATTCCAAAGGTTTGTATTTGCCTGAAGTTTTGTTAGCTCCACCCTTACTGAGATAGGTGCATACTCAGGTTTAAAGTTAAATGGATTTGCAAACAGTTCTAAGTCCTTTTTAATGAACCTGAGGTCCTTGAAATGTCTCTCAAATTCTTTTTGTAGGCGACAGATAACCACTTGATATCTATCAGGATCAAATATTTTTTGATCTTCTTTATGACGCTGTTTGAGCTCATCAACAACTTCTCTGAAGGCAGCAAAGTGTGTCAGATTTTCTTCCTCAATATGTCTGTGAAGTAAACTCAGTTTACCTTCAAAGGTACAAATATGGTCAAAGGCAGCAGCAGCAAACACTTTACTAACTCTCAAGAGTTCACTGAGTTCTCGAAGGTGGTCCATAATATCCACCAAGAAGCCAAAGTCACAAAGCCATTCCTTGTCTGTGAAATGCATAGTCGTTGCCCCTACTGAAACCAAGAATGTTTCTATCTCTTTTCTTAGTGAAAATATTAGTTTTAAAGTTTTCCCTCTTCTGAGCCAATTATTCAGACATCGTCCATTAACCCTTTCACCATGCTCTGATTCAGATTCAGTTAGTAAAGCCTGAAATTCGGGTCGCCTGACGCCTCTGGTCTTAATCAAAACGATCCATTCAGATATGGTATTTATGATCTGATTAACATCTACATCGTAGGAGCTCAACAGTTCCAAGTGAAGAAATCCCGAATAATGGATAACATTCCAACAGTTGGGGCTTACAGCCTTTTCTCTCATATACGACACCAGTCCTGAGTTCTCACCAATCATCCTCAGAGTGTGGGTCGTGGTTAGTCCAACCATTCGCTGCAAGCTAAGCCCTGCTGTCTGCAGGGCCTCGAGGATTGCCGCCATGAGGGCCCCGACACTGAAGTGATGAGTCAGGTTGATTATGGTCAGAAGCTCTTCTTGCACCTCCAAGTCCTGGCCCACGCCGCGGACAAAGACCAGGAGGTAGTTCTCATACGCCACAAAAGCCTGGTCGTCCAAAGCAAGGGAATAGGCTTTAAAGTCCTTGGCTCGGTTAAAAAGCTGACTGCGTAGATTCTGGTTAATGTTCAGGACCCTCTGCCGTGTGAGCTCTGGAGATAAATCAATGCCATCCAGAACGCTGGCGTGCTCGGGCAGCACATCTCTCAGCATCACCTCCATGCACTGGTACACAAAGTCCCCCTCGCCCCAGCCGCGACCCTTCAGGGCCAAGAGGCGGGCGAGCCCGAGGCCTGCACGCGCAGCTCTCTCCTCGGGAGTGAGCGGGGCGACCACGGGCGAGTCGCCCTGCCGCAGACGCTCCACCAAAGCCGCGCGCTCGCCCTCCGCCACATACCGCTCGTAGTAGTCGTGCTCGGCCTCGTAGTGGCGCCTGACGTCGCGTTCCCGGGTGGCCACGACGAGGCGGCGACAGACCAGGCACAGGGCCCCTTCGCCCTCCGGAGACTCCACCACCAAGTAACGCTGGGTCCACTCAGACCGGAAAACGCGAGACTCGTCGACTTCCATTTTGCTCCTCTTGGGCGTCATCCACATTTCACAGGGGGCCTCAAGAGCAGGGCCGACGTAACGGCGGCCGCAGAAAAACCGGAGTAGCGGGAGCGAGCGCCAAGCACCTCCTCCGCTCTGCGCCAGATCACCCCAGCAGGGGGACACCAACCTCCGCCTACGGCACCGCCGTTCCTATTGGCTGGAGATTTCGTATTCCCTAGCCCTAGGAACGAGCCAATAGGAAGAGGGAACAGTGATTTCTAGCGCGCAGACGCATATCCTTTGAGCTAGCGGGCTGAAGCTGCTTTAGGGAGGGAGGAAGAGACCCAGGAACCCACGGACTTAAGAAACTTGACAGGCATTCAAACTATCCAATCAATAGCTCCCTGGCTACGAGGCGGCGCTGTCACTGGAAGATGGGGCAAGACGGCGTAAGCAGAATTCATAGATGGGCGTAGGCACGAAGCTCTGAGTTGATTGGCTGAAGGCACTTCCGGTGAGCGGCTCGACGTAACCTGGGCTCTTCTGGCGCCAAAATGTCGCTTGTAGCAGGGGTTATCCGGCGCCTGGATGAGACAGTGGTGAACCGCATTGCAGCAGGGGAAGTTATCCAGCGTCCGGCTAATGCCATCAAGGAGATGATTGAGAACTGGTATGGAGGGAGTCGCGCCGGGCTTCCTTAGAAGCTACGACCTAACGGGCCGCTTCTCAGGATGGCGCGGACACGCCTCCCTGCCCTAGAGCGGGGCGGAGGCGCGTACGGCGCATGCCCCCAGCGGAGGAAGCCTTAGGCTGCTGCTTTCTGTCCTCCCGGGTACCGCGTGTTTTTGAGTGTCCTCGCGAGATTTTTCTAGAGCTGTAGGGGGCGCAAGTAGAAGGGCTAGACAGGATTGTTTTAACCATGCCGTTCACTGAGAGAAGTAGCTTTAAAGTTATATGTGCAGAAAGTGCAAAATTTAGAACAAAAATTTTCGGTGGGGAATAAAATCTCCCTTCATCCTTCAGAGGGTACCATGCTATCAGCTTCTGACTTATTCCGGAAATTATCCATCCACATTCAAGAGTACAATTCATTTTGAGTTTTATTCTAAATAAATTGTCGGGATTTTAAGACAGGCCGATGCACTTTGGATTTAACTTGTGATTTCCCTATTGACTAATTAGTGACCCAAGTTAAGTGTTTTCCTGCCCTGTACTTTTGGGGCGGCACTTCGAAGATACCTGATTTTATGGGGTATACCATGGATTCTAAAGCTTAGAACTGTCACACAAACAGTGTGGAGGATAGAGATTAAAAACTTGGAAAGAAAGGTGAGTGTAAACTGTAAACCTCAAAAAAGACAGATGCTCATAATGTACTTGAATGTTATGTCAGATTCTTTGTTTTAAAATCAGTTGATGTCAATAAAGGCCATACGTTAAAAGAAAAAAAAAATCCCAGCAAAGAAAGGTAGGTTTGTAAAGGGATTTATCGTGAAAACATAAACAACCATTCATGGTAATGGGACTGAAAGAAGAGTGGGTCAGAAAGGACCACTGGGCGAAAGGAAGAGAATTAGAAGGTAGACAAAAAGGAGCAGGAACCTGGGGATGGTTTTTCCTTTGGACTTTACTTATATCATTTGTAGAGGCTGAATTTTGTTTCTACCGTATTAGAATTAACTGATAGAACAACTTCGGCCTGTTATTGTACTGGGCCAGAATACTGTACAACAAGACTACGCGTATTAGCTCAGTGGCTTATAGTTAATTCTATAAGCAGATATTTTTGTATGGAATCCAGTTATGTTCTTTTCAATATGTAAATCAAGATGGCTAATACAACTTCAATTCAGAGGCTCCTGAGAAAGATCTTTAGTATTTAAGTGACTTTTTGTCTTATTTCTGAATAGAGTTTTCAGAGTGAGTAGATGCCTGTCTTTCTTGTGCAGCTCCAGGCTGAATTTGTTTTCTCCAGCATGTGCTCTGTGCTTCTAGGCTACTCTTGAAGGTACAAAAGATTTATTGGCTTCTAAAGAACTTTATGCATTGCCATTTTTTTCTTTCTCTCAATGTAAATATTCTTAAAGAAAAGGGAATAGTGGAGAGGAATGTTTAGAATTTTTTTTTAATGACATTTTATTAGGGTCATTTAGGAACCTGAGGCTGAGTAAAATTTGAGTAACAGATGGTAGAATTAGTTGAGAAGAGGGTAAGAAAAAGGCATGCGTTAAAAGATTCTACTTCTCACTTCACTTTCTTTCCTAGAGGAACAGAAATGGTGCTGAATGTCCTATTAGAAATGATGGTGGCCCCCATCTGCCCCTCTGTTCCCTCTCACACAGCACATAAACTGCTAACAGTGTAGTCACAGAGCCTGTAAGACAAAGGAAAAACACATTAACAAGACAGTCTTATCTGGAATTTGTTCGTATCCCTTGGCTCGTATTAAAATATGTGCATTAGAGTAGGTGCAGACTGATAAATTGTTTTTTCTATTTGATTTGCCAGTTTGGATGCAAAATCCACAAGTATTCAAGTGGTTATTAAAGAGGGAGGCCTGAAGCTGATTCAGATCCAAGACAATGGCACTGGGATCAGGGTAAGTAAAACCTCAGAGGAGCAGGATGTGTGTGCGCTTCATGTGATACCTCTGCAGGATGCAGCAAAACCTTTCCCTGTTCTGGAAATTCTGGGCTTTTGTGGATGGGATTGTTTGACCAAAAAATTCAACACCTGCAATAAGTATTTATTGAGTACCTCTTCTAAGCTGGGCACTGTTCAGGGGAAAAGGAGATTAAGGAGTGAATCATGAGGCTGTTTAAAGGTGGAGTGTTCTGGGCGGAAAGAACAGTACATCAAAACCCACCAATTGGAAGCAATGCCTGACATGTTTAAGTACTAGCAAGGAGGCCAGTGTGTCTAGAACAGGGCGAGGGAGTGGAAGAGTAATAGATGAGGTCTGAAGGGTAAGCAGGCTGATTGTGTAGGACCTTGTGGGCCATTGTAAAATCTTTAGCTATTACTCTGAATAAGGTGGGATACTATTACAGGGTTTTGAGCAAAGTGGTGACATGGTTTGGCAAGTTTTCCAAGAACGCTTTTGTTTACAGTGCAGAAAATAGACTGCAGTGGGACAGGACAGAAGCCATAAGGAGGCTGTTACAGAATCCAGGAGAGGGATGATGGTGCCTTGGACCAGTTTGGTTCAAGTAGAGATGTAAGAAGCAGTGAGAATCTGGGTTAATTAGGAAGACGAAGCTCTCAGAATTTGCTGATATAGGGTGTGATAAAAGAGTCAAGAATGATTTTAAAGTTTTGGCCTGTGCAAATGAGGAAAAGAGTTGCCTTTTACAGATGGGAAAGACTATAGAAGAAGCACGTTTGGGGGAAGATTGGAAATTCATTTTGGGTCATGTTAAACTTACGATGCCTGTTAGTTGGATACGTCTGTGAGTCTGGAGTGCAGGGTAGAGGTTTGGGCTAGAGATAAAAATTTGGTGTATTGTATTT